>NC_056735.1:685902319-685949819 GCF_019279795.1 Protopterus annectens
CATAATCTCACCCAGCTTGCTAATCAACCTACAGATCTACACTTGCAAACTGGCAATGACTCACTCTTAGACATGGTACCAACCAGTTCCACAATTTGTCCGTCTCTTCTAATTATCCCAAAATTGCATCAGCAGACACTGACCAATGTCCTCCCTTCAGTCTTCAAAGAAGCTAATTGTTGTCCGCTTATAATAAGAAAAAACTACTCATCAGTTATTTCCCTTTTGTAAAGAAACCTCTGTAATTGACTTGGTTCCAATAACTGCTTTCATCTGTAGACATCAACCTGCATGATACACTTAATTTGTTCAATAATGAACTTCTTTCACATACAGAATAATATATACCTTATTAAAAATGTATCCCTATACCCGAAAGATAGTGACCTGTATACAGCTGTGAGGTTTGAGTGCGAGAAAAGTGAAAACTACTGATTGTAGTGACGTATAAAGTATTCCAAAGAGTTGCTCCAAGATGGTACAGTGTCCCTAGACAAATAAATAACAGACACATTGTCCACAAATCCCAAATGAACTTCAAGCTAAAGTCTGGATAATAGAAGAACTTTTTATACAATGGTATTGATAACAAAGAAGGGTATGAAAGGAATGACATTAGCTATTGTATTCTGATTATGGAAGTCATCTGTGTATTTGGACCCTCAAGGATGCAGTCAATACAATAACAATCAGCACTGATATAACTCCAGTGGGCGGCCACGGTGGTGCAGCGGTTAGCACTGCTGCCTCACAGCAAGAGGTTCTCTGGTTCAATTCTCAGCTGGGGTGCCTTCTGTGCTGAGTCAGCATGTCCTCCCTGTGGTCGCGTGGGTTTCCTCCGGGTACTCCGATTTCCTCCCACATCTCAAAGACATGCTGTAGGTGGATTTGACACTCCAAAATGGCCATAGGTGTGAGTGTGTGCATGCGTGTGCCTTCTGTGGAAGGTTGGGTGCGGGGCTGGCACCTCTGCACTGTAAAACTCTACTGCCAATCATGAGTAGACGGGTGATCCACGGTGGTGACCCCTAACTGGGAAAAAGCCAAAAGAAGAAGAAGATTGATATAACTCCAGTAAGTGTAGATTGGATAAAATGTGTTTTAATAGTCCACTGACATAGACCCACATCCAGTCCCAAAGCTATAAATACATATGATTATTAGCAAATGAAACTGTATATTTATTAACTAAACTTTTTGTTTGCCAAATGGTGCACTAGAGGCAGGCTCCCTGCACTACCTTAGTAATAGGTGCTAACCATAATCCTAACCCTGTCCCTAACCCTAACATGCATCTGTACATAAAAAAAGCCCTTCCCATAAGACTGCCACAACACAAGACAGATCAGGCACTCATCTCACACACACACACACACACACACACACACACACACACACACACACACACACGCACACGCACACGCACACATGCACACACGCAAACGCACACACACACACTCTCTTACACTCTAAAGCTATCCCCTTACCTAATGTTCACCTTAATATTAAACACTCACAGTCAGAAACACACTTGCTTAATCGATCCCCTTACCTAACACTTACTCTAATCCTAATCCATATGCATTCACACACACACACACACACACACACACACACACACACACACACACGCACGCACGCACGCACGCACACACACACACACACACACACACACACACACACACACACACACACACACACCTAGCATAGTTCTCACTTATCTTTTTCAGCAAAGCAAACCTATGATGAAACATCCTTTCAATAAACTGGACATTTGAACACACACTGCACTCTAGCTGTCAACCAAACAAACAGCACTGATATGTACACATCAGATGCAAAGCCAAAAATAATGGAAGACAAAGACCCAAATCAGGGGCAGATTTTAAATACTGATACCTAGAAAGTTGCTAGAGTGATAGGTTTTGCATTAGCATATATTTCTAAAACCTATAATATCCAAGAATTCAAAATGACTGTAACTGTTTGCTAATTGTAATCATTAACAGCTTGTCCTAAACTCACATATTTTAGAGAAATAAGTCAAAAATACGAAGCAAATTTAGAGATAGTTGAGAGGTATGGCAAGCCACTGTACCCCCCCCACACCCACACACACTCTCACAACTAAATATTAAATTTTTACTTACCATACATGCTTTGTCTCAGCCATACACACAATCACACATGCACATAATTAACATGGTGCAAGTACTGTATGCACAACATTGATTACTTATATACTTATAATGTTCTTTTTGTGTTCCTATGTATTTATTCATTCTCTTTGTTAGAAATGTATTTAAACTCTGGACTTTGTTAAAAAATCTTTTGTATTTATATCCTCATTCCACATACACACGCATTTTATATATATATATATATATATATATATATATATATATATATAGGGTCTATATTAGAACATAGAAGTTTCAGAACTTTGAATGTTCTAATATCGAACTCAATTCAGCAAACGCTGACAACATTGAACATTCAGAACAGCAAATGTTTTCCTAGGGAAAAAATTTGCTGTTCCGAAACACATACACAAAACACAAGCACACCAAACAAACAGCAATCCACACACATACACCTAAAATATTACATCTAACCCCACACTAAACTGTACATACACCACTAACTATCCACTTACCTTAACCCAAACCCTAACCCTAAGTTCTGTCACTATCGCACACTCACCTCACCCGCACCCTAACCCTAACTCACCTACCCCGCCCTAACCCTCACGTCCACGCAATCGCACACTTACCTGACCCCGCGCCCTAACCGTAACTCACCTAACCCGCCTGTTAAATAAAAACAAAGATAACAACACAGGAGGCTCAGATGCAAAAGTTTACTAGTGTACACCAGGAGGCAAAAAACGTACAAGTACAGAATTTTGTCTGACATGATGCAGGAAGTACACAATTTTATATAGGTTTAACACTCAAGCTGTGCCCACCTTACTGACGTGGTTAGTCACAGGGCACCTACATCACTATGGTCTACAGTATTCTATTCATAAGAAAAGCTGATGTTATACATTTTAAAAAGTTTTCCCATCGGAATAATACAGCCTTGCAAAGCACCTGGTCAGTTATAATGTCTTTCTGTAAATGTTACTCCTTCAAGGTTTCAGCCCTGCTCGAATACAATAGTTGGTTCAGTCTTGTAATACACTTCTTTGTTCTTCTTGCAACATTACTTCAGCAGCTGTGTCTTATCTTGGTAACATTCACAAGGCCAATTATCCCAGAGGAAGAAAGAAGATTTTCAATGCTTTATACATTTAATTTCCTGACCCAGCAGATAATCATTAGTGAAAAACATAAGCTTGCTGAGCTGGCTACTGCCAGGGTCAGAGTTCAAATACACTGCAGCTCCAAAGCTTCAAGCAATTACATGTAAAATCATTCTTATTGCCATATTGTTAATAGAATAAAATGCATTATATACTTTTTGCTTTTTAACTAACACTTTATATGTGTTCAAATACATATTTTTCTAAGACCGCCCTAACCGTCATGTCCACACAATCGCACATTTACCTGAACCCAACCTGTAACTTTCCACCACAGCACTGAAAATAGCGAAGCAACAGAAACGGACAACTGAATTCTTTCCCTGGGAAAAAATTTAATTTTCTGCAGCTTCGCTATTTTCAGCGTTCGCTGAATAGGGCTCGATATTAGAACATTCGATGTTCTGAAACTTCGATGTTCTAATATACACCATATATATATGTATATATATATATATATGTGCGTGTGTGTGTGTGTATATATATATATATATATATATATATATATATATATATATATATATATATATATATATATATATATATATATAAAGGCAATTATTTCATGCAAATGTACAATGTACAAACTGGTCATTAGCATACTTCAGTTAATATAGTAAAAAGATAAGCAAGCATGATAAAATTTCTGTGACTACCAAACAATAATAGCATACTTTTCACCTATAGAAAACAAATCATAGCAGAAAGCAATATTTACTGAAATGGAATCCTGAACTGCACTTCTAACATACTGTAACTACAACACTAAATCAAAACACTGAAAACACAGGTTTTTAAAGTTTGCACTTCTTACAAAAACAAATCCTGAAAACAAAATAAACAACTTGTTAGCCTACAGCTGAAAATGTTCTCCAAATAGGAAAAAAAATCAGAGGCAAGTTAGAGGTATATTCAGTAGTCACACCTCTTAACCTCTTAGCTCAAGAATCAATGAATTCTCTAACAACGCAACTGAAGTTTGTCAGCTGGAACCTATTACCATCAAGTCAAGATCTTCCAGAATCACTTCCTCATATAACATCTGGAAAAACCTAAAAGAACTGTTAAATAAATAATGGTTGATTTTCTTAAAATAACGGTTAAACATTGAACACTTTTTTGAATATGTCATATTTAGCTGACGCTCTAGTAAATAGTTATTTTGTTGTGTTCATGAATTTGATTTACTTTTTAATTTTTTCTTTTTCTTTTCTATCTTGTCAAATACTTATTTTTATTTCAAATAGTATCACCTGTTTGTTAAAAATTTTATAAAAAGTTTTATAAAAAAAAAAAAGAATCAGTGACAAAGCCCTTATGCATTTGGAAAGTTGCAACATGTTTTATATTACCTTACATTTTTTAAAGCATACAATGTCTGAAACTGAAATGTCTGTATTAATTAGTGACTGCATGACTCCAGGATTTGCAGTATAGCTCATGATTTACTAGGAACAAACCCAAAATGTGAAGCAAAAAATGCATTCTCCTTTTTAACAAAACATCAGCAATCCTCTAAAAAGTTGATGCATGTCATTACAGGTCTACTTCATAACACTGAAATTTCATAACGCTGAATTTCATAACACTGAGACCAAAACATCTAAATCCCAAAGCACTGAAAACCTAAAATATTCAAAACTCAGAACATTGAAAGTGTGCCTCATAACATTGAAAACTACAATGCATATGTAAATAACATCCTCTCCACCTATAACAACACCTAACAAACACACTTACTGCTACGTTTCTATATATACCAACACCAAGATCGCACTACAGTGGAAAAAAGTTTATTTCCTAATGTGCGATCTTGGAGTTGGTATATTTAATTTATGGGGGGGTGCAGGGGGACTTGCCCCATGCAGAAACATAGTAGAAAGTGTGTTTGTTAGTTATGTTGTTGTAGGTGGAGGTAATATTATTTACTTGTGCAATGTAGTTTTCAATGTTATGAAGCACACTTTCAATGTTCTGAGTTTTTAATGTTTCGAATTTTCGATGTTATGGTTGTAATGTTATGAAATCCAATGTTATGAAATTTCAATGTAATGAAGTAGACCCATCCTTACAGAACCTCAAAATATGCGATAATTCCCAACCAGTCCCATTCCGCAGTCACACAGATACTTTGTCTTGTGATTGGTTGGTTAGTTGATAATGTCAGGCATCTGTGGTGCTCAAATGAAATGGCCATATAAAACAAAGGAGGAGCCAGAGTGAAGGAAGAGTTTGTGAAAATGTGAAACATTTCTAAAAATCAATGCTACAGTAAGTTTCTTTTATTCTACTTTGGTGATGGAACACACCTATATAGTCTGCATGCCACTGTGTACAGCATGCGTTCATGTGAACACTGGGGATCAACCAGATACTGGACAATAAAGGTAAAGAAAAACATAAGTTTATTCATTATTTTTTACTACAACAGTATTTTTTTTCTTGCCCTTAAAGATGCACAGTCATAGAATGTAAAGATCATAATTGTGCATTTTGTTGTTCTAATCGAGGAGGATAATGACTTATTTTTGAAGGTGAGTGTAGAACAGTGCATGTGTGCTGTATCTTTAAGAAGCATTTCAAGGACTGAATGTGAATATAAATACCAAGCACGTGGTGATCTCAGTGCAATTTTGAGAGTGCAGCCAGAGAGTGAGCATGTATGAGTGTAATAGCTAGTTTGTATATAAGTTTACCTAAGTCAAAGTTAATAAGCCTCAGTCCTGATGTGTTTGCACATAATAAAGCTGCCTGAACAGATCCCACAAAGTCTCATCTATTGTATCTTGACTAGATGAGCAACATGGTGACAGAACTGGGATTCCAGAGACTGATTTCCAGAGCTATGAGGTGCAGGGTTGACAGTGATGGCAAACAAAGAGAAATGAACATGAAAAAGAGCCAGAAAAGAACCAAAGGTAATGAAAACTTGCACAAACAGTTTATTTTATAAAAAAGATAAAATGGAGCATTGCAAGGGCACAAACTGCATTATAAAACAAGTGAGAGGCAAAAAAGGTTTGTTGATTAAACACAATGTTTAAAATTGAGAGATTTGATAAAACAAGCATCAGAAAAATACATAAGGGGTTTGGAGTAACCTCGGAATTGCAAAATGGGCATGTTTAGATTAAAGCGAGCATGTTTAAAGCAAAACGGGCATGTTTAGAGTAAAACGAGCACAAGGGAGAGCATAATGGGCATGGAAAGAGATTAAACGAGCAAAACAAATGTTATAAGGGCAAAAAGGGTACATTAAGCATAAGTAAAGCAAGGCAACTGCATGTTTTGGCATAAACTACGGTTTCGCATTAACTGAAGCCCAGAATAGCATAACTAGAATTGTTTGAAGTATTTCAAAGTGTGTAAAAGTGCTTACAGAGTGTGCTTATTACTGTGCATGTATTCTGAAGAACTTGTTTGTGTGGAAAGTGCAACTATTTCATATAGTACAGTCAAAATTCAGCCATTTCGAAAAGTTTCTTGTGCTGAGTGTGTCTATTCACAAAGTGCTGTCATTACAGAGTGTTTCTTGCACTATAAAGAATTATCTAGCAAAGTACTGCCATTTTGGAACAGTTTCAGTGTGCTGTGTACTGTTTTTTCGCAAAGTGCAGTTACTTCAAAATGTTTCTTACTCTGAGCTTCTTCTGCCCAGTCCATTCACACAGTGCAGTTATTTGAAATGTTTCTTACACTTTTAAGAGGTGATTTTGCAGTACAGTAATTTCAAGAGTATTACAGTGCACAAGAGAATTATTTTGCAAAGTTCAGTTATTCATAGGCTTGTTGTGCTATTGGGCATAGTTACAAATACTGGCATAAATTTCTGGCATATGTATATATGCGTGTGTGTGTTCGGGTCTACTTTCTATCACCGAACGTCCGATTCACCGACACACAAGTTACCGACCCCAAACAACCGAAAACACACCACACCAACAACTCAAAAAACTGAACACCACAACACCGACACAAAAAACGTCAACTACACATTGCACACAACAACATATCCACTTACCTTAACCTAAACCCTAACCCTAACATCCGACACTACCGCACACTTACCCAACCCGCACCCTAACCCTAACTCACTTAACACACCCCTAAACCTCAACACCGTCACTATCGCACACTTACCCTACCTGCACCCTAACCCTAACTCACTTAACCCACCCCTAAACCTCAACACCGTCACTATCGCACACTTACCCTACCTGCACCCTAACCCTAACTCACTTAACCCACCCTAAAACATTCAGCCCGTCACTATCGCACACTCACTCCACCCGCATTCTAACCCTGACACACTTAACCTTTCCCTACACTGCTCTACATCACTTCCACGCACTTACCTCACCGGAACCCTTAGTCCGACACTACCGCACACTCACCTTTCCCACACCCTAACCTAAAATCCCTCACTATCGTACACTTACCTGTCCGCTCCCCAATCCTAAATCTTTCACTTTCGCACACTTACCGTATCGCGCTCACACGCTGCCGTTGTCAGTCTCTCAGCTGTCGGGATATCGCGTTTTCGGTAACCTACCTGTTCGGTCGTTCCGTCTTGGTCTTCCGGGTGTCGGTGATGTGGCACTTCGGTCATTCGAAGTAGACCCGTGTGTTCGTGCATATTTGCAGAATCCTTCACTGGTGTGTTAATATGGCAGATGGATTTTGAAAACCCTCACCACTTGTATTTGATCAGAATATTGCAAAGAATTGGAGAATATTTGAACAAGAGTATGATATTTTCATACAGGCAGCTTATTCTGGCAAAGATGCACACACCAGGGCTTTCATTTTGCTAAACCTAGCTGGGACAGAGGTCATTAAAAGAGAGCATTCATTTGTGTATGGACCAGCAGTATATGAGGGAGAAGGTGAAAACCGTCATATTGTAGTACAGGCTGAATCAAGAGAAGACCCTGACTGTCTGAAGTGCAGATTCAGAGAAATGTGTAACCCCTAGACAGATATTACATTAGAGAGGCATTTGTTTTACACAAGAGATCAGAAACCAGGTGAGACTTTTGCAGCTTGTATTACTGACCTGAAGAACAAAGCTAAAATGTGTCAGTTTGGTGACTTAAAAGATGAGTTGATAAAGGACAGACTTGTGTGTAGTATTAATAGTGCTGCTGTGAGAAAGATTTTGGTTTGTGACAGTGATTTAATGCTAAGCAAAGCTACTGAGATTTGTCAAATCCATGGTTACGGAAAGGCACATAAGTATGTTTGCAAGTGATAAGAGCATGGTTTTGCGAGGCTCCAGAGCAATTGTGGACAGCATGCAACATGTGGCAAACAGAAGCAGGCCTAAGCACATGGCAGCCACAGCCCCTACAGGTTCCCTAAAGAAACTATGTAGTTTTCCAGCAAGTTCTAAGACTAGTTCAGTTAAAGGAGCATGCTCAGTGCAGTATCAGCGTGAATCAGCAAAACACAAATCTAGCTTTATAGTTAACTGTCACAATTGTGATGCCAATCATGAGTCTAAAAGAGAGAAATGCTTGGCATTTGGTCAGCAATGCCACAAGTGTAAGAAATGGAACCATTTTCAAAAGTGCAAATCAAGCAAACCTCACACAGTTATAAAGAAGGTCACTCAAAAAAGCAAGTTGATCATTTAGAGAGCTGCAATTCTCCTTTCTGTGTAGATGGTGTATCAGTAATGGGTGGATAGGTTGATGCAGTGAATTTGTTGGCAAAGAACAAAGTATTTTGTACTGTCCAGACCAATTTAAATCCACCAAGCTCAAAGCAGACACTGGTTCAAAGTGTAATGTTATGTCAGCAGACACGTTTGCTAAAGTGAGAACTAACGAACAACTCAATGTGGCTAGTAATGTGAAACTTGTTGCTTGTGGAGGTGAAGAAATTCAAACTGAAGCTTCAGTAGTTCTTTCATGTTATTTAGTTAGCAACTTTTACCGCTTGTTATTCTATGTAGTCTGAAGACCTGTACAATCATTGGGTCTCAGAGACAGTTTGAGAATGAATCTGCTTTCTTTTACCAAAGAAGTTCATCATATAAGCATATAGCCTAGTTCCAATTTTTTTCTGAAGCTATTTTTTCAGAGCATGCTGATATTTTTGATGACAAGTTGGGAAAGCATCCAGTTGTGTATTCTATGAAGTTAGACCCAGAGGTCAGTCCAGTGGTTAGACCAACAAGAAAAGTTCAGATAGCTATGCAGGATAAAGTTAAAGCTCAGTTGGATAAAATGGTACAGCAAGGTGTAATTTGTCCAGTCACAGAACCAACTGAATGGGTTTCGTCCATGGTAACGGCCATATGTATTGACCCAAGAGATTTGAACAAAGCATTAAAGAAACCACATCATCTAATGTGTACAGTCGAAGATGTTGCAGTCCTAATATCGAATGCCACTGTTTTTTTCTGTCTTGGATGCAAAAAGTTCATTTTGGCAAGCCATGCTTGATCACAAATCCTAATTACTGACTACTTTCAGTACCCTGTTTGGCAGATGCAGATTCCTAAGAATGCCATTTGGAATACATTCTGCAAGTGAAGTCTTTCAGTGTGTGCAATAGAGGAATTTTTTTCAGGTTATCCTTGTGCCAAAATAGTAGATGATTTATTGGTTGGAGGCAATGGTGAAACAGAGCATGAGAGAATCTTAAGAGAGTTCTACAAAGAGCATATAAAGTGAACATAAAGCTCAATCCTCTAAAGTGCAAATTTAGACTACCAGAAGTTACATATGTAGGTCATTTATTTACTAGTACTGGCTTGAGACCAGACCCGTTCAAGCAATCAGCTATTCTTGAGATGCCAGCACCTGATAATGTTCAAGCTCTACAGTGTTTTCTTGGCATAGTCAACTATTTAGATAAGTTTATACCAGACTTCAGTGAGTTGACAGCACCTTTAAGAGAGCTGCTGAGCAAAAATGTTAGATGGTCTTGGATGGAACAGCTCCAGAGAGCATTTGAAGAACTTAAGCGGAAAATTGCCACCCCACCTACATTACGTTACTGTGATGTCAATAAACCAGTAATTATTTCCTGTGATGCTTCAAAATTTAGTCTAGGCATAGTTATCCTTCAAAAAGGCAGGCCAGTAGCCTATGCATCAAGAACACTTACTCAAACTGAAATAGAATATGCTCGGTTCAAGAAAGAACTTGGTAAAAGTATTTGCATGTTCAAAGTTTCATGATTATATCTATGGTCGAATTATTCAGATTGAAATTGATCACCAACCTTTAGTTACTATTCTAAAGAAGGGTATGCATTCAACTCCAGCGAAATTACAAAGAATGATGATTAAACTGCAAAAGTGCAACTTCACATTGGTCTATAGGAAAGGCAAACTTCTTTATCTGGTTGATACCTTATCCAGATCATCCAGAAATACAATAGAACAGCTTAACGAAGAGAATTATGACTCTGACATAATGGAAGTGCATAATGTTTCTACCACGAGACTTGATGAGCTGAGAAATCATACAAACACTGATCCAATTTTGCAAATGCTCAACCACTACACTAATGATGGATGGCCATCAAAGCAATCTAGTGTACCACCAGACATGCAAACTTATTTTACTTACAGAGATGAGATGTTGATGGAAGATGGCATTATTTTCAAAAGTTCTAGAATTATTGTTCCTCCTTCCTTCAACATGAATATATCTAGATTTTGCATCGTGGTTACCCAGGTTCTGAATCTACCAAAAGAATGGTGAGAGAGCTAGTATTTTGGCCTTCTCTAGTAAAAGACATTGATAAAGTATTTTCTTCTTGCTCAGTATGTAACAGTACTAAACCGCATTTGCAAAGAGAACCACTTCAGCTAAGCCAAGTTCCTGAACTACCTTGGTCAACAGTAGCCACTGATATATTTGAGTGGAACAATCAGCATTACTTAGTATTGGTAGACTCTTATTCAAACTGGTTTGAGATCAATTTACTACCTAACCTAACATCCACTGCTGTTATCACTAAGTTAAAACATCATTTCTCAGTCCATGCTGGTGCACATAAAGTTATTTCTGACAATGGTACTCAATTTACTAGTTAGTTGTTTCAGACATTTGAAAGAGAATGGGACTTTGTACATGTTACTAGTAGTCCGGAATATCCACAGTCAAATGGACTAGCTGAATGTGCAGTACAGAGTGCAAAGCAATTACTTGAAAGGTCAATGTGTGACAATACTGATGTCTTTTTGAATTTACTCAATCTCAGAAACATAACCCGTGATGATATACTTGGCTCGCCTGCTGAGAGACTTCTATCCAGGCAAACCAGAACAACATTGCCTATTAGTTCCAGTTTGTTGAGGCTTAAAGCTAAGAATAGCAGAACCATTACAGCCCAATTATTCAGGAAGCATTCTTTCCAGAAGTTCAGCTATGATAAATCGAGCAGATTTGTTTGTCCATTGAAAGAAGGAGAGACAGTCAGGATACAAATGGCGAAAGGTTTTGACCGAATTGGTGAAGTAACAGGTGTATCTACTGAGCCGAGATCCTACTTTGTAGAATCTAAGGGCGTGGAGTACAGGTGAAATCGCAGACATCTTCTTCCTGTACCAGAACCATTATCACAGCATTGTTCCTGTGATACAGACTCTATATCTCAGAGCAATCCAGAAAATGTTCCTGTTGCAGAACGTGTCTTAACTTCTACTTCCATTCCTGATGATGTTCTTGATGTACCTGAGGTTGAACATTCAGCAGAGACAGTCCCAGTTGCTAAATCTGATTCTAAATTTTATGTCACAGGTTTTGGTTGTATTTTAAGACCTAGTGTGAAATACACAGAGGCCTGGACTTGATTGTATGCATGTGTATCTAGTTCTGTATAATTGCATGACAGAGAATTGTTTGTATTGATGGCATGTCCACTGGTACTGTCAATGTTGTTTAACCTATTTCTCAAAGAGGGAGGATGTAGAACAGAGCATGTATGCTGCATCTTTAAAAAGCATTTCAAGGACTGAACGTGAATATAAATACAGAGCACGTGGCAATCTCACTGCCATTTTGAGCGTGCAGCCAGAGAGTGAGCATGTATGAATGTAATAGCTAGTTTTTATATACATTTACCTAAGTCAAAGTTAATAAGCCTCAATCCTGATGTGTTTGTACATAATAAAGCTGCCTGAACAGAACCCACAAAGTCTTGTCTATTGTATCCTGACTAGATGAGCGACAGTGTGCACAGAGGAGCTGTAGATGTGGAAGGAAGATTATTTTCACAGCGCTCACACTGTGGGATTGTATAGAAAAATGCAGGAAAAGTGTTATAGGCCTGAAATAGTTAAAAACTAAAATACAACCAAAGAGCCTAGAACCTCTTATCTTACATATCCATAATATTAATTACATGTGGTTGATAAACTATTTGTTGTAAATATAATTGTATGTTGAATATATTTAATTTTACCTGTGCATGCCACTAGTGGGAGTACAGTGAGAATCACATGACTTCCGATATGCAATCCTATAACCTTTCCTACAAATATGGATCAAGTACTCATGAATTATTGGGTAATATGCTAATCATAACTGTTCGGGTTCTCTACTACCATAGCAACTCCTTTTATAATAGTATGAGATATTGGTAAGTTTAGCAACTAGTACTGCTTGGGAATGGTACATGACCATACCTTAGAGTTAACTTGTGGGCACAGTGATTGCTTACTAATATTAGTGAACAATTTGAAATGAACTTATGGCCATACTGCTCAGACTGCTTCATATTACTATAGATTAGCTGTATGTGTATCCAGGTGTGACCATGCTGTACTGTACCCTGAATGTCAGCAATATTGAAGACATACTTGAACAGGCAAGACATTTCTGTAACTCTGCCCATCTCTCACTCTAGTAATATGTCCTACATAATAGACTCCTTCATCTGCTGGACTTTTCTTTTTTGTAACTCTCTGGTGGTTCTGCTGGATGTGATGACTACTGAGGAAGCATGGCTTTGCTATGCACTCATCTCCATGATCCACAGTTATACAACATCACCAAAGCATTTAAACTCTCCCAGCCCAGGGTGACCAGCTAATATGGGTTGGTGAGGACAGGGTACAGGAGAAGTTTAAGGCTGGAAGCCAACATTGCTGCCCACAGAGAATGGCTTGATATAGTACTAGGAAACTCAGCCTCCTCTATGCTGGCATTTTTATAAGACCAGTGTGAGCTGTTAGGCAGAAGTATCGTTATAGGTGAGTCTATGCCTCCTTGTAAAGTTGTGACACCACTTTGTAGCCTAAATATTTACCTACTATGGTCCCTTTGCAGGTCTATGGGCTTCATTGAATCTTCAAGAATGTCCTCCCCTATAATATCATCCTCATGGCTCCATGTATAGTCTCATCATTCCTCGATTCCGCTCTAGCTTTTACAGGTTTTTGGGACTCTAATTTAAGCAAAGCTGTTTGAATCATGGTAAGGCATTATCCCTCCACACCAACCAAGCTGGCCTATTTTCAAAATTTGTGGATTTTGACACATACCTTTGGACTCAACAAGAGTTGGCAGACACTGGTGCTGTGCACTGCCAGTCACCAAGATATTGTGAAACATTGCATGCTACTCAGGTATAGTAGTGATAAACGTTGCTGAAAAGCAAAACATGGCAGCTGATATGCCATATAAATCTGTAGTATTCCAAATGCTCACGTGTGGTATTATTTCAATATGAGTAAATAGTATAGTTGCCTGATACCAACATATGTCCACTTATGTTATGTCACATCATTTGTTCTGCATCACTGTTTACTTCTGTATTTAATATGTACATGATTATAGTCCTCTTGCTGTGTGTATGTTGAAGCCAAAGACTTGCCTGGAACACATTCCTACCTGCATATTATGATATTGCCAACATTTGTGAAACTTCCTTTAGAAGCCATTTTATGTAAAGGGCAATATGTCCACTGTTTTATTTGTTCTGAGCACCTTTGTGGAGATTGATGCATATTTTTCTACATTGTATGTTGTCTATAGGTATGTTGTGCTGTTAGCATAAAAAGCTGTTTGCTGTCTGCAAATGACCATAATAGTATGGTGCATACCCAATGGATCCACAAGTGGTTGCATATCTTTGTGGCTATGTTGAAAAGGAAATCACTGTAAGTTCATTTAGAGCACTTTTTTCCTCTCTGTATGTACATATTGTGTGTATGTGTGTGTGTGTCTATGTATATATATATATATATATATATATATATATATATATATATATATATATATACATATACATATATATATATATATATATATATATATATATATATATATATATATATATATATATATATATATATATATATATATACCACACACACACACACACACACACACACACACACACACACACACACACACATATATCTATATATATATATATATATATATATATATATATATATATAACATTTATCTCTTTATATATAAATATCTATCTATCTATATATATATATATATATATATATATATATATTTGTGTGCGTGCGTGTGCATAAATATCTATATATATATATATATATATACACACACACACACACACACAAACACACACACACATACACCCACACACACACGCACACACTTACACTCTCACAAATAAAAACAAACTCACATACATATGCATACTAATACATACGGGGGTGCATACGTGTGTGTGTGTGTGTGTGTGTGTGTGTGTGTGTGTGTGTGTGTGTGTAAAACCCACTGCATTAGTGCCTTATCTGTAAATCTTCATAGGCAGTGTTACAACTGACATGCATATTACATGTAAATTTTGCTTGTTAATTTACCCCTTTAAATACTCCAAAAATGTTAAATGGATTCTTTAATTACACCAAACACTCAGAGTATAATGGTGTAATATTGTGTAAGACTTTCTGGACTCATACTCATCTCCAAAACATTTTCAAGGATGTATTATTCTTTATTTATTTATATAATATCAGTATTACATTTTAGTTGATTTCATCATTGCTTTAGGTATTTGTATTATCCAATTTATCTGAAAAATATGCCATTTTTTATCATGTCAGTGATGACTGGCATTTTACTGCAGTGTGTAATTTGTTCTAGCTTAGATAATATATAGGTCTGGATTCTGTAGTGTTCACAGGAGTCAATGTATTCTGCCGATATCAGTGCAAAAGTTGTGGATAAGCCTGTAATACCTAAATATGCCTCAGTGAACTTAGAATATCTCAGTACATAGCAAAGTTTCTTAGTAGCAACAGTGCACTGTATATCAGAAACAGCCACTCCGAAAGTCATGAAGACTGTCTCCTAAAGCATGACATACATTATCAAAGTTACAGAAATACTTCCCCAATCTAAGCTGCATGACATTCCTAAATACATATCTACAACAATCTCTCCAGTAAGCTTAGAAACAACTATGTGATATCTCCATAGGTCATTTATTAGTAAAATATGCTTGTGTTCACTTATAAATTCTGATGGAATCTAAAACATTTCTACTAAAACATTAATAAAGGCAAAGAGCAATCACAGCCACATTGTCACAGCTAACAGTAGCTGACAATGGCTGTGGGACATGTGTGGGAACATAGGTAATGCACACATCCAAGGAAAGGGAGATAGAAAAGCAGACATGGTGTATGGGTGAAGAAAAGAGATCCACAAGAGGTATGTTGGAATAGGAAATTCTGAGGGACAGTCAGAAGGGCATGGGCAATTTTTTTTTTTTTTTGGTGGGAATAGGCCCCATTTTTTCATTTGAAGAATAGAAGGAAAGGTAAAAACAGAGAAAGAGGTGGAGAAGACCAACACAGCAGGTATACCATATAACATGTCACAACACATGACAGACAAAGATTGGAAATAAACAGGAAGGTTTTACGTTTTACGGTTTTAGGTTTTATGAAGGTTGTAAGTTACATAGATAGCACGCTCTATAACACGAGAAATGGAAAGTTGACAAACAGAGTGGGGTTGCATACCAGCCATGCTGAAACACAGAAATACATATGTACCTATGCACTATTACATCATGACATGTTGCAGACTGAGCAGCAATCATGCTTGAATGTGTATGGCTGATACCAGTTGTGTGTTGTAGGGTGATAAATAGGGATCACAGTACCTATTGCATAATAATCCAGTATCCAAGTAGTCTGTCAGCAGTGCAAGTATAAGCCAAGCAACATCATGATACACAAATAAAACCCCTGGAATGCTGGAGAATACCAGAAGAGGACATAATAGAATCTCTGACCAAGCATGTGAAAGGCACACAGCCAAGCACAGCACCAAAAAAGAGTACTGTACCAAAGCAACAAACTGGCTGCTACCTACACATTAGATGTACACAACCCATAGAGATGTGTAATGAGGCAACACACATGTTTAGGCATATATGTATGATGTTCATTGGTTTAACATGAAATTATTTGAAAGCAATGCCAATATACATACACACACATGTATATGGCCACAAATCTATGATTAATGCTATATAATCAGTCTCAGGTTGCGCACATTAATTTTGACAATGTACCCTGGTTAATATGTAACACACAATATAACAAGAACAAGGATGTATTGCAAGCAGTAGCCAGCAACTTCTGTGCAGATGTCCTGCATCTGTATAATGGCAACAGAACTGGCAGAAGTTGACCTTGTAAAAAAACAGCTATATGAAAATGGATGAAAATTCCAACAAAGGTGAACATATACTATGCATATGTGCAAGATATATGACATACATACAAAGGTGAAAGGGAGGAAGACAATATGGGCCCACATCAAGGAAGACATGGCAGCAAAACTCCGTAGGCAAATGAAAAAGCAGGGCAACAATATGAAGGGGACACATTGCAAATGCATGTGTGCACCACATAGGGTGGTGTTAAAGTCAAACCAAACTACATTGAACCAAATGGCCAGTGTATGTCACATGGGCAGACTGCATTGCTGACATCAACAAAATGGGCATGTATAAATCACACACACAGTATTGTGCAGTCTTATTTATAAATGTGTTATTGTTTATTAATGACACACTTATTTAAAACATCCAAATTGCAAATGTTAGCATATTCCACATTCTTTTTGCATAACTATTCCAGTATGTTCAAAGCTTTACACATAAAACTGTAGTAAAAGAGCTGCTGGTGGTAGAACATTATGGATTATGGAGATATTCATAGAAATCTGATGGCTAAATGATGTAGTTATAAACATGTTCAAAATAACTGTTAATATCAATAAACATGTATATATAGCAGCATTATGAAAACTTTTACACAGACACAAGTGATATGAATATAATGAGAGCTATTCCCTAAGTGGATCTGAACCAACACTTAGCCAAGATATATGCATATTGGACTTTTGCTTTATAGGATGTGTCAACATCCATTACACTTTCCTTCTTAACAAACTAGTATTGTGTATGTGTCCATATTCCCGTGAATAACTGATGAACACAGAAACATCCAACACATAGTGTAAATGCTATAGGTCCTCATGGTCCACAAAACTGCCAGATGTCATCAAGATTTACAAAGCAGAAGACATATTTAGACAGTCAGACATGTGGTCCTCTTGTCTTAAACAAACAGGATTTTAATAATACTGTTCACTTGTAATATATTAACAAAGATCTTTATAAATTAGTATTCACGGATACAGAGGTAGACTGGGGGATACTGTCAAAGTGTTATGGGTACTGGAGAAATGTGCAGTCATCAGTGGCCTCTCTTATGGATAATAGAGAAATGCGTAGTTCAACAGTGGCCTATGTGGTATAGGTGTCAGTGACACATGAACATACTGGATGTGTGAAATGATATTCTTATATGCTGGAAAACATAAAAATCTGAAATGTTCATTAGTATGTTCATGATAAACAATATTAAACAAATAAACCCCATGGGAATTGAACCCATAATTACAGGGAGAACAGTCACCTTGCTGTTTAAATTATCCAGATGAGCTAATTGTCAGAACAGCTACTTAATGGTTTTAAAAGGCATATATCTGGTATCTGGACACAGCTATAGCTCTGAATCCCTTAGGAATGTTCAGTATATGTTGGATTGTGGACTTACTGTAGGTATCCACCAGCTGTCTCCACACCTCAGATATCCTCTTATGAAGATCCTTAGAGTCCCCGATGAAGGTTGTTGTAGCAGTGGTGAACCTGTACTCCAGTGCATTAGATTTCTGCATGATGTCAATGCTCCCTCACAATCTGGTTTCATATATCAATCATCATGAAGTTCCATGGTCTGGCTCTCATACAATGTTCCACTCCAGTGTAGATTGTCAGCATCTGGATGGTTCTCTCCTTGGTCCAATTGGACATCTGGACAAGTCAAACTCACCTGGAAGTAGCCATCTCAAGGATAATGTTGAGAGTATCGATATATCAGAATTCAATAAATTGCTCACTGAGGTCTCACTCAATTCGCAGGTAGCAATGGTTTGATCTGTAAATGTATCAAAATCACCGTTTAAAAGTGGCACTTATGGCATGTTATCAGATCACAGGAAGATAACAGGCACGTACTACATATGGTCCTATTTAATGATACCTATTGGATATTTGCGGCAAGCACCTTCCTGTTACACCAAGCTATTGGTTAATACACAAACTTTCAACAACTTAACTGGAGGTGTGCAAATGGAATTCCGACAGAATGCCTCTACAAATATCACAAGCTATGTTGCTGTTTAAAGTCTTATATATTCATGCATTGTTTCATATCATATATGATTTTATATGTCACAGTACCGCATGGGACAGTGACTATTTCCTAAATTTTGGAATTGCACAGGACCACAGAGAGGTTAAACTGGCATAAACTGTCCACATAATCATCTCCATATGTGGGGTCCCACATCAATATGGATTGAGCAGTGGCTGAATGTAGAGAAGTTAGACAAACTAGAGGCAAACTGTGGTTTGGACACAGAGTTTGAAGAGATGACATGATATTTTCCACCGCCCCCTTCCCCCCACTAGATAAAATGTGCTTGGACTGTCCTAGAGTAGTGCTGAAGTATAATAATGACATAAAATGGATTTGTGAAGCAATCAAGAGAAACTGGAGGATCCCTCAAACAGATGATGATATAAAAAGGATTGCTGGAGAGACACCAGTGTTTACTTTTAGGAATGGCCTGAATTTAAAACAAATCTTATGCTGAGATGTATGCCCAAGTTCATCTAGATCAGATTTGATGGGCTCACACAGAATGTGTACTTACCCATGCAGACGCTGCAAGGGTTGCCAGTATATTGATATATGGCAAACTTTTATTCGACATCCAGTGACTCAAAGGTATGTATACCCGAGTATATGCAAATTGCCATACTAAGAATGTAGTATACCTTGCTAAGTGTTTGCGATGTGACTCATCCTATGTGGGGAAAATGAATCGAATGTTGAAGGAGCAAGCATATGAGTGATGCGCGGCTGATGGCTAAACATAATACACTTGCTCAACATATTAAACCTTATCGCAGACATTGCTTTATTTTTATAGTGTTTCGTGTATGTTTTTAAGTAGAAGAAGTGGGGACCTTCGACACCAAACAGAGCTGAGAGATATCTGATCTAGAGGTGGATCGGCTCCTGGGTTTAAATGGAATGTTGCCTTTAAGACCTGTGCTAAGAAGGCATAGGCCTGTTTGCTGATTTCTGTTGATTGATTGAATGGTTTTAAGTGGAAAGGAGCTGTATGTCTATGGCTCTGATGAAGCGCTTCAGCTTGAAAGCGCTTATCTTCTGCATTTATGTTTTTTGTTTAATAAATAATTGTTTTATATATCATAGTGGCTCAAATTAGTTTCTTTGTGGTTATTTTTGTACTTTATCACTGTGGACCTTTAGTACTCCTGTGGTTGTCATTTTTGTTTTATTTGTGGATTGTTCTACCTAAGGGAGTACAATTGGATGGAGTAAATATTGATCTGTTGCAGTTGGATTATAATACTGAATCACCTATAATGAGGTTGTTTAAGGAGTAAATTAGAAGGGTTGTTCACAAGGAGGTTAATCCCCTAATGAATACTGAATTCTCTGAAGATGGCATAGTGAATGAGGACTCTGGTGAAGATGGTGAGTCATTTAACAAGACCTTCCAAGAACTAGAGAATGATTTTTATAAACTGAAATACATTCAATGGCAGTGGCTACATTTAGAAGCTTGCCTACATTTTAAAACTGTACCTGGGGATTAAGCGTGATGCGCATGCCCACTTATGAGAATACTGTTCCTGATCTTTTAGCTCAATGGCAAAAGTTAAACATAGAAACAAGTTTTAAATATATGTGGTTGATGACTGATGTTTTTGAACTGCAAAAGAAGAAGCTTATTGAAGATGTTGAGAGAAAGCAGTTGGAGATTGAAAGGAGATTTTCTAGTGATGTTTACCTTACGAAAGTTGAAACTCTTTTTTACACCCTCACCTTGTATGATAATAAGTTGCAACAGCTTAATATGTATAAGCTTCAAATGGACTATCAATATTTCAGACAAGGAAATATTTTGCATGGCCTAAATCTAAGCCTGTGGAGGAAAGTACAGATCAAACTGGAAATGGGACCATTCCATGTCTGACCAAAGATGATTTACCTGCAATTAGTCCACATGCCACCAAAGACCAAGCAATAAGGCATGGATAAGGGAGTAGTAAATCCAATTGTGAACCAACTACTATTAATTCATCTGAGATACAGACATTGTAAGGGCAGCATGATGTTACAGCAAGTAGGACCAAAGTACTTGCTAACAATCTTCCACTTGGAGCTACACCCAAAATGAAACAGTCTATTGGACTGGGTTTTCCCATTCTTTCAGTCCCTATGAAACTCCAAACTTAATAGCAGAGGGACAGATCAATCAGCAGAGGAAGGAAGTGGAGGAAATTGGCCACCTGAGTAAAGATATTGAGCACAACCTTGTCCTGAATTTGCCCAATGTGGGATTGAATGATCTGCATTTGAGAGTCCTTGATAAGGGTTTAACTTTTGTTTTTTTTCCCAACTTTTATTTTATTGTATTTTTCAATATTTAATATACAAAAATATATAACATGACATTCCTTTATGAACAGGTAACTTTGATATGACAATTAACAAGATAATGCCCTTTAACTTCTAGTCTTGAAATAACAAGGTTCTTGTAGCTAAAGAGACGGGTTCACTTATACAATTAAATTGAATGTTTGGAGTAATACAAGCATAAATTTAGAAATAAGTGGTGAGTAACAGGATTCATTTACACATAATATATACAACTATTTTCATATAGTGCTACACATTTTTGAAGTTAGTGAGTAATCACTTCATTACAATGAAAGACAGAAATGAAACTATCAGAGACTACTATCTGTTAAAACTTCATAAGGAAGAGACTTTCAGAAACTACGTAGGGACATGTTGATAGATGTATTCATGGTGTAGCTTATTTCAAAATGTGTTCTAGGATAAGATTCCAAAAACCGAGACATTTCATGCACTTATTTCTATTACCAATAATCAGTTTGTGAGATATGATATATTTAGAGGCCATGTTAATAAAACCCTTCCACTCTATTTTTGACCTGTCAAGCCAGTTTTCGGTTATATTACTACATAATATGTGCCAATCAAATCCTTTTAATTGCTGACCATAACCCCAATAACTTAACCCAAACTCTAGAATGGATCAAACTATGGTATGCTCATGTCAAAACACATAACATAATCCCTAAATCCTTAACTTTCATGGATAAATTCATACTAAAGGACACTGAAATATATAATCTAATAAAACATAAAATCAAATAATTTCAAAATCTTCTCTCCTTTTTATATCTAGAGAATGAACTTGTCCTTCTACAACCAGTCTATCTAAACCCAAACCTAAAGTTAGGCAACAAAATGGTAAACTTAGACCAATTTTCCCAAATCAAAAGCTATACTGTCTGGGACTATTATAGACTAAAGGACAACTCTTAACCTAAGTAACAAATATATCACAATACTGAGGCAAATTAAAGAACTGCTGTCTTCTATTAGAGGAATCTCAGATGGGGTAGAGGAAGAAGTAAATCTTGTACAATCCCTAATGAAATTTTTAAAACTCAAAAACAAGATGTTATCGGCTGCATACAAGTTAATTTTACCTATTAAATACCAATATTCTCTTACATACGCTCACTACCGGAAGGACAAAAATCCTAATTTAACTGATGCTCAATTCGCTCTTGCTTTTAATAACACAAACAAAGTCTCCCCCTTCAAGAAGCTTGTATATACCCAGTTAATGATAAACAATAATGCCTACTATACACCAGAACATCTAAATAATTTCTTCCAAAAGGTTTAACTTTTTTACCTACGCAATTTCTGAGGTTACATGAAATTGTTACAGATTTGAAATTGTTTGGTCATAATGTTGTGCCTGCACGTCTGAGGTTACATGAAATTGTTATAGATTTGAAATTGCTTGGTCATAATGTTGTGTTTAAAAAGATGTTTGGAAAAGAAGGTTGTGTTGTTAATAATGAGACAAGTTTATAAAGAAACCAAGTGCCTTTATACCTCCCCCACATCCAGTGGTTGATACTTTTTTGAGAACATGTGAAGCTGAGTTTCTGGAGATAGTTTATTCGAGGGAATGTTGTGGTTTCTATAACCATATGCCAGCTGAGTCCACAGCTTTGAATGAATTAAGCAGAAATCCTGAGACTGCTATTAGACTAGCTGATAAAGGGGATGCAATTGTAGTAATGGACCGGGATTTTTATCTGTATAAAATGAAGATGATGCTGCAAGAAGAGGCTATCTATTGGAGTATAGGTGTGATGGAAGCTTGATTTATCATTAACAATGTTAAAGATACATTGAAGGAGATGTTTATGACACAGTTTATATCAGAGAAAATTTATGATTTTGTGACTATGAAACATCCAATTTTGCCTGTCATAAAGGGACTGCCAAAAGTACACAAAGACAGGACAAACCCACCCTTTAGACCAATTGTATCAGGGCAAGGGTGGGTTACTGCATATATGTCATTGTGGGTGGAGAAAAAATTGAAACAAGCATTGGTGCAAGCCCCAGTGGTCTTGAAACATACAGCTAATTTTTTGCAGTCATTGTTTGAGTTTGCTAAGAATGTGGAAGGAGCTCAGTATTTTACTTTTGTCACGCTAGATGTAAATAGTTTATTCAAAGTGATTCCAAATGAATATGGAATTTCTGCAATCAAGGAGTTTCTGTCCAACCATGGTCAATATAATCAACAGTTAAGAAGTCAAGTATGTTCTTTTCTTAAGTTGATCTTAGAGAATAATGTATTTTTATTTTATGATCATTATTATTGGCAACAATGGGAAGTTGTTATGGGTACAGCTTGCGCCAACACCTATGCGGATTTGGTGTAGGCAAATTGGGAGGACAAGATGGTGTAATCAATTGAGATTTTATAAGAGATTTGTGGATGATATATTTTTTCAATGGGCAGGCACCAGGAAGCAACTGTGGTCATTTGTGCGATATTTAGAAAGCAGTACAAACTTTCTGAAATTTATGATCCATGTTCTGGTGAGGGGATAGACTTTTTAGATGTGAATGTTTATAAAGATGTCACTGGGAAGCTCCAGACAATGGTTTACATGAAGGCCTGTTGGAGAAACAGCTTGCTGATGCAGGACAGCATGCATCTGCAACATATTATTCCTCATATTGTCAAAGGCCAATCATTAAGAATGTCTAGATTGTGTACTAGTGATGATGTCCATGCCCAGGAGCTGGATATAATGTATTCCTGGTTTAAAGCACATGGCTATCAAGTAAAGGATATGGATTGAGCAGTGACTGAATGTAGAAAACTAAGACAAACTAGAGGCAAACCATGGTTTGGACATACAGTTTAAAGGGATGACATGATATTTTCCTCCCTCTTCTTTCCACTAGATAAGATACAGTGGGACTGCCCCAGAGTAGTGCTGAAATATAATAATGACATACAAAGGATTTGTGAAGTAATCAAGTGAAACTGGAGGATCTTTCAAACTGATGATGACATAAGAAGGATTTCTGGAGATACACCAGTGTTTAGTTTTAGGAATGGCCTGAATTTAAAACAAATGTTATGTGGAGATGGATATCCTAGTTCATCTAGATCAAACTTGATGGGCTCGCACAGAATGGGTACTTACCCATGCAGAAGTCAGAAGGTTTGTCAGTATATTGATATGTGAAACTTTTTTCAATATCCGGTGACTCAAAGGGTATATAAACCCCGATTATATGCAAATTGCCTCAGTAAGAATGTAATATACCTTGCTAAGTGTTGGAGATGTGACTCATTCTATGTGAGGAAAACAAAGTGTTGAAGGAGTGAGTTTTACAGCATATGAGTGATGTGCAGCTGATGTTTAAACATAATGCACTCGCTCAATGTATTAAGGCTCACCCTGGACATTTTTTTATGGTGTTGCATGTACAGTTTTTAAGTAGAAGAGATGGAGACCTTTTACTCCAAACAGAGCTAAGCGAACTTAGGTGGATAGCTGATATGCAGACAGATCAGCTACCGAGTTTAAATCGAATGTTGCCTTTAAGACCTGTGCTAAGAAGGCATAGGCCTGTTTGCTGATTTCCACTGGTTGATTGAATGTTTTTTAATTGGAAAGGAGCTGTATGTCTATGGATCTGATTAAGATCTTCAGCTCGAAAGCACTTATCCTCTGCATTTTAGCTTTTTTGTTTAATAAATAGTTGTTTTATATGCCATTGTTGCTCAAGTGGGTTTCTTTGTGGGTATGCTGATATGAGAGGTTGAGGGATGCCACCATTGACACCCCTGATGAGATGGCAGTTTCTTGCATCACTGCATTTGGCATGTGGGGATTGCGACATACCCAGTGGTGGGGAAGAAGCAGGTATTCCAGGCCATGCATGCATGTGTTACTTTGCATAACACTGATGCATATAGAGGAACTCAGTACATATTGCTGTTGGTTTCATATTCATGTATTGCATTTTTGTTGTAGGAGCAGAATTGCACTGTGCACCTGGGTCCTCCAGTGAAGATGTATGATCCTAATTCTACTAAAGGCACCTTCCCTCGTGGAAGGTGTCATTTTTTGTATTTTTATTAGCAAAAGTAATAGTTTTAAACATCCTGTTACAGGGAAATATATAGGTTTAATGCATTATCTAGCTGCCAGACTAAGAATTTAGTCTATTTAGCCCAGTGTAATACTTGCAAAAGTTTTTATGTTGGCAAGATGAACAGAACATTGATGGAAAGGGTCAGAGAGCATGTTAGATGTATTAGGTAGTCAGATGGGAAGAACCTGCTGGCTAAACATGTTATAGATACTACCAGTGAACATAATTTTAGCTTTATGGTAGTTGAGACTATATCAGATGACCAGAGGTTGGGTGACATCTCCAACAAGACTGAGAGTAGGGAGTTTTATTAGATAGCGCAACTACAGGCAGATAAGTGCAAGGGTTTAAATGGGAGAGTCTCTTTAATACCAGGCCTTAAAGCTAGGGGGCTGTTCAGATGAAGTGAATATTTAGTAATTAAAAGAGTACACATGACTAGTATGTAATGAACCTATTGGTGGAATCTAAATGGCTTAGGGGCATTTATCTGAATTTTTGCAACTTGTTTTATGGTCTGATAAAGCTGATGTAGTCGGTGAAAGTGCTTACCTTTTTTATTGTTTTTGAGAGTTATTAAACCAGTGGATTTTATCTCTGCTGCATCACATTGTTTTTATTCTTGTTTAAGATATAAAAAAAATTATGTGAAATTAAACCTAAATGGTTGGATGGGGGAAGATGTGAAAATAGTGTAGAAAAAAATCAAGGATATCTGGCTAGCAGTGTAATATTTTCATTAGTCCTGAATTTAGTAGTGGTGGAAATAAATGAAATGACATGTAATGGAGGATATAAATTTACAAATACCAATAATGAATGCTTATGCAGATGACATAGTAATAATTACTAAAAATAAATCATGGATAGAAGAACTAAATGAAAAATTAAGTATTATATTATAGAAAATTGGTTTAAATGTAAATAAAGAGAAAAACAAAGGTTTTGGTTATGAAGGGATAATAAGAGGGGTACAATGTAATGAAAAGTGTATAGATATATTGGGGATACTATTTGGTATTAGTGAATATAAACATGAGCAATGGGACAAGGTTATTAAAGGAATTAAAGAGATGATTATTTTCTGGAAAACATAGATTTTCATATAGAAAGAAAACACATTTGATAAACATTATAATATTGGGTAAAACAGCCTATGTTGCAAACATTTATATGATAGTGAGGTATGAAAAAGAAATTATGATGCCAATATTTTCATTCATTTGGGGGTCGAGATTGAACCCTGTAAAGAGAGGAATTTTATATATGAAAGAAGAGCAGGGGACAGGGATTGCTAAACTCAGTTGTACATGCAGCCTCTTTAAATATATATAAAGTATTAAAAGGAGTTATGAAAGATAATTAGAATTTGGTAGTGACAATAATGTATGGTAAATACAAGCAAGGGTTGGGATAATATGTAAATGAAGATGAGAAGTAAAAGTGTCATTGACGAAGAAAGGAAAGAACTTTATAGTAAAATTGTGTTATGGAAACAAAAATAATGTAATAGAAAAGAATAAAAAGGATTGGAATGTTAATACTATGAAATCTTTTTATTTTATTGATCCTTGGAAATAGTTAGAAACAAGTAAGAAAAAAGCAATAATGATGAGATATACAAATTATAGAAGAATTGAAGAATGTAAACATTTTTTGTGGACGTTGTCATAGGTAAATTACTAGTAAAAGCAAATATGGTATACAAAAGTAAACAAGGTGAATAGGTAATAAGTGTAAAAAGTTTGAAACTACAGAACATGTATTTTTAAAATGTGAAAGAGTTCAAGAGTTGTGGAAAGAAGTATGTAAACATGGTTTGGTTAAAGATTATTGAAATGTTAAATATGGACATGATAGAATACGTGTATTATGGAACAAGACCTCAAGAAAAGGCAAAGAAAATTGACAGAGTTATATTTTAAAGACAAAAGACCTTAGGTGTCATCCACAGCTTCAGGCTTCAGACTGTGGACACAATTTATTAATCGCTTAAAAAGTGAAGCTGACAGGATGTAAACTTCACTAGAATGTGATCAACTGAAAAAAGTTAAGTATCCAAGCAGTTGTCTGACAAAATGCAAGCTTCACTGAAATGCTGAAATAATTAGCCTAGTAATTAGCATCCACAACTTCAGGCTTCAAATTGTTAAAGCACAGTTAATAGATGCTTTGTAAGCAAAGCTGACAAAAACATATACTTCACTGGAGTGTAAAAAGCTGATGAAATTGTCCAAACAATAAGCGCTTTCGGCAGATGCCTTCTTCAGATCATATAAAAGTGTGGTTAGCTCTTCCTGTTTATAAAGGAAACACAGTCAAGAGCTGGTAGCTAATTGTCTTTGGTGTTCTTAAAGGCACAGGACAAAAATGAATTTTCAAAGTGGAGATTTGTCTCCTATAATGTAGTTCAATGTTAAAAATGCTAGAATCATGTATTAATGTTTGGTAGGTTTCTTCTAGATTTTAGAACAGGTCTGAGAGGTACTATTGTATTAAGACATGGGGGTCAATTGGCTCTAAAATTGTTGATCCAAAAGATCTCTCTCAATTCTGTCCTGTTATGGACATCTCCTCCACTGATGTTTTGGGTGACCACTTCCACTGCTTTAAACAAGAAATTATGTGTAGGATGAACCAATACGTGTGCTGCTAAGGCATTATGTGGAACTTTCTGATCAATGTCTCTGACATGTTGCAGAATACGATCCTTTAATCATTGGTCAGTTTTACCAAGATAAAAAGCTTGGCACTTGTGACAGGTAGCCAAATAGATAATATGGCTAGTAGTACAATCAGCATAAACATCGAAATGAAAGTTATGTCCAGATACTAGGTGGAGAAAAGTATTACTACTATCCAAGTAAGGACAAGCTTTGCATCTGCAGCATTTAAAAGTACCTTTGCGGTCTGATAGTGGACCACCATGTTTAAAGCCATCTTTATGGCATAATAATCTCTTGATATTCTTTTTGTTCTTATAGAAAAACCTGGGTCTCTCTCCAATGATGTTCTTTATTTTATCATCCGCTGTCAGAATCGGCCAAAATTTTCTAATCACTTCACAGACCTTTCAATTGTCTGAACTGTAAGTGAGCATACATCTAAGTTGTTGAGGTGTTGTGTCATTAAACTGTCTTCGTGAAGCTTGCTCAGACCTCTCTGAGTAATAAGGTTGACCTCTTTGCTTTCTATAGGTTTGCACCCGTGAAACTGGTGGAAAATTATTTTCCTGGTAAGCCCTAACCTTCAAATATCTACGTAGATTGGATTGCTCTTCCAAGAATTCCTCCTCATCAGTACATAGTCTTGAGACTCTTAAGATTTGGTTGTCAAAGATGTTGTCAAAAATATGTCTTGGATGCATGCTCTGCCTGTGTAAGAAATTATTTTGCCAGGTCTCTTTCCTATGCACCCCAGTAGAGAGACCTTGAGTTGGATGTAGACGTATCTTGACATCCAAGAAATCTATGACTGAGGATGAGTGTTTCATTTTGAACTTAAGGAAGTCAGTACTGTTGTTAATGAAGCTGACAAAAAGATCCAATTGGTCAATACCTGCTTTCCATAAACAAAAAACATCATCCACCAATCGTCCATAGTAGACAAGTTCATTCTTCCAGATATTTCCATCACTGAAGATTGTTTTAAATTCCCACTCAGCCAAGACCAAGTTTGAATAACTGTTGGCACATGGAGTTCCCATGGCCACACCCCAGGTTTGCAAATAAAAGGTATCTCCATACATGAAGATGTTATTCTCAAGGACTAATTCCAGCAGAGAACAAAGAGGTTCCGTTGTTAAATTATGTCTAATCAAAAAATCATGTAAGGCCCTCAGGCCATACTCATGGGGTATCACAGTAAAGAGACTGGTTATGTCCATAGTTACAAGTAGAAGGTTGTCAAATCCATCCAGAGACTTAACAGTGGAGAACAAGTCTTTCAAGAAGCTGCCTGTATCCTTTAAGACAGTGGTAGCATAAGGCAAAGCTTTCTTGAGTTCATTTTTAACATACATGGATATGGATTCAGTGATCCATCCTCTCCCAGAGACAATGGGACGTAAGGGAGGGTCCAAAAGATCTTTATGTATCTTAGGTAATCCACCAATGCTGGGAAACATAGGATGAGATGTTTTAAAAAATTCATATAAATCTTGACTGATCCTTCTTTCCATCAATAGACCATAGGTGCTCCCTCTGATACGTTCGATTCTCTGATTTACTTCTTTCTTACTCAATTTGCGATAAGTCATGTTGTCATACAACATCAGTGAAACTTTATTACGATACCAGTCTGCATCCATCACTACTATGCAGCCACCTTTATCTGCTGGTTTGATCGCCAAGCTATCTGTCCTTCTCAACTGTTGGAGAGCCTCTTTTTCTTTCCTGTTCAAGTTATAGAAAAAATTCTTAACTTTATCTGTTGTACCTCTCACCTTGTTTATCTCATCCTCACACAATTTCATGAAAAGTTCTACTTGAGGAGGATTAACTGGAGTAAATAAACTCAATTTCTTATAGGTCTGCTGTTCTTTCGTAGAACCTTCTCCAAAAAATACATTTCAGGGACATGTTCCTGCAGAACAACCTAACATCCATCATGAATTCATTCACATCAGAAGAAACAGCTGGAATAAAACTCAGTCCCTTATTTAACAGGCTGATAACATCAGGATCCATTGTGATCTTGGATAAGTTGACTACTAAGTCATTACCCCCAATATTTAGTCCACAAACTTCTTCCGTTTGCGTTCTTGACTCTGCGTCCTCTGTGGCCTGTACAAATTCTCCCTCACAAAAAACAGCAATGGCCAGTTTACTGGTAGGTGCGTCGTCGCTTCTTTAGGTCTAGTAGCACAATTAATGGTGGTGTTGGAATTACTACCATCATTGGTATCGTTAGCACCAGTACCTCCCAGATCCCTGGTGACAATATCAGTGCTAACAGTAGGAACCTCCTCTCCTGTAAATGAAGTCGAGGAGGGAAGGGAAGTCGATGAGATAGTAGTTGTTCAAGAAGGATGCAGAGTTTTACCAGTCTCTTTAACAGCCAAACCTTGTATGGCTTTCCCTTGTTTAGTAGTAGAAAAATGGGGACGTCCTTGATTGGTGTTATCCTCTCTAGGCCATTCAAAGATATGACCATTAGTGAAATCCCTATGATCTCGATTCAGTTTACCCATTTTTTGTAGTTTAAGCTTATTGTCATAAGTGTTTACGTTCACTTGTAACTGTTCAATCTGGCTTAAATGCTGGTCCTGCAAATCACAATGTTCCAGTTCTTCTTGTTTCTTAGAAATAAAAGAGGAAATTTGTTCTTCTTCAGGTTTAAAAAAATCGATGAGCAGACTCATGTATTTTTGGCTAGTTTCCAAATTAATCCTTTGCCATTGGGCTAACAGCTCCGGATAGGTGTTTCCATAAGAGGGAAGGCATTTAACTCTCATTCCTCTTGGCACTATCTCATGAAATAGGCAAGCTTCCAAATGGAAGCGTTGCCATTGAAGCCTTTTAAGGCAATAAGCAGCATTTTCTACTTCACGAAGCGTGTCAGAAAAACTAGCATCTACTGCAAGGTTTGTAATATTAGGTGCTGAACAGTCACTACTAAAATTAATAGTTAAAAGTGGATTCACAATGTCTCTAGAAAAACCAGGAAAATTGCATGATTTCGCTTTCACTGCTGCTCCTGTTTGTCCTTCTGCCATGTGTAGAGTGGGAGAAACAAACAACAAAACAGGAAATAAATTCTCCTCACCACTACTAAAGACACCGAGGGTAGACAAATGAACAAAGAAAAAAGACCTTAGGTGTCGTCCACAGCTTCAGGCTTCAGACTGTTAGGACACAATTTATTAATCGCTTACAAAGTGAAGCTGACAGGATGCAAACTTCACTAGAATGTGATGAACTGAAAAAAGTTAAGTATCCAAGCAGCTGTCATCCACAGCTTCAAACTTCAGGCTGTTAAAACTCAATTTATTGAAAACTTAAAAAGTGAAGCTGACAGAATGCAAGGTTCACTGAAATGTTGAAATAATTAGCCTAGTAATTAACATCCACAACTTTAGGCTTCAAGTTGTTAAAGCACAGTTAATAGATGCTTTGGAAGCAAAGCTGACAAAGACATATACTTCACTGGAGTGTAAAAAGCTGATGAAATTGTCCAAACGATAAGTGCTTTTGGCACCAAAGACAATTAACTACCAGCTCTTGATTGTGTTTCCTTTACAACAGGAAGAGCTAACACACACTTTTATACAATCTGAAGAAGGCATCTGCTGAAAACACTTATCTTTGGACAATTTCATCAGCTTTTTACACTCCAGTGAAGTATATGTTTTTGTCAGCTTTGCTTACAAAGCATCTATTAACTGTGCTTTAACAACTTGAAGCCTGAATTTGTGGATGCTAATTACTAGGCTAATTATTTCAGCATTTCAGTGAAGCTTGCATTTTGTCAGCTTCACTTTTTAAGTTTTCAATAAATTGAGTTTTAACAGCCTGAAGTTTGAAGCTGTGGATGACAACTGCTTGGATACTTAACTTTTTTCAGTTCATCACATTCTAGTGAAGTTTACATCCTGTCAGCTTCACTTTTTAAGTGATTAATAAATTGTGTCCTAACAGTCTGAGCCTGAAGCTGTGGATAACACCTAAGGTCTTTTTTCTTTGTTCATTTGTCTACCCTCTGTGTCTTTAGTAGTGGTGAGGAGAATTTATTTCTAGAGTTATATTTTATGTAACGTAGACAGTTTGGAACAGGAGACTTAGTGAGATCAAATACAATGGAAAATGGACATTGACAAAATGTTGGAAAAATATAGTTTTGGTTGTGGGTAAAAGGGTGGGGTAATGTTTAAAAAGAAGTTGATGGTGTATTGAGATATGTTATTTATGAAAATAATGTAAATATGTGAATGTGAATATGTGAATATGTAAATATGTACATAATATGAAATGTATGAATGTTTACAAATAAAAAAAACCCTAGTCTTGGTAGTAGGGGGAAGAATTTGTTTGTGACACAACTGACTTCCTGTTTCAGGTCCAGGCACAGAGGCGGCCTGGAGAAACAGGAAGAAAACATGGAGGCTATAAGTCAAAGTGAAATGGTGATGAAAAGTATTGAAAATGGAGAAATGGTAAAATCGCTATCAGAAATGTTCATAAATGATTTATGAGCACAGAAAATGTTGTTTTTTGAGTGGAGAGGTGGTCAAGAATGAAACAGAGGTGAATGCAGAGGTGGAAATCGATTTAGAGCAAATTTTCCAGAAATATCTGTTTGAATCAACAGAAACAGTGGAAAAATGCATTATTTCAACTATCCAGTTGGGAGGGTTGCAAGTTGTTTACGTGGATGAGATGATAACCCATAGCGAGCCAGAAAGTGGAGCTGCACTATCCTGGAATGATATTATGGAGGAAAATAGGAAAAGAAAATGTGCTAGAGAAGGTTCCGAAAAAAAGGCTTATGCTGAAACAGTGGGAGAAGTGGCGAAAGAGGATATGGGAATAAAGGAAACAAAGAAGAAATTTGTTGTGTGGGTGAGCAGTAAAAAGGAATAAGGTTTGGACAGATATGAGGTATTGGACAATATTACAGTACCATTGGGTGTTAAAGTTGAAGTCGTAAGAACTTTCATTTTAATTAACAAAGAAATATTTTGTGACTTGATATTTGAAACTGGTCAAGCTATGGAAAGTTTTTTGGGGGGATAAGAAAAAAAAAAAAAAAAAAGAAAACAGGCTTTCCATGATCAGAATATGTTGTGCAACCCTGTTTTAGACAAACAAACAAAAAAGTTTTGATTCAGCTTAGAACTGAAGTGGAAAAAAAATTGTTGGCAATATGTAAAGAAGTGATGGATACCACTAAAATATATGATGAAAGAGGACTATGGACTGGGGGATGGGAATGTGGAGTAATTTTAAAAATGGAAAATGACAATGACAATGTGATACATATACCTAATATTAATAATTTTCATGGTAATAGAGGTTTTGTGAGATATAGAGGACAACCTAAAATTTGCTATTTTTGAGGAAAACTTATCATTTAGTTAGACTATGACAAAAAGTATGTTATTTATGTGGTTAGATGGGTCATAATGCAAAGAAATGTGAATTAAACTGTAAAAAATGTGGTAATGCAGGACATTCATGGTTAGAGTGTAAGATAGAAACACAAAAAATGAAAAAAGAAAAAAAAAAAGAAACTGTAAATGAAGTTATACAAGAAAAAGAGATAGAAGAGGATGTTATACAGGAAGACACACCACAACTAAAAACATAGTAGTTGCTTTTAAAATTAAAGAGAAAGATACATAAAAAGAAAAAGAAACAGATGAGACAAGTGAAGAAGAGTCAGAGTCGCATATAGTAACAGGTAAGAAAAATTCAATAGGAAAGAGAGTGAGGGAGAGAAAAAGAAAGTTTAAAATGATAATGGTAAGAGAAGAAAAGAAAGGTAAGGGATAAAATCATCCTTATACATCTGTTATATAAAGCTGAAAATGTTAGCTTTAAATGTGAACAGTATGAAAAATATTAAGAGGAGAATTAATATTATTCATTGGAGTGTGGCTGTAGATGCTCAAATAATAGTGTTAGAAGCTATTAGATTGTTAAAAGAAGAAGAAAGAGTGCAAACAGACAGGCTTTGGAATTGTATGGTTATTTGGAATATAGATAAAGAAACGTTCAGCCATATGTGTATTGTGTAAAGAAAATATAAAGATACTAGATATAACAATAATAGAACTAGGGAGAATATCTGTAGTCAATTTGAGATGGAAAAAGCATCTATATAGGGTTACACCCTTATATGCATCAGTGACAAAAAAGAGGGAGAAATAATGTTTAAAAATATACTTAATTATGTTTGTGTGAATATATATATAATAATGGCAGGGGCTTTTAATTGTAACCTAAGGAATAAAAAGGACTGTGATGTTAAAATAGTTACAAAAATCATGAGGAGTGGACAACTAAAAATATGGGAGAATAAACAGTGGACCTATAAAAGGAATTAAATAAAGACAGAAATTGATTATTTTTTTAATATCAGAAAGTTTAAAAATTACTCAGAAAGGAATATGATATACTGGAATTTATGATCATGTGGCTATTTGGATACAAATTCATGAAAATAAGGAATATATTAAAATAGGAAAAGGAATAAAAATAATTGATGAAAAATAATTAGATATAGGACAGAGAAAAGAGCTTATAGAATTATGGAAACAACATATTAGTATGAGATCTTTCTATGAAAATTGACCATTTGGTGGATTAAATTTAAAAAGAAATATAAAAAGGTATTTTGGAATATGTAGAAGAGAAAAGGAAAAGAGAAAAAAAGGAATTTGGAGTATTAAGTTAAGAACTTTTTAATGGTTTAGTAGAAAAGTATAGAATATTATATGAAAATGAAAGAGAAATATATAAAAGAAATCAAGAAAAAATTAATAATGTGTTATATAAGCAAAAAATGTTGCTTACAAGGAAAAAAGAGGAAGTAGCACCATATTTATCTAAAATAATGAAAGAAATTGATAAGAATTAAAAAATAAAGAATGGAAACAAGTTAAGAAGCAAAAAGGAATATATGAAATAATTAAGAGCTATGTACTAGATTAATATGGTAAAAGAAAAGTGGACATAGAATAAATTTATAATGGTGAGAGTTTTAATAAAAAAGACAATGAATATTTAGAAAAAAATATATAAATGAGTTGAATGAGATTATGAAAGATATTAACATAAATTCAGCCACTGGTTAGATGCGATTGAATATAATATATATAAAGAAATGGAAGACTGGCAAAAACATTTTATTTATACAAGTTATGAATGAATGGATGAAAATAGGGATTATCTACAAGGAAATGTGTATGTTTTAGAAAGGAAATAAAGATGAGATAAAAATTGGAGACCTATAACATTAAATAATATTTAATATTTTTATGGGAATAATAGATAAAAGAGTACAATGTAAAATGGAAAGGTTATATTATTAAAATTTGGAAGAAAATGTAAGGGAAGTCAGGATTTGTTGTGGCTAATAAGAGAAGTAATTGACATTATTAATAAAAAAAGCAGAAGTAAAGGTTATGGTAAGTGATGTAAGTATGGCATATGATAGTATTCACTATGAAGCATTATGGATAATTGTGCAGGCATATAACATAAGTGAAAAATATTACATATTATTAAATCAATATAGGAAAAAAATAGATTAAATTAAACATAAATGGTTGGACTTGAGAAAATGTAAAAATAGAGTGTGGAATAAAACAAGGATGTCCAGCCAATATTGCAATATTTCCATTAGTCATGAATGTAGTAGTTAGGGAAATAAATAAAATGACAAGTAATAATAGGATATAAAATGTTGAAAGAGGTACAAATATCAATAATGCATACTTATGCTGATGACGTAATAATTGCTAAAAATAAATTATGGATGGAAGAAATAAATGAAAAAAAAATATGTATAATTTAAAGGTACTTGGTTTAAAGTACAAATGAAGAGAAAAGTAAAGGATTTGATTATGAAGGTATAATAGGAGGTTTAGAATATAATGAAAAGTGTATAGACATATTGGATATAGTATTTGGCAGAAGTAAATATAAACATGAGCAATGGGAAAAATTATTAAAGGAATCAAAGATATGATTGCTTGCTGGAAAACATATAGATTTTCATATAGAAAGAAAGCACGTTTCATAAATGCTATAATATTGGGTAAAATAGCCTATGTTGCAAACATTTATATGATACCAGAGAAGTATGAAAAATAAATTATGATGGTGATATTTTCATTCATCTGGAGGTTGAGATTGAACCTTGTAAAGAGAGGAATTTTATATATGAAAGAAGAGCGAGAGGCTGGGATTGATAAATCCAATTGTATATGCAGCTTCTTTAAGTAAGTATAAAGCATTAAAAGGAGTTATGAAAGATAATAAAACTTTGGTGGAGACAATAATATATGATAAATACAAAGAACTATGTGAAGGAATGGGATGAAGAAAAGAAGTAAAAGTGTTATTAATGAAGAAATTAAACAATTTTATAGTAGAATTGTATTATGGAAACTTAAAAAAGAATGTAATAGAAAAGAACAGAAAGGAATGGTATATTAATGTTATGACATTTTTTACTTTGTGGATCCATGGAAAGAGTTAGAAATAAGTAAGAAAAAAACAACAATGATGAGATATACACATTATAAAAGAATTAAAGAATGTAATGATTTTTTGTGGAGGTTGTCCATACGTAAATTACCAGTAAAAGCAAATATGGCATACAGAAGTAAATAGGATAGAATATGTAGTAAGTGTAAAGAGTTTGAAACTACAGAGCATGTATTTTTAAAATGTGAAAGAATTCAAGAGTTGTGGAAAGAAGTATGTAAACATGATGCAGTTCAAGATTACTTGAAATTTGAAATAACCATGGACATGATAGAATATGGTTATTATGGGAAAAGATCTCAAGAAAAGGCAAAGAAAATGGACAGAATTATATTTTATATAACATGGACGATATGGAATGGGAGACTTAATGAAATCAAATACAATGGAAAATGGACATTGACAAGTATTGGAGGAAAATATGGTTTTGGTTGTGGATAAAAGGGTGGGGGAATACTTAAAAAGAAGTTGATGTATTGAGTTATAGTCATCATGTAAATAATGTAAATATGTGAATATGTAAATAATATGAAATGTATGAGTGTTTACAAATAATAAAACCCTAATCATCATTGTTGTTAGTGGGACCCATTTTGAAGGAGCACTTCCTGTTTCCATTCCAGGCACAGAGGTGGCCTAAAGAAACAAGTAGGCAGATGGACAGAGAAGGAGATGATGGAGTGATGAAAGAAATGAAGGATAAAGCAAATACTGAGACCAGAGAATGTGTGCAGGACTCTGAAGAAATGTTTCAAATAAACCTGTTTGATGGAGATTAGTCAGCAAATGATGGGATATATAATTACAATCCTCCTTTCAGGACAGTTGCAGGAATGCTTACTTAAAGAAATGGTGGTACAGCGTGAATCAGAAAATGAAGGAGATGTTTCCTAGGAGGACATTATAAAGAAAATACAAAAGGAGGATGCAGAGACAATCCTGAAGAATAGTGGTGAGATGGAAAGGAAAACATATACATAGAAAGTAAAAGAAGGCAGAAGAAAATGAAAAAAAACAGAAGTACATGGTAAAGATTCAAAGCAAAGAAGACAAAGAAATGGACAGGTATGAAGTATGGGACAATTTCCTAGCTCCTCTGGGTGTAAAAGCACATGAGGTGAGAGCATTTATTCTTATTAACAATGAGAGATTTTGTGGCATATTTAGGACTGTTTTTTTAATGGAAACTTTTCTTGGAGAATATGAAAAAAGAAGGACTGTAACCCATGGAATCTTTATGCGATAAAAAACATTTAACAGGAAAATAAAAAAGAAGATTCAAGTACAATTTTTTCAAACAGAGATAGAAAAAAAGACTTTTAAAGGACATTTGAAAGCATTATGCAAAGAAGTACTGGAGATTGCAAACACATGGCAAAAGGGGTTTGTGGACTGGTGGATGGGACTGTAATATGGTGTTAAAAATAGAAGGATAAAAAAAATTATACATATACCAAGCATGATAAATGTGGAGGGTAATAGGGGTGTTGTAAAGTACTGAGGGCAAACCAAAACATGTTTTTTGAGGAAAATAAGGACATATGTAAGTAAACATGATGAAACAAAATGTATTTGTGGGAAAATGGGACATAACACAATCATGTGAATTGGAATGTTATAAACATAACAAAATTGGACATTTATAGATGGATTGCAAAAATGAAAATTGAGTAAGGAAAATGAAAAAGAAAAAGAGAAAAAAATGAACAAATAAAAAAGAGGAAATAGAAGAAGGTTCTGAAATAAGTGATGAAGAAGACATAAAATGGGATCTAGTAAAAGGAAAAACATAGTTTTATTGGTATAAGGTTAAAAGTCAAAAAAGAAAATTTAAATGGATACATACAAAAGAAAAAAGAAAAGAAATGGATGAAAAAGTACATATGCAGCAAAAGACTGAGGCTTGGTATACGTGTTTGAATCACAGACACAAAGTACAGTGTTTGATTCTCACCTTTGGGAAGGAAATTGGTTAGGCTTAGAATAGCCTATTAAGAAAGCTAGCTTATTAATTTGCTATGAAACTATGAAACCATGAATCTAAGGAGCAGGGAACATAATTTTAGAGTGCCTTCTGTAAATGTAAATAGTATTAAGAATATAATAAGAAAAATAGGAATTTTGGAAAGGTGTAATACATGTGACGTAGATGTAATTATATTAGAAGACACACGATTTTTAACAAATGATTTAAGACTACAAACAGAAAATCTATGTGGAGAAAAGATAATCTGGAATTTGAGAAATAAGAGATGTTCTGGAATAGTTATATTCTGTAGCAATACACTAAAAATATTAGATGTAACTAGCAAAATGGGAAGATTAACCATTGTAGATTTAAAATGGAAAGGACAAGTAGAATTATAATGCTATCTGCTTATACTAATTGTAAAGACAGGGAAAGTTTATTTCATCAGATTTTAGTCTATGTAGTGATAAATATGATTATAATAATAGGACATTTTAATTGTGATATAAGAGGCAAGTGTAAAAAGAAAGGAATTATATAAAAATGTTAGAAGTTATAAGATGTAGTAAGTTAAAACTTTGGTACAAAAATTCATGGACTTACAAAAGTGGTATGTCTAAAACTGAAATAGATTATTTTATAGTATCAGAAGGTTTAGTTATAGAAGGGGGAGTCTATATTAGATCTGTGAATGATCGCAATGTCAAATCTGACATTGTCGCCACGTAAATGGTGAAACTGCAGAACATTGAAGAGGTAAATGGAAATCTCCGTAAGGGGAGATTTCCATTTACTTCAATGTAGTGCAGTCTTAGAGTTGGAATATTTAAGTAGCAGGGAGTGTGGGGGTGCAGGGGGGCTTGCCCCCTTGCTTAAAGCAAGTACTTATGTTTTTTGACTTTTTAAAATGTTTTTATTAGGTATTCGATGTTACTGGACTTCGACGATATGGTGTCGATCATATCGTATTCGAAGTTTAGTAACTTTGAGTATCTAATATAGACCAGAGAAGGGGAGATTCTTGAAACAGGATTTTCTGATCATCTTGCAATATTGCTAGAGATAAAGGAAAACAAGGATTATATAAAAATAGGCAAAGAATAAAAAGGATAAATGAGAAAGCATAGAATGATGAAGGAAAACGATTAGTAATACAGATATGGAAAGATCATATTACTATGAGAACATTTTATAAAATTTGGTCTGAATGGTGGATGATATTTAAGGAAAATATAAAAAAATGTTCTTTTACAGTGGCAATATGATGTTAATAAAGTAGAGAAAGAAAAATATAAAAGAACATTTAAAGATGCATTGAAAGATTTAGAACATAATGATAGAAAGTCCTTTGACAAAGAAACAGAATCATATGAAGGAAATCGAGAAAAATATGAGAATTGTTATATAAGCAAAGATAGCTTTACAAGGAAAAATAGAAGTATTGAGTTAGTTAAGCAGATTAGTAAAGGAAGATGGTAGTGTAATGACAGAAAAATCTAAACGGAGAAATAGAAAGAACTCAGGAAAAGATTATGGATGTAATACAATATGTAGAAGAAATGTTTAAAGAAAAAAGAAGGTAGTGAAAAAACACAAAAAGTAAAAATTTAACAGAGAAAAATAATAAAGATTTGGAAAAGGAGACTTCTTTAAATGAGCTAGATAAAGTATTAGGATAAGTTAAAGATTTTGAATGAATGGTTAAATGAAGGTTACATGCATAAAGAATTATGTAGTGGAATACTTAAATTCATATGGAAGAAGGAATATAGAAGACAATTAAAAATGGAGACTGAAACTATTGAATAATAATGATTATAAGATCTTTATGAAAATAATACAACAGATATTTGAAACTAAAATGGAAAATATTATAGATGATAGCATATATAGTATAAAGGGGAAGGGGAAGGGTTGTCAAGACTTATTAATGATAGAGAAATTGTGGATGACACTATGAACAGAAAAGAAGAAGTAAAAATCATGATAGGAGACCTTAATAAGGCATTTAACATAATTAGACAGAAACTCTTATGGACAATAATGAAAGAATATAATATAACTGAGAACGTTAGGAAATTATTAATGTCAGCATATAGTAATAATAAAGTAAAATTACTTGTAAATGGCTGGTTAAGCCAAGAGGCACATATGAAGAGTGGTGTAAGACAGGAATGTCCAATGAACTCTATACTCTTTGCATTAGTTATGAATGTGATTGTATGTGAAATAAATTACAAAATGAAAGAGGCAGGGTGTTATATAATACCTGAAGGGTTAAGAATTCCAGTTCTGTTAACATATGCAGATTTCATTATAATAACTGCAAAAACAAAATTTGGATAAAAGAAGTAATAATTTACACAAATGAGTGTCTAATGATGATAGGGATGTTTTTTAAATAAAGAGAAAAGTATAGGCTTAGGTGATGTAGTAAAAACTGGAGGGTATATATTTTACAATGAATTAAATTTCTGTAATAGGTATAAAATTTGGGAATAAAGATGTAAGTGAAATTCAGTTAAAAAATATAGAAGAAATAAAACAAACCTGTCTTTTTTGGAGAACATATAAATTATCATTCCGAAAAAAAGCTTATTTGATAAATTCAGTATTAATGGGAAAATAGCACACTTAGCAAGTGTATTAATGTTGTCAAAGGAATTACAGAGGATAATTTTTTTTATTTATATGGGGTTCTAGATTAAACCCAGTAAAAAGAGGAGATTGGTATATAAATAAATAAGAAGGAGGTGTAGGGTTAATTAACCCAGTAGTGTGTGCTGCTTCACTAAATGTGTAGAAAGTGTTAAAGTGGCTAAATTAAAAAGATGAGAGATTAGTAGTAAAACTATAAATATAAATAACTTTTGGGGTACGGTAAAAAAGAGTAAAAGAGAAAAAAAGTGTATAAATGAAAAAATAAAATGTTACCAAGTAAAAACATTTTGTGGAAAATAAAACTTGACGCTATCGAGAAAGATAGAAAAGTATGGTATAAAAATCTAATGATAAAACATTACTATGTAAAATCATGGGAAAATCTAACAGATGAAAAAGTTAAAGCTATAAACATAAGAAGCAAATGGTGTAAACAGAAAGTAGAATGTCAATATTTTTTGTGGATGCTGGTAATAGATAAATTGCCAGTAAAAGGAAATATGCCAAATAAAAAGAAAAATGATAAATATGTTTACATTGTCAAGAAGAATAAAACTACAGAGCAGAGAGCATGTGTTTTTGAAATGTAAAATAGTAAAAAAAGTTATGGGGAAAACTAAAGAAGTTTTTTTGAAGATATAAAATAAGGTGATAAAATAAACATGGATATGATTAAATATGGATATTATAATATGTAAAAGGAATAGATAAAAAGTTATTTTATGTTATATGGAATGAAAGAATAACTAAAATTATGTTTAATGGTAAATGGATTTTAGCAACAATATTATGTAAAATCAGATGGTTATGGAAAAAGGAGAGAGGGTCTAATAGGGATGAAAATTGTGTATGGTTGTGAAGGAAATTATGAATATGTGTAAAGAGATTTGTATATTTATTTATTTCTACATATTTAAATATTTGTAATTATGTAAATATTTTGGTTATAAGAGTTATTTTTGTTTATAAATAAAGGACCCCTACATCTTCAGACATTTGGGGTCTTTGAGTAGGTCACCTCCACTGCAGCTAGCAAGCCACCATGTTTTGCTGTTAACATGATATGCAACATGGCACACACTAATCATCAGTGCTGTCATCTCAGGTGTGTATTGCAGTGCATCCCCAAATGTCTCCAGACATCTGAATCTTCAATTCAGCATGCCAAACATACTCTCAGTGGTGTCTTGCATCACTGTGTATGATCTATTGTATGCTTCCTCAGCAGAGTTTGATGGGGCTTTGTATGGGGTCATTAGCCAACGCTCCAGTGGATAATTGCAGTCACCTATTTCTGGGAGGAAGATGATGCATATATTGTCCTTATTCTTACTGTTGATAGGTGTATTTTCTAGTTGCATCATAGCTATAGTCCTGTACTTATCAAGTAGTAGGCCTTCAGGCATTTCACCATGTTGAACAGAATCTCTCAGACCAGTTTCACTCCATATTGCAGTATCATGGACATTGCCTTGATATTTGTAATGAGGCCATCTGCTGAGCACACCACCTGAAAACTGAGTGAGGGCCACCCTTTTCTATTTATGTACAGTCCCGCATCAGTTACAGCAAGCATTTCAGTTGGAACATGGGAGCAGTCAATTGCACCGAGGACATGGGAGAAGTTGGTTATGGCATAGAACTGTTGCATGGTAGTTCTTTGGTTCTTGACTGTAGCTGGGAAGTGGATACACTCATCCACCTTGGTGCACAGTCCTGCCAGGAAATGTGAGAGGATGTGACTGGCAGCTATCTGAGACAGTCCTACAGCATCTCCAATATGCTGCTGAAATGTACCAGCAGCCACTATATCGAGACTCAAACTTTTGTTTCTAGAGGTATTGGTGTACCTTGCAGAGTACATGTGTATATGTGCAAAGTGCACATCCTGCATGCAGGCTGCACCAGCTCTCTGTCTAATTGGTATCTGTTGATTATTTCCTGATCCAGCAGCTGGCTTAAATGTAGTCTGGCTCAGCACCTAGCTGAATACCTTCTAGGGTACATTTGCATATCTTCCTCTATGGCTTGCAGTATGCCAGCCTGCTGTAATTCATTAAATGTCAGTTGCACTTTGTTTTTGTTGTTGTTTTAAAGCAATGTTGAGGATTCTGCAGGATCCCATAATAATCTGTTTAGTATCTAATTGATTGTCACTGCTGAAGTGACATTCTGCCCCCATGTGTAAAAATGAGAAAAGGAGTCATGGATGGATGGACAGATCATTGCATATAAATACAGTACATATGGCCTCCACTAAATGCTTTCATAAAGTCGTTGGTGAAGCACTTTGTCACATTTAAGTTGTGTTGGGTGTGCTCACTGTTTTTTGGAATCTGTTGGGCATGTGTGGAGTCTGTAATTATCCTACACTGAACAGATAACTACTTAATTTTGTTTTAGTGTACTTTATGAAGTCACATCCTCCTCTGGTGTGCTGACTTATTCCTTCAGGGTGCTACACTGTCCACAACTTTCTTTTAGAATCTGGTCCCACATCTTTGTACCTTAGATGTACAGAGTCTCTATATAAGTATATCCCATGGGGCTTGATTTCATGTTATAAAATTTTACTTGTTTTTCACTAACAAATATCCAGAAAAGTTGCAAAATGTCCTGTTGGATACTTAAATATATAGATTACAGAAAATTATTTTTTATTTTGGTGAAAATTGCTACTTGCAGTTAAAACAGACAGCCATGTGTGTTGCCTTATCTGTGCTTTCAGAATAGCAATCAATACATCTATAATGGACTAATCCATTTTTTCAAGAATTGAGATAAGGCATAGCTTTGTAGATGATTTCAGTTGTTATAGAAAGCAAATTTGAAGGAATGATCTTATTTTGTTAAACATCTAAAAAAATAGGCATGGAATACGTTTAACTGCATTATAGTCTTTTTTACCATAGATTAATCACAGATTATCTTGCAATCATCATAACTAAATTGATTGATTTCACAATTTAGACTTCTTTATATCACAAGCCCATTAGGTGCAATGGTCTGCTATCAACTAAGAGCAGCCTTCCAAGGCTCATTATCAATAACATAAGATGTGCTCTAAAGTGATCGCTCTTTTGACATTCCATTTGTGAGCAATGTGCTCTAAAGTGATCGCTCTTTTGACATTCGCTTTTGTGAGCATTTACTATAAGCATATATATATATATATATATATATATATATATATATATATATATATATATATATATATATATCGATCTTGGACATCTTGTCGAGACACCTGGGAGACCTATGTCAGAATGTCAACTGCACAACCCCAGAGGGGACTAAATTAATGGCATTTTTTTTTTTTTGTAGGGGCAAGACCCTTGCACCCCACACACACCCTACTAATTATATATACTAATTCCAAAATTGCACAATCCCCAGGGAAAGAAAATATTCCCCTACAAGAGGATTGTTAGCCTCTCACATCTGTCAACCACCTCTCTACATTGACCAAATGGTGTCAGTCTCCTGGGTGTCAGCATTCTGTCATTTTAACAGCATGTCCGAGTCCCTATATATATATATATATATATATATATATATATATATATATATATATATATATATATATATATATATATATATATATATGTATATATATATGGTTTGCTATCAAAATAATGATGACAACAGTAATGTCAATAATTTGCAATTCGATATTATTGACATTACCCAGGTTACCGTGACTTCTGGTAATGCTTCTACTTACATTTTGCAGGGTGGCAAATCCCCCACACCCCCTGCATATTATACATACAAACTCTGATATGACAGTACACTGAGGAAAAGGGTAACTTTCCCAATCCCTACTGTAGTGTGATCTCCAGTCAGAATGTCAACCTCACACTGGCACTCGTTAAGGTGGATTCAAACATTTTCAGTTTGATGTTCTGGAAACTGGGAACCATACATTCAACCATCCCAGTTTTACATAGCTGCTGTTCACCATTTTGATAGTAAACCTATATATATATATATATATATATATATATATATATACATATATATATATATATATATTCACTTTATAATCCCATAATCCTGAAATATAGAATTTCGAGATCATAAAGCCGAAACCTGACAATCCCGAAACCCCAGAAGCACGAATTTTAAAACTGCGAACACTACACTAACCATACACCACACACACACACACATACACACAGTTTCCCCAACACACAAACACTCAAACCTACACTACATACAAGCAGGGGGGCAAGCCCCCCTGCACCCCCCCACATCCCCCCTACTTAAATATACTAACTCCACGGTTGCACTACACAGACAAACACGCAAAAACACTACTATACAAGCTACAGTCCCCTCACACACACAGATCACAGTAACCAAACACACTGACACACACTAAATCCCCTAACCAAAACCCTTAAACATAAATACTTACCTGAACTTCCAGCTATCCCTTCACATAGCGCAATACCAGAAGTGCTACTTCAAAAATCTCCATACTTCGGGATTTTGAAATTCGCGCTTCTGGGGTTTCGAACTTTTGAGCTTTCGGCTTTATAATCTCAGGATTCTGAAATTCGGTATTTCAGAATTTCGGGATTATAAAGTACTCCCAGATATATATATATATATATATATATATATATATATATATATATATATATATGTATACATACACACACACACACACACACACACACACACACACACACACACACACACACACACACACACACAAGCACACACACACACACACACACACACACACACACACACACACACACGTATCTTGAAATCCTGCCTCATGAGGGATACTTATACATGGCATATCAACAGTGATCTGATTGACGAGGTACAAATACATATATAAGTGTAAGCAGTCAAATCTTTACAATGCTTGAGCTAACTTGTTGCAATATGTTGGATTCTTGCCATTTGTGTTGTGTAATAGTCACACTGTAGATTCAAAGCCCTTAATAACTATGCTTTCATCCTATTTTGCAGTGATTGATATTAATAAGGTAGATGTGCTGATACATAAAACCTGTATCATTATACTACACAGAACTGACTGCATGTGACTTTGCTATTAGATATATGTTTAATTTGATATTCTCAGTTGCCACATACTTCAGGCATATGTGTTACGCTGTGGATACCATCTTATGCTTCAACCGATCTGTTTATTACAACTGTGCTATCCTGCAGTCTTCTTTGGGAATTCTTTGCATATATGGCAATGACATCCTTGTTATGTTGAGGGCTCATCAGTTTAGTGTATTACTGTACATGCTATACAGTGGTCGAAAAAATAATTATTGGCATGATGTGTTCATCCCAGTCTGGCTCATGTAAGGAAAGCTGTGCTCTTAAATACCTGTATGTGCAGCATGGTCAATGCTATCTACATATATATATGTCTACACTGACCCATCAAAATTGCATTTCAATGAAACATAAACAGGCAAACTCTTTTTCATGAAAGTGCATTTTTTCAAAAATGCACTTTCGCGAAAGACAAATAAACTGAAAAAAGCACACACACACAAAAAAAAATCCACAACACTAACCACGCACCTCCCTCTCACAGCCCCCCACACCACCGCTACTTTTATATTCTCTCTCTGAGATCGCACTACAGTGGGGAAAAGAGAATATTCCCTTATCTCTGCTGTGTCATGATCTAAGCAACAACCCCAGTTGCTGTTCGCTTAGTTGTCTTTTTGGGAAAGTGCATTTTTGAAAAAATGCACTTTTGCAAAAAGGAGTTTGCCTGATTACATTTCGTTGAAATTTAATTTCGATGGGATGAGGTAGACCCATATATATATATATATATATATATATATATATATATATATATATATATATATATATATATATATATATATATATATATATATACACACACATATACATACATATATGGGTCTACTTCTAAATCCCATATTGCCGTTAGACAGAAATACAGTAGATTGAACCAAAAACCCAAAAAAACAACTTCCTGAAACTTTAAAAGAACAAATCCCATAATACTGAATACAGAAAAGCAAACAATAAGTTGCAACCTTGCACCGATGCAAATGTTGTACTATTTATTTTCTACACTTTTGCAGGAGATTATACAGCCCTGCACCCATCATGTGGGGGACTTCACCACCCACATCCCCACTAATTACACATACCAACTCTGATATCACACTACATTGAAG
>NC_056735.1:685954819-686097319 GCF_019279795.1 Protopterus annectens
TCTCTTCCCAATAGTTTGATAACAAAATTTTATCATGAAATTTAAATTCTTTAATTAATTGATTTGCTGTCTTGATATATTTAATATCCTGTTGGAGAGCTTGCCACAACAAAGAGCATATATTTACAGCCTCTTCTTCCAGTTTAAATTTTTTTAAATAACTTATAGTGAGTTCTCTAATTTGTCTCAGAATAACTAGATAATTTTTAGGTAAATTAAGTTCTTGTCTTATTTGGTTGGCCGAACTGTCAAGATGTTTATATATATCAATCAAAGTTAGATTGGCTATTAATGGAAACTTTTTAAGATCAATTAGTTGATTATTCAATTTTAAATTCGGATTCTTATGAAAGGGTTGAAAAACCATCATATGTTGAAACAGATCTAATGATTGAAATAAGTTATGTAAAGAAAATATGTTTGTTTTGATGTGTTCAATAATCCCATATAGTTTCAACGTATCATTACCCAAAAAAAGTATTGCTTTAGGATTAATATTTAACTTTAGAAAATAGAATATATTTATAATTCAAAACTACCCAAGGTGGTGTCCATTTAGTATTATTTATATCATAATTGGCAATTCTTAAAATTCTATTGGAGTTTACAATTAAATAATACATTTCAAAATTAGGTAATTCCAGTCCTCCTCTATTTTTTGGTGTCATTAATTTATCATACGATATCCTGGTTTTCTTTGGTTCCCAAACGAATTTAGCCAATTCTTTATGAATCTGTTTAAAAAACGTCTTCGAAAGTAATAGATGGGCTGACCTAAAAATATACAGTAATCGTGGTAATATGTTCATTTTGATAATTGAAACTTTTGCTAATATTGGCAGTCGTAAATTTTTCCATCTCCCAAAATCAGAAATTATTTGTTCCCAGATTGCTTTTATATTATTATTGTAAAGGTCTTTATTATCTGTAGAAAACTCAATACCTAGATATTTAATACTTTCTTTAAATGATACCTGTCCCACTAAGGGCAGTAACGGAAAGGGTTTAGGTGTCTTTAAAGGGAAGATATTGTTTTTTTTTCAAGTTAATGTTATAGTTAGACACTTTTGAGAAATCATCAACAGCCTTCAACAATTTTTCAGTGTCTGATAATGGAGATGCACAATAAATGCTAAGATCGTCAGCAAAAGCTGCCATTAATATATTAGTTCCATAAATTATTGGGACATTATGATAAACATTTTGTTTAATATATAAAAACAATGGTTCAAGATAGATATTAAATAATAAAGGGGACAAAGGGCAACCCTGGCATGTTCCAGTCTTAATCTGCATTCTTTTAGAGAAGTTTTTATTAATATACAGTGTAGTATAGGGATTACTATATAATATTTGTAACATTTGAACAAACTCATGTGATATATTAAAATATGGTAAAAGATCAAACAAGAAATTTGTATCAACCCTATCAAAGGCTTTCTGGGCATCAATTATAAGGGCATAAATATTTAAATTATTTTGCTTAGCATGCTCTAACATAGTATGTAATGTAAGTGTATTATCACTGGTTTGTCTACCTGCCATAAAACCAGCCTGTTCTTTGGAAATTATATGAGTCATGATTCTTTTCAGTCTAGATGCTATAATAGAGGTTAGAATTTTCATATCTACGTTTATTAATGATATTGGTCTATAATTATCTGGATTTTGAGGGTCTGAATTGGCTTTATGTATAAAAATAGTTTTTGAGGCGTTAAGATGAGGATCATTCATTTTATTCCTAATTATGTAGTTAAACACAACTGAAAGTATCTTACCGAAAATATCTGTAAACTTTTTATAAAACTCCACTGTCAAGCCATCAGGACCTGGTGATTTATGTGATTTCATATGCTGAATTATATATACTATTTCTTCTTCAGATATCGGTTTAATCAAGTCATTTTGAATGTCCTCTCCTATTGTTGGAAACTTAATTGACTGTAGAAATTGTTCATAATTTCTGTTAGGGGTCATATCCTTTTGTCCATCATAAATATTAGTATATATTTTCTCAAAGATATTAAGAACATCCTCAGTTTTAGAATATATTTTATTATTAAATTGTATTTCCGAAATTTGCACAGTTGGTTTTGATTGATTAATGATCCTAGCTAACGCTCTCGATGGTGTTTGAACATGATTGGCATACCTCACTAACGACTTGTACTCTTGGAATGCTAATCTACTATTCTGAAGTAAAAAGAAATCCTTTTGACATTTGATCAGTTCCTTCTCTGTTTGCTCATCAAAATCCTTAATCAGTTCTTGATCAAGTAATTTAATTTTTATTTCTAAAGTTTGAATATCTTTGTTTAATATCTTTTTATAATAAGATGCTTTTTGCAAAAGTGTCCCTTTTATTTGAGCTTTAACTGTTTCCCATTCAATATCTGGGGCATATTATTGTTTTCCTAAACCAATCAATAAGTCTTTCAGGTACTTTGTAATTTCCGGTATTATATCCTCCTTATTCAATAAATTTGGATTAAGAAACCAATTATAACCTCTTTGTCTCAAAGTATCCTTTACCCCCTTAGTAAAACTCAACGAAATTTTTCAATGGTCTGATAGATAACCAGCATGTGTAATAACTGTAGGTTCTAAATTGATTAATACTCTTGAAATCAGGAAGAAATCTATTCTGGACCACATTTTATGACATGGGGAATAAAAGGTAAAATTACTTGTGCTATTATCGTTATTCAGATAGTGAAATGGATCATATAATTGAAAGTCTTCTTTAAGATCATTCAGTGCTAGTACAGCATGCTTGTTAAATGCTCTTTGTGGACAAGATCTATCCAACTTCGGATTCTTGTATGTATTCCAATCACCTCCAACAATTACATAATATCTATCAAATTGTGTTAAAATTGAATACAATAATGCCATAAATAGTTGTTGATCATTACAGGGAGCATAGATATTTAGAAGTGCAATAGGTTTATCAAATAAGGTAGACGAAAGAATAACGTAGCACCACCGTCCATTTTTATCTGTATTAGAATCTAATATATTTTCCTTGTATTGATCTTTAATAATTATGGCTACCCCAGCACTATTTGACTTACCTTCAGATACTACTACTTCTCTAATCCATTTCTTTTTTTTAACATCACCCCATTGATCACTCATTAAATGCGTTTCTTGGAGTAATATAAACCACGCCTTAGCCTGCAACAATACATGTAACAACAGTTTTCTCTTCTTCAAGTTCTGGAGCCCTTTAACTTTCCATGAATCTAATTCCCACATTTCAAAGATTGACTGTAAAATGAAAGTTTTGGAGAGAAATCATAGAAGAAAAAAACAGTAAATTCAAAACCATACATAGTCTTGAAGCAATCCTTATATCCCGTCCTCAACCAGTGCATACCCACTCTAACCCCGGACCAGGAGATATATAGGTCCTGTATAATATAGAATGACAAAGGGTTAAAAAGAAAAAGCAGATATAGAAGCACTACAATGTAAAATTTCACACGTTTCACAATTAAGACCTATAAAACCTAACTTCACTACGACAAAGCCTAAACTAAACTAAACATTCCCTAACAAACACTGCCATGAACTACATCTCTTTGGTTAATTAATATTTAAACAAATCAAATTGAAAATGTAACACTACAGTATATGTAAAAAGAATAAAGTAAAAAAAATGCACTTTTAGTAGTTAGATTAGCTATCTATACATAAACCACATGTATTAAAAAAAAAAAAAACACATACTAATATATAACCCTATATTATAGCAAATAGACAACTAACTACTAATATCCTTGGTTATACATTCACCTTATATTAGTTTTATAATAAAGCAAACTTCTAACTAAATAAAATAATACAAATTACACAGAACATTAAAGACTATGCTGACAGGTTAAATAAACATTACTAAATCCCTGCACCCTCTGTAAATAATATAACTACAAAATGTTGACTAAATCTTAATAAATGAAGTACCTAACATGTTCCTATGTGCTTAAATTACCATACAACAGTATTATTTAATGTTAAATAAGCAAGAGAGTGTTTAAAACAGTTCTCTTCGGTTTTCCAAACCAGGAAGTCCTATGAAATGTTCCCTATGGGGGACCGCTTTTGCAGACGGACTCCCGGAAGTGTCACATCGAAATCTACACCCTCAACAGCATTTTAAGCATTTCTTGTCTTCCTCCTCGTCGAAAACAGTTTGTAGAAACCATAAAATGTCAGGAAACAAGCGCAGGAGATCAAGATAAGGAAAAACAAACATTTTTATTACTCAGGAAAAGGCCTAAAGCTTCACAAATGCAAACAAAGGATTACCCAGTCCTTGAAGCACAGTAAACAATAAATCCAGCCTCAGCAGCATGCCTGCCCCAGCAAAAATTCAATTCAAGTCTCTGATGCAGGTAAAGCCTTGAAAACTTTAAGGAACAGATTTCTTGCCTCATTTTTGGTGGAAACAGAATGTTTGGACCCATCCACTGTAAACATAAGCATATTAGGATATTTCATTTGAAACTTAATTTGTTTGTCAATAAGAAATTTGCAGTAAGGAGACAGAGATTGTCTAGCCTGTCTGATCTTTATAGGTAAATCCTGTGTCAGAGATATTTTATTGTTTTTTGACATAATATAGCCCCCACTTTGTTTTGCAGTAATAAGTATTCTGTTAACATCCTGATAATTAAGCATTTTAACATGCACAGGTCTAGGAAAATTAGATGCTTGTACCTCTCTCAAAGCTCTGTGTGCTCTTTCCACGATGATTTGTTTCACACTATCAGAATCATTTAAAAGCACTGCAAATATTTGTAGTATGGATGGAATTAGTTCATTATACTGAATGGATTCAGGAATCCCTCTGACAATAATATTGTTTCTCCTGGATCTAGCTTCTAGGTCTGTAAGCTTGCTTTGTATAGCCTGTATATCCACATCATGCAGATTAGATTTTTTTTCCATTAAAACTAATTTATCCTCAGTGTCAGAAATTCGAGCTTCTGTCTTATCCATTCTTTCCAGCAACTGAGTACATGAAATTCCAAATGTTTGTATTTGACAAGTCAGTTCTTTTAAAGCTTCTTGTATAGGCAGCAGTGCAGTATTGATATCCTCCATATTTAAAGCTTGATCAGCTTTAGTTTTAGTCCCTAGTTTCTGTTGTTCCTGTCCTTTAGTAATTTTTTGTCATTTAGAAGTCACAACTTTTTCTGGTGATTGCAATTCCGGTAGTTTTGTTTTAGTCGTGGTTATATCCATATTTTCTTCCTCTTTTGACATCTTATTGGAACACAAAAAGTTGCAGTATAAAAAGCACACGGTTCCTTTGTGTATTCCTCTCTGCAGAGCTAGCTAATCTGTTGTAATCCAGTGAAATATGAACCTTTTTTCGGGTTTTTCTTCTCAATCTGGGATAAATAAGTGTAATTAGAGTAAGTTTATTGAAGTTTTGATGTTAAACACTTTGTAGTATCCTCTCAGGGTTTTGATTTCCTCAGGTTAAATGGAGAGCTGCAGTTCAGCAGTGTTCACAGAACGGCAGCCATCTTTGAATGCAAAAACAATTTTTAAGTTTTTTGCAGGGGAAAGCACCCCTGCATCCCCCACACCCCATGCTAAATAAATATATCAACTCCAAGATCACACTGCAGTGAGGAAAATGGTAAATATCCTGTTCCACTCTGTACAGAGATCTCCATTCAAAACGTTCAAAGTTTCAAAAATTCAATCTTATGGTCTCGGACATTTGAAATTCAAAGTTTTGAAACTTTGAGGTCCAGAATGGAACTCCAAAATACATATTCATGAGCACTCTGATCTGAACACAGTACTACTGGGGCACTTTCCACAAGCCTACTGAGGTTAAAAGCTCCCACAAATATGTGAAAGTGCTCCACATGTGACTGTAATTCAGAATAGTTGTCATGAAAGGGGAGCCAGGTTTGCTACTGGAATTTACACTTTTCGATGGTTTGATGATTGGGGTGGTACTCCAATAGTCACAGGGCATGATAGTGTGCACCAGAATATGTGATGTACAATTTGTTATTCAGTATGGCTCTGTCCTAAGTATGTGTTCTTAGATTTTACTTTATGCGTAGCAACATCTGTGCTTTGCTAATGCATTCTAACTTGCATTACCACACCTCACTTGTTTATTGAATGTGCACTTAATACATCTCTGATGGCCTGACAGATATAATGTGCTCCATCCACATTACTATATCTCTTGAGTCTTAACATATCTTGATGAACATGTCCTGCATTCCAGATTTTGATATGTCTGTGCATAATGGATACGTACTTGATGTATTTAGCACCTACCTCTACTCTCAGTTATTACCCTGAATGTCCATATCCATTCACCATATTTATTGTAAGAGAGTCATAGCATTTTCTTTGTAAGACATCACTTCAAAGTGGAATTAGGATATCCTTGTAATCACTTAGAATTAAGACATCATATCCTTCATGAGAAGTACTGGAATCTAAACCATGTGTAAACTGATTATCATAAGTGTTCACTGTAAGTATCAGGTTTTGTTCAGTATGGATGTTGCTCATTGAGCTTTGTGTTCATCTCTTCAGACATCTTTTTATGACTTTCCTAGTAACTGTGATATGCAATTATGATTGACAGCACTGAGGATACTGTTGCTTTCCACTGTTTTACTGCATATTGCTACAGTAATTTCATGTAATGCAATGTTGATTTGTTCACAATTTGTGTTCCTTGCATCTTACAGAGGCTGGAAGACAGTTTCCCTATCAATGGAAGTTGACCGAGATGATATGCAAGACCCCTGGCAATCACTTTCCAAGGAGGAGGGTGGATCCCCAGCAGATGAGCAGGCTTGGACAATCATACGCTGTTATTCCAGTAGACCATCAATGTTATTCTCCACCAGCAGTAAATGACATGAGGGTCTGGATTTGCAAGGTTGTTAAAGACATGCTCTGGATGTAGATGAAGAACAGAATGTGGTCTTCTTCCAAGACACATGCCATGTGCAACTCCTTCTGGGAGATCATCACAGAGCTCATCCATGAGCTTCAACCCAACCAGGGAGGTATCTTGGGATTTAAGCATAGTCTTTGTATTCCTTACCTGTTATGCAGACTATACATGTGATAGCTACTAGGTTAGGACTGTTCTTGTCATGGCACACATTTGAGCACATTATTCCATATGAAGGTTTTGCTTTCCCCGAAAGTTTTTGATAGTGTGCTACAGACTGTTCTCCACTGGTATCATTTGATGTGCCACTATTTGCTGTAAATGACAGATACATCTTAATGCCTGTAACATATCAACCTCAACAACACTCACAGATGTCTGACAGACAATACATTGTCATTTGGAGACATCATATTTGACATTAGATATTGTAGACATATACAATGTATTAAGGTATATTAGATGTGTACAGTATGGCAGCAGGAGCACAGTGATACCACATATGTATTCCTCACAATTTTATCTGACTGAGAAGCAGTATGGTCATAGTTAATTGTAGAAATGTACTTTCTCCATTGCTTCCTACCTGTGTTAATATTAATGCCATATTGACAGTGTATGACTACCTGTGGACTGGCAATGCTGTTAGGTTGTTGCATGTGTCTGTCTTTCCTTACACTGCACTGGGCAGCCATATTTCCCTTTCATGTAGCTCTGTAATACAACAATATGCACTTGTGCTTATGAAAATGGTTTACCTGTGAGTTTTACTTTCTTTTTCTGCAGTGAGTCTCTGGTGGATCTCATTCATTTGCAGAGGTAAATGGTACTACTGTGGTCATTTTACTAATGAGTGCATCAGTGACACATGCAACATGTATGTATATGTATGTCTCTGATTCCTGTGTATTGTATCACAGCAGAGAATTGTGCTTCCCCGCAGTTGTTTCTCATGGCATCCTCCCACGTTGAACTGTCATTTTCATAAGACTGCATGTCTATGTGACCCCAATGACCACTCTTGGGTTGCAGCATTACAATGTCTCTTTACAGCTGCATGCATCATGTTTGTGTACTCTCCATACACTGAGATAGTGTGTACAATGTGTACAGTTGCAAGGTAACTGTTTTTTGTTGGTCACTTGCACTTGTTGACATGATTTATCCCCAGAATATAGTGATACTTTGTGACATGGCACATTTAAGTCTCACATATTGATAATAATGTTGAAATTCCATGTGAAACCCAGTTAATGTGTTAATATGCCCAATGCACATACCAAATACTTGTCTGAAGTTTCCTGACACATGAACTTTTGAAATAAAATTACCATATAGCACAAGATACTCAAGGCATTATGCATCACACTAGTAATTACCAGCTAGGCAGGAGTCAAACCTTGGATTTTTTGATTAGCATAAACGTATTTTTTACTTGGTTGATACTGTAAACGTAAGAATGTTCTGCAGTTTCTGATATCTTGGCAATGTAACAACTTATTTTGGTGTAATTGTTTGGAGCTTAACTGTAGCCAGAAAGTAACAACAAATGCCTTTGTTTTCTCAGTTACTGATAGCTTGTCTGTCACAAACTGGTTAGAATTTATTTTCACCATTATTAGGAGTAATACAATTACAACTTGGCTTCATGTCATGACTCAGAGTAAAAACAAATTTCATCAGGACAATGTCAATGTTATCACAGAAGTACAACGGTTTGCAAAACATTTTGATAAACTGATTTGATAAAGCACACAGACAAGGAAACAAGTTAACTGCTGGCCTACTGCCTTATCTCCAAAAGGAAGACTATAATACCCACTCCACACTGGCTGGATGTGGAAGACAACTTTAAAAAACTGTACTGGAAACATGAATATTGTAAAAAAATAACCATACTGGAAATGTGAAATAGTCCCTTTAACCGTTATTACTATATTTAGATTTTAATTAGATTCATTGCTACTGAAAAACTTATATAACAGTGAGGCATTCTCTTACTACTATGGTACTGTACTGTTCTCAGTCAATTTTCTATATTTTACTTGCCCCATGTCTCAGACTAATTCTCAGTTTTCCTTTGTTCTGCCTAGAAATCAACCTTTGCACATTGTTACATTTTATGCAATTCTGGAAATGTGCACATTTTTTTCTTCATCTTTTGGACTTCTGACTCTTGTGAAATTTTATTGCTTTCTTTTCTCGCTAACATTTAAACTTAGACATATCTTTAAAAAACTCTGTTATTACATTTAAGACAAATGTTTGAATCACTTTGTCTATTACTATAATACCTAAGGTTTACTTATTCTCATAGCTATTATCAATGTCTGTTGCACTTTGCTTACAAAATTACTGTAATAACAATGAATGTGGCTCTTGATAATATTCTTTTGACTCTGCAATTACAATACCTGAATTATAACTCTTTACTCTTTTAATGTCAGTTTGTGTTTAGTGGACATGCAGTAAATAATTAAAAAATGTGAACATACATGCATACAATTTTTTTCTTCAGTTTCCAATAGAACAATACAGCAAAACCAAAATACTTCTTCGGTGCCATAAATATTCTGTTTCACAGTACTGCAATTTGCATTGTGTACTAATTTCATGCATTAAGAAGATAAACCCATCGGATACAGTTGCCAATTCTCAGCAGTAAAGTACAGTTGTGTAAAATCTTACCATAACAGTAGATGTCCTTCTCTTCACTGTTACAGTATTCTTAATGTTAGGGATCTCCCACCCAGGGCAGCCCGACGTTTGGCCAGTATAACAAAACCTAATGATATGTGCCATATGTCACAATTAAGCTCTCCACACAGAATATACAGCATAAAAGTGATGTAAAGACACAGCTACCCAGAATTGAATTGCACCAGAAAAGAACAGTCTCCAAAGGACAAAGGAGTCCATACACATATAGAACAAAAACGCAGAAGAAAAAGCGGAATCCTCAGCTAGAAGGGAATCCAAAACAGAACAAGGGAGGGAGTGAATACTGCAACAGTGAGGAGGAAGGACTTCTACTGTTATGGTAAGATTTTACATAACTGTATTACGTCCTTCTATATCACTGCTGCATTATTCTTAATAGTACTGAGAGTAAAAAAGCTCAAGAAACAGAATGGGAGGTGAAAGGATGAGAAGAGTCCTCAACAAGCCCATATTAAATGGTTCCAGCAAAACTTGTTCTGGCCTAGAAACCATATCCAACTTATAATACTTAGTAAAGGTGTGCACCGAAGAACAAGTAGCAGCTTCAAGGATGGAAATCGTGTCCAACCCCTTGAAGAAAGCATCAGAAGAGGCAACAGCTCTACTGAAATGAGCGCTAACATAAGTAGACAGAGATTTGTTATGAAAAGTGTAACAAAAATAAATGGCCTTTGATATCCAGGAGGCAATGGTTTGCTTAGAAACAGCCAAATTCAATGCCCTGGAATGAAAGGAGACAAAAAGCTGATCAGACTTATGAATGGCCTTAGTTTTATCCAAACAGTACCTGAGCTGTCTGTGTAAATTCAAAGTATACAAGAAGGGAAAAAGGAAGGGAGTTGTACCGAATGATTCAAGGATAACTCATTTACTACCCTGGACATAAAAGAAGGATTAGTACAAAGGGATTCCCTGGCCCTGTGAAAAAACAAAAAAGGGGGAATAAAATAAGAGCCTGGAGCTCAAAAACCCTCAGAGCAGAAGTAAGAGCCAGCAACAAAACAGTCTTCCAGGTACAGTGTTGCAAAGAAGCAGAATATGCAGGCTCAAAAGAAGCCAGAGTCAATTTTTCCAAAACAAAATTAAGGTCCCAAGGAGGACGAATATGTTTCCTTGGAGGCCTAATTTGCAGGATGCCTTTAAGAAACTGACCTCAAAATGAGAAGCCAATGGAGGATTCAAAGGCATATAAGCAGAAATGGTTGACAAATGAGCCTTCACAGAAGAACAGGCCAGACCAGAATGGTGCAGCTCAGACAAATAAGACAGGACCAAAGGGACCCCCACAGAAAAGGTGTCCTGATTATAAGCATGGCACCAGACAGAAAGTCTTTTCCATTTAGACATATAAGATTTTCTGGTTGAGGGTTTCCCCTGCCTCCTGTAAAACCCAGAGCACTTCCAAAGAAAAGAGGTGCCTGAAATGGATCAAAACACTATCATCCACAGTGTCAGTTGAAGAGTAGTCAAGTGAGGATGGATGAGAGACCCCTTGTCCTGTGTGAGGAGATCCAACTGGTGAGGTAACTTGTGGTGACTGCCCCTGGCCAGATGCATTAAGAGGGTGAATCAGTGCTGTCCTGGTCAAAAGCGAGTCACTAGCATGATTTTCCAGCTGAATCTTCTGCAGGACTCTTGGAAGTAGAGGAAGAGGAGGGAAAGCATAAAGAAATATCCCCTTTCAAGGAAAGGAAAGGGTGTCTTGTCTTCCATGCCAGATGACAAGGTACTCTGGAAGAGAAGAGAGGGAGGCAGAAAGATCTACCAGAGAAATATCCCACAGATGGACAATGTCCAGAAACACATTTCTGTGAAGCATCCATTCGTGAGCCTGTGTTTTGGACCTGCTCAGAAAGTCTGTCATTAGATTGTGCTTTGAAGGAATGTATACTGCCTGAAGAGTTAACTGATAACTGAGAGCCACCTCCCAAGTCTGAAGAGCCATCCTACAGAGGAGGTATGATTTTGTGCCTCCCTGCTTGTTGACATACCACATCACTGTAGTGTTATATGTGTATACCTTATACCTTCAAGGGGACAGAAACAGAACAATGGGGTAAAAAGCTTGAAGGGCCAGAATCAGAGCTCTCAACTCTTTGATGTTGATATGGTCTGACTTCTGATGGGGGAGGTACAGATCCTGAACTTTCAGGTGACCAAAAGAAGCCCTCCACCCCATGTCTGAGGCATCAGTGAACAGTTCTTGAGAAAGGACTGGAGGCTGAAAGGGTAGGCCTGGGTTGAGAGCAAACTGTTGGATTAGACAAGGAAGGAGAGGTACACTGAAATCCAGAGGGTGACAATGCTACAGACAAACTGACCTGAGGTACCACTGAAGCTTCCACATATGCAGTCTGGCAAGAGGGAGCACTGGAATAGAAGAAGCCATGAATCCCAAGGCCTGAAGAAACTCTCTGGCTGGCACGGCAGTTAGAGGAAGAAGAGACTGAAAGAAGAAGGCTGTCAGTGACAAAACTTCTGAGGTAGAAGAGAGGTCAAAATTGGCAATGTCTGAATCCTGCATTCCAGATACACTTGATCCTGAGAGGGAGTCAGGACAGACTTTTGGAAGTTTATTGTGTACCTCAGATGTTGAAAAAGAGATGTGGTGAACTCCAGATCCCATAACAGGCTACTGGGAGAGGGTGCCTGAAGCAACAGGTCATCTAGATAAGGAAAAATCTGAATGCCTTGGAGCCTGCAGAAAGCAGTCACAGGAGCTAGGCATTTTGTGAATACCCTTAGGGCAGTAAAGAGGCCAAAGGGCAAAGTAGAGAACTGAAATGAAAGGAAGAAACAGAGAAATATAAAAACTTCCTGAAAAGAGGGTGAATAGGGATATGAAGGTAAGTAAGCATCCTTCAGATCCAAACCCACCAGAAAAGCCTGGGGTAGTAAAAGAGGAAACATGGCTTGAAGAGCAAGCATCTGAAAAGAAGGGATCTTGAGAAAGCTGTTCAGCAAGAAGAGATGCAGAACAGGACTCTGAGTGCCCACCTTTCAAGGAACCTGGAACATCCTGGAATAAAACTCCTTTCCTACTTGGGAAGGGGGGGGCAGGTTAAATGGTTTCTTGGCTCACCAGGGACCCTAGAACCTCCAGGAAATGAGCCAGTTACTCCAGAGGACGCTGAGGAATCTCTGAAAAAGGATGGAGAGACTTCCATACCATGAATTAACGCTGTTGGATGATAGAAGGAGGAATTGTAGATGGTTTAGGAATATCCACCTGAAGCAACTCACAATATCTTCTCTGAAAAACACACACTTGAGAGGAATCTCACTTAAGGTACTCCATCATACTAGCAATTGTGTCAACAAAGGAAATTCCTCAAAAGGAGACTCAGGGCTAACAGACTCTTACTCATTCGAACCATAAGCCAAAGGTGAAGTCATCTGTGAAGAACAGGACAAAGACTCCTTACCCATCAGACACTGAATCCTCATCTGAGGAATCTGGTTCCCTACACTGTTTAGAAGGGGTAGAAGTCCAAGGAGGCGCAGGCACCAAAACCCCTTGAGTTGGTTTCAAGGTCATCAAGGCAGAAAACAAGCCCTGAGTAAAGTCTTGCCATCCACTGTGTGAATCCATAGGATAGACCAAAACATGCTTAATTTTTTTGTCTTTTCTTGGAAGGGACATCAGCGCTAAGAAATACCAGAGGTTCCGACCCTTGGTAAGATTCGAGAAGAGAACCCAGAACCTGCTACCTGACCAATATCTGTGGAATCCCTCTAGGACCTTCTGAGATAATCAGCTGTGGTTCTGCCTCATTGTCTGGAGGAGACATCTGCAAAGCCTCACAGGATGTGTGAAAAGACAGAGCCATTCCGGCCTCAAATGGGATCACAGCACAGGAATCCGATGTAAACACCAAATTACCTACAGAGCTATTATCCGCTTCTAGAGGGATGTCTGGTGGAAGCTTAAGCATCAGGCCAAGACTTCTTGGCCTTTTTCTTATTTAGCAGGAGTGTCTGTCTTGGGCTTAAAGGATTCTGTCATGTTACCCTGAGTGAACTGTTTAAGCTGTTGGTTTTCAAGACAAATGGCCAGGCAAGACAAATGGCTTCTGAGTGTCTTAGCCACAAACACCTTACAGATACTACAAGAGGTATGGTCATGGAAAGCACCCAAACAAAAAAGACACTATTCGTGATAATCCTTATGGCGAATCTGCCTCCCACACTGACATTTTCCCTTCTTGGATGACATGAACACTAGGTAAGCAAAATAAAATAAAAACGACAACCCCAACGGGGCACTTATATGGAGGCTAGGTATGGCTTTCAGACTGGTGGCAAAGAAGCTCTGGGTAGCTGCATCCATACATCACTTTTATGCCCTATGTTCTGTGTGGGGAGCATATGTGTGATGTATGACACATACAAGATAATTTGGCTATGGTATACTGGCCGAACAATGGGCTGTCCTGGGCATGAGATCCCTACTATTAAGAATAATGCAACATTGATACAGAAGAACATCCAATGGCTACTGCTTTATTAAGCTACTTGCTCAGGGATACACAGTAGGCAAATGGAAGCTGAAGGACACAAAGCCTGCACTCTGACATACAATAACTTGCTAATATTTTAGATCATAAATCTTCCACAATAACTGTCAATAGAATTGTTTTTCCCTTCAAAATGTATATTGTAAATTCTAAAATGTATAAGCTCTTTGAATCATGTTTACTACCAAAGCTGTTGCAAAATAAAGTAAAACTTGTTTGTTGCCTAAATGTTCCTGCAAACTATATGAAAAGCTATGAAAATATTTTGTTAAATTTGTCATGAATTTCCTTTTCCCCTGTGATATTTCTTATTTTGTATTGCATCAAAAATAAGAACACATATTACAAGTCAGAGTCTGTACGCAAACAATGCTTTTCTATCTTTCATATGCACAGAATGTACTTGAAGGTCAAAGGCTGTAAAAGAATTTTTACAGACTGGAAACATCTGTTTGAAGTAGAGTATAACTGAGGTATGTAGGACTTGTTTCAAGAGAAAGAAATGGGCAAAATAATGATAAAAAGTCTGTTGTAGTCCTTAAACACAGTGAAGCCTTCACATCTTTTTCAGGTCATGTGTTACATAATCATAATGTTCTCTGCAGGATCAGCAGACTCCATTGTAGAAAAAAAAATGTGTCATATTTTCTGGAATGAAATACAAACATTTTTACAGTTGAGTATCACTGTTTTACAAAAGAAATTCTATAAACTTAAAACTTCCCAAAAGAATAAGGCATGTACTTCACCTGAGGCCTCTCAGTATCAGGTGAAAATATGATTTGGAGGCGCAATTCATTTCAGTCCCAAGTAGACATAGAAAGGAGTTGATTTATGATGTTTTACTTTAGTCAATGTGCTACTACAGCATGTGAAGAAGATATGCTCATCATACTGTTATGAACTTTTAGCTAATGCTGGTACAAACTTGATTTATCAGCTCTGATACTGAAATTTTTAGAAGCACATTAGTTTAACACTTAGGGTACTGGAAATGACTTTACTATTACAGTAATAAATTGCCTCTGATATTGTCTTGCAGCACAACAGAGCACTTTAAGAGTTTTCTTAAGATACCATACCAGTCAAAGCATATTTTTATTTTTAGAGCAGACTTCCACTCCTCTTCATCATCTACTACCTTTTTCACACTTTTTTTTCCTACACAGGGTTGGTGTTGCATCAACTGCTGCTATTTCTCTCAATTCACTGCCACCCTCCTATCTTATTTGACAGTCATGCCTGTGTGTCATGATCTTCTCTCACACAATCCATCTCATTGTGGACTCCTTTGTTTCCTCTTGCCTTCTTCCTGTCTGTCCCAAATCTTCTTCACCAGAATGTCTTCTGCTTTTCTGCACATGAACACAAACCACATTAATGTGTTCTTTTTTTTACCTTTTGTGCAACTGGGGCTACTTGTGCTTTTGCTCTAGTGCCCCCATTTCTTTGTTCCACAGTGTGCATCCTACCACCCTTCTCAGGTATTTCATCACCATCACCTGTAGCTTCAACTGCCCTGCCTGCACTATCCAGATGTCTGTACCATACAGTAGTACTGGTTGCACCACTGTTTTGTACACCTTACATTTCAGTTTCTTTGACATTCTTCAGTCACATACTACCCTTGACACACTGTGCCAGTTGTTTGCAGCCCCCTGATTCTAACTTTTGACTTCTTCAGACGTCACTTCTCAACTACCCCTCCTAGATTCTTAAAACTGTTAAGTTGTTCCAGTATGTTCACTTTTTTCTCACTGTTCAACTTCTTCTAATTTCCTCCATTTTCTACCCTGACAACTGTCTTACCATTTTATCTTATGATCCTTCAATTTTGAATCCCATTCCACTTAGCATTTACATAAGTTCTTGTTCAGAGTCTGGTTGTAATGAAACACTGTCTGCATACAGCAACTTTTTAAAATCTGTTCCCCCAACCTGTTTGCCAATGTATCCCCTCACCAGTATGAACTGCCGGGTTCACAGCTGTACCGTGATGCACACTCACTCCCACTGGGAATCCCTCTGTGAACCCAAACACTCTTTATACTTGTGCTATTGAGTTCTTGTGCATAGCCTGCACTAATTCTAGCAGTATTTTTGGAGACTTTGAACCATTGAAGCACTGCTCAAATCAGCTTTCTCTGAACCTTGTCATATGCTTGGACTCTTTCCTCATCTCTAGCTTCTTCTCAACTATCTGTTTCACTGCAAACATTGGTGGAGTTATGCTGCATCTGGATCTGAATTATCTCCCATATTACTTTATACTACTCTGTGTATTTATCAGTCACCCTCTCCAGAACTTTTATGCAATGTGACAGGAGTTTGATACCTCTATATAGCCCACAGTTGTGCATGTCCCCTTTATTTTACATTGGTACTAGTATGCTTATTCTCCAGTCATTTGTGATACATCTTTCTCTTCAAAGCGCTATAAGTACCCTCTAGATCCATTTCTTCCCTAACTCACCCAATATCGTGATCTTATCTGCTGTGATCTCATCCGAGTCTGCTGCTTTTCCTGACTTCATTTTCCTTAGTGCTGTTTGTACTTCAAGGGTGGGCTCTTCTTCCTCTTTCATCATAGGCTGTGTTGTACAGTACAGCTTCTCTGGGTTTTTCTTCATTCAGAAACTGCTGGAGGTACTCCTTCCATCTGGCTTTGATGTCCTGTGGAGTAGTGTGCAGACTGATACTTGCAGCCCTTACTAAGGTTGCCTGCTAGATTCACAGGTAAGTACTAGGCTTGATGCCCTTGTGGGGTCATTTTAAGTCTAGCCAATTTCCCTCAAGGGTGAGAATCAAACCCTAAACCTTGTGTTTGTGAGGTAAACACCATAACCATTATGCCAACCTCCACCCCCTATTGTTTCTTTCTTTGCCTTGCAACTTGATAAGAGTTTCCTTGTGCCATTTACCAAGTCAATTTTCGGAAGCTGGTAAAATGGCTCTGATACCTTGTTCTTTGCTATTTCAACTGCTCTTCTAGATTGTTATCCAGTCAGTATTCCTTTTTAATGTGGTCCATCTCTTCTATCTTCCTCTTTTTCATACACTCCTTCTTTCTTTTGATGACTTCCTAGACTCCTGTATTTCATCAGCTTTCCTTGTGTACCTATTTCCATACCTGGCTTGGTCACATATCTGTTCTATAGTCCTCACACATTCTGTTTTGAGGCACTGCCATTCTTCTTCAGCTCCACCTATTTCTTGCTCTTCCTGAGGTGATAGTCTGTTGTGCACAAAACATTTATTACCACTAATATGTTGATGCAAACTGCTTAACTGCCTGCATTTCATGCTATTTTTAAAACAAAAGAGAATTTGCTTACAGTTACATGTGCTGTTTTTGCTGCCTTTATACAAGTCTGTATCACAACCAGGCACTTTCTATATGATCTAGAGGCACTCAACAGATCTCTGAATTTTTTTGGAGTACCATGTCAAGAGATCAGTGTTCTACTACCTTGCTGTTGCTTTGCTGATATGGATCTTTTGATTTAAACTGGATAAGCTGGTCTATTGGTTAATAAAGTAACTGGCTAGCTTTAGCATTTTACATTGCAAAAAAATCATAACCAGGCATGTATAATTGTTTTTTGCCAGCTTTCCACTCTTTTCCACATAGACTGTATGTACTAAAGAAGATAGAAAATTAATTGTGTCAACATGAACTGTTTCTTTATTTTCTTTTCAAGATCAAGTGAAGTTGTATCTTCTTAAGTCTCATATTGCAGAAAGTGTCCAAGAACATTTTTTTGAGGAACACTAATATCTTCTCTCCAAATTTATACAGGATGGCCATGAAAGGACAAAATGATGAATCTAATTTGACTGCACACAAACATTTCCACTGGTGAAAATGATGATTCCGTTAAAAACAGGATTCCCATCAAACTTTAAAACAACACTGTTCCCAACTCTCATCTGAGACTGCATAAAAGTAAGGAAAGATAAACAAAAAGAAATCTTCCTAGGGGTCTGTGGTCACCTAGTCCAGATATTCATCTAGTCCCAAGGTCACTCCGTGCAAGATGGTGAATAGTATAGCACTACATCAACCCCTCTAGCTAGCCATTGGTCAAATAAAATGAAGTAACTGCTTGCCAAAATTAGAAATGTCCTTACTCACTCACTCACTGAGTTCTTTCAGTAGCTGATCACAGGGTAAGTAAATGGGGTCTAGAACATGCTACTTCTTTTTAAAGATATCGAATAACTTGCTTATGAATCAGACATAAAAATAATCTCCAAACCAACAGTGTACACTATGGGGCTGCACATTTTAGAACTGTATAAATGAGAAGAGCAATTTTTTTTTTACTATTTTCAGTTCTAACATGACATATCCTCCAAAAACAGTTGCAGTGTGCTCTAAAACACTGAATTTATCTGCTACTGGGGTAAAATGAGTAAGTAGTTTCGAGCATTTGTTTTTTCTATTACTTTTACACCGTCAGTCTTCAGTTACCACACACTTTTTTTGTTGAAAAGAGCTTTCAGTACAGCATTTTCTCAACTCTTATATTATATTTCTTTGATATATCAGAATTTTGAACTAGATTCTTCAGGCTTCACTGTCTTGCACATCTTAATTGTGCGTGGTTTAACAGCAGCACATGCAGAGTGTTACTTCTGCTATTGGGGTACCTTCTAGTAGCCGTTACCCAACATTAAAAAGAAAGATCACAACAATTCAGCAAAATTATACAAAAAAATGGATGGTAATTGAGTTGGCCCACATCTTGGAGACTGGAATTTTGCCTGAGAATTGAAGTACTTTCCAGTCACTAAGATTTTGATGACCCTCACATGTTAAGTTAATTAAGCAGCTGGGTTGTGGAGGGTGCAAAGCCAAATACATGGATGTGAGAGGCCAGGCTCCCCCACACATAAACATATGTTTTGTGTGTTTTCAGTAAAATGCACTGCTGACCAGTTTTTTGATAATACTGTGGCGAATGAAACAATACAGTGAATCAAATTTTGTTGAAATGTCCTTCCTAGTGCTTTAAAACAGTATTTAATTATGCTTGTCTTTTTTTCTGTCAGTCTCTTCATTCTCTCTTTGCTTATTACTTTTTGTTATCCCACATTCTGCATGAAACATATTACTTTCTTGATTTGCAGCATCATTTTGCTTCTATATAAGGGCATTCTGAGCTGGTATTCCTTTCTGCTTTCTCTTTTTATTACATACATGCACCACCGCGGGTACCCAACAGGGAAGAATGAGACTAAGGCTAGTAAAGAGGTACTATAATACTGTGTGCATGGGGTTATTTTTAACTCATTTGGGGCTGTCTGAAAAGAAGAAATTGAGATTCCCTGGAGGGGAGTGGATTGGGCTGTGGGATTATAGCCAGATTGTTAGTGACAGGGTTGGGGAAATGAGGAAACAAATTAAGAAATGAAGAAGCACTGTAAATACATGGCAGTAGACTGAAAAAAACTCTTTAGAAGACAGAGACAGTAGTAATAAAAGAACACCTAACAGTCCTGTGAAAAGAACCATGCTTCACATTACGATTTGAGGAAATATAATACTTGGGCACTGTATCTGTAATGTGCATATACATTAGGAAACCAGCCCATCATTCTTACCTCACTGCTTTAAATACTTTAATGAAGTGACATGATTATACTGCACCAGCAGCATTTTGGTAATGTGCAATATGAAAACAATTGGTAAGTAGATGACCTTTAAGGGAAAACTCTAGGAGAAGAACAGGGGGAAACCAGCAATAATTTATTGTTACAAATGTTTTCCATGTAAATTTTACACTTCATGATCAGCACAGTAGAACTCAAAATACATTAACTATGAACCAGATGCATAACTGGTTAAGCTTACATCATTAACCACTTTGAATTACTCAACATATAATAAAATACAAGAAGACTAAAAGGAAATCCAACCACTATTATACCACTTCTGCCCGCATTCATTGCAAATGACAAAAGTCATCATCTGTTCATCAGGGGTTCCACTCCGTACCCAAGCAGGAAGAAAAAGTGTACCCCTAGATATCAAAGTTACAGTGCAGTTGAACTGCTCACAGCGTTTACACATTATCTTATTTGTCTTTGAACCCTCTACACCTTGGGGAAGTTGATGTTCATTGACACATGTCTTAGCTATTGAAGCTCTCAGCATTTTGAGCTCATCACTTGCCATTTCCATCACAGACATCTCAGAAAATGACTTAGGACTAAGAGCTCCAGAAAGCAGGTTGAGGCGTAAATGAGGAGTTTTAGGATTCTTTAAATTAGAGACTTTACATCTAATGCATGCTTTGTATTTCCTGTCATTTTTGGAATGTAGAGCAAAGATGTGTTCCTCAACTTCTTTTGCCAGGATATGGCACATATCAGATGTGGCATCACTGGCTGTATCAGCATTAATCAGTGCTTTAAACAGAATTTCTGTGCACTTAGACCTCATGTTTTCTTGCTCTGGAACTGGTAAATGGGAATCCTCACCAGGTGCAGTTTTAGCTCCATCCGTCTCATTCAGCTGGTTAACAGGCCCTATGTGACTTGAGTTATTCTTAACACTGCACTGCACTGCATATTTCTCAACAGACAGAGATGCGGTTAGGGCACATTCTGAACTGGAACTAAGGAATGCACCACTCTCCTCAAACTGACCACACACAGGAATATCACACAGTCCTTCTCTGCTATGGTCCAGCTGCTCAGAGAGCTCTTCCTCGTGTTTTGCTGGAGAAGAATGTTGAATTCTTTTCTTATATAGCTGCTTCCAAGCTGACAGCAGTTTCTTTGCCTTAGTCCTAAGAGTAGTACTAGGGCATTTCTTGAGGATCAAGTATGTTGCCCTAGCAATATCAGTTTCTTGAAGCTGGTCATTTGTCATGCACAGATTTGAAAGGTCATCTAGTAAAATGCTGATATCCTGATACCTGTTTTCTGCAAGGCATTTCTCAATCTGATGTGCTCTGTAGACTACTACTTTTGTGTCAGCCATCAATCAGTTTTCAAGCTACAAAACAGAAAAAAACATGTAAATAATGAGGAAACAGAAAAGAAGAAAGCAGAAGATCTATCAGTGCTAAAAGTAATATGCTTAGCAAACAGAAAAAAATGTTCACATAATGTGCCTGTGTTACTTTATAAATGTGACATAAGGTACCTGCTGTTTAGTAGCTAGAATGACTTTAACTTCTTTCCAAAATGCAATTTCACTCACTTGCATAAGCCTGTATGTATTTGCATTTTCTCATCTTGGTGAAACCAGTAACAACACCCTATGTATAAAACTACTAATCTGCTTTTGAGAAATATATAACAGTACTTTGGTCAAAATTTTAGCTTTTGTTTTTTTGATAAGCTGCTAATGGGGTCATTCCAAAGTCCAACAACATCGATTTTTTTTTCCAGCCATCTTTCCTAGCACCGTTTTGGATATGTGCTCTGGCTGTCCTTAAGACAAACAGAATTAAAGATATGGCTACACTGAGAAATTGAGAGGAAATGCTGACAAATTCCAAAAATAAAGTGCTACATCTGCAAAATACAACAAAATGCTATAACTTAGGGTGTATTCAAGTTTTTCTTGATTATTTTCATCTTATTGGCTCAGGATTAATGAAGAGCATCAAACTCTTTGCAGAAATAATTTCTGCAAACCCATTAGCCTTATGGGATGTTAAAAAAACTGACTAATCTTAAAAGCTATTGCTGCAATATCTCTGTGACCCAAAAATAGATATGACCAGACTTCTGGGTTCAAATTAACAACAAATTAAATCATTCATCTATGTTCTAAATTTCAACATAAACTCGTGTACTTCTAGATTCTGGAACACATTTTTAAATCAACTTTAAGGATGACTACACCTTATAATGAAAGACATGCTCATGTATCATGCCAATAGCCACGAGATGGGGTCCCAAGTGTTTTGTGGGAGAAAAAAAAAACCAACACAACAATATGTTTAAGTTAAGCAACAACATCAAAACCTTTGGAAAGATACTTAGCACATACACATTTCTTTAGTGAATGTCTTGACTTTTAACACACAATGACAACACTTGCATTCCAGATAGAATTTAAGCATTTGATCAGTATAAGCTAAATATAAAATTGTGTAATAAACATGAACAGATGTCATTAGCTAGGGGCACATTTTCAGGAAAACAAAGACATAAAAGAAGTTTCATGTCTTATCACGTTAATAAAAGAAGCAAGGGTGCTTAACTGACCACAGGGGACTATGCACATAACTCAATGGAGACAGAGAACTGGCTACTGTATATGATACAGGGGGCCAGTTCTACGATCTTGTGGGAGTTACCAGTCTGGTACCAAAGGGTTTGGTACTACTCAGCTCCTGGTATTTTCTTTTCAAATGTGCAGGTTTACAATACTATATAGCATACCGGCTTTGCAGACAAATGTAAACTAGGCAGCACTCATACTGCCGTGCAAACAATGGTTTAGCAGTTAATGTTAAAAGGATAGCATTGTGTTCTTTGGTGAGAAAGTGGTCCTAATTAATTAACTACTGTATTGAAGGTCAGGCGCTAAAACAAACCAGGCTGTTATAAATAGCCTGAGCTGCTTAGAGGGTGTTACAAGAATACACCCTCAAAGCCGATCAGGCTATCATCCGCGGTGGTGCAGCGGTAGCGTTGCTGCCTCACATCAAGAGGTTCTCCTGTTCGATTCTTGGCTGGAGTGCGGGAAGTGCCTTCTGTGTGGAGTCTGCATGTCCTCCCCATGGTTGGGTGGGCATTCGAAAGACATGCGTAAATGGGCGTGCCTTCATTGAAGGTTGAACGTCAAGCTGGCACCTCAGTGTTTGTGAAAATCTACTGCCAATCATTAGCAGACTGGAGTTCTGCTGTGGCGACCCCTAACCGGGAAAAGCCGAAAAGACAAACAAACACTGTGATAATGATAGTAAGTTTTTTTAGCTATACATAATGAAATACTTTTTTGACAAAAGAGCTTTTCCTTGGTTTACCCATTGATTCAAATAAAGGGTCTCACATCAAGAAGATACTGGAGTCTGGGCTTTTGATTTGAGCATTACCTTTTATCCTAACTAGTATAGTGTTTTAACAAGAGAATTTATCTCCACTCATGGTATAAATGTAGGTTCTATTTCTTAGCCATGTATCACTTATTTGTCTGCAATCAGGGATATTAAAACTCTGGTTAACTCTTATTTCATTTCCATTGACTGAATTAGGGGTTCTTGTAGGGGAAACAGACCATTTCCAATTGAATGGCTACTTGTAGGGAAAGAAATCACTTCCAACTGTCTAGCTTCCTTCAACTGGGTTATTGTACAATTCTGCTGTGAAGTCACTGAGCACCCAAATCCACTGGAAATTCTGTTGGGTCTCATGTTACTAGGTGATGGAAGAACAGCAGCAGCTTTGGCTGCCTTCTCTACCAGGGTGTCTGTCAATGAGATCTGTGGTGTAATTTTCTGTCTTTCATACACACATTTAACAATGTTATAAAATTACAAACGGATTGCCATTTACAGTTGGATGGATTCCCAGCAGCAGTCCTGCAAGGGCACATTGACTTGGATTTCCTCCAGTAAACTAGATTTACAGGATGTTAGTCTATCATGATGTACAGACTGAAGAGACAGAAATCAAAGATATATAGGATAAGTCTGTAAGGCACTCAATGTAGCAGTAGATGCACACCTTCATCTCTATATCTCTAGTATTAGATCCCTCTCTTTGTCCACCTTGGCTGTTTTCCCACTGCTATAGTTACTCTTGTTGGTGCTGGTAGATGTGGTTAGATTTTATGTTGTGTAGTCCTGGTGCCCTGCAGTAAATTGCATGAATGGTGTAAAACTGTGTCATTATGAGATGATGACTGCTGCACCTGAATCATGATTATACCAAGAGTATACTGTAGTAACAGTTCTAGCAGTATTATAACAGGCATGTAAGTCTATAGTAGCTGCCTGGTCCATGGTTAGTAAGGCATATAATGACACTGGCTGACATATCCTGGTAAAGTCCAGAATATAACAACTGAAAAAGACATCTTTATTACTCTGGTAGTAGTGGAGCTGGCAACAAATAATAACACATATATACACTGTACTATGTTTTAATCCACACATTTTGGAATTATTCCTGACATGCATTACTGAAAATCTGGTCTTACTCTCCCACACTCCCTAATGTAATCTAATTAATAGCAACTGTGCCTTAGGTCCATAAGTGGCAGATGCTACAGCCTACTGATAGCTGTCAATATGACTCACATTTGTTGCATTTCAAAAATTTGAAACCAGCTGGCAAGCGTTTGTGCCTGATGTAAAAACGGCAGAGATACAGTTGATGTCAAACACCTGTGATGGTCAGTATCTCAGACAATTGCACTTTCAACATTCCTGAGTGCATGCCTTCAGTAGAAGTAAAACCACAGAACTCAGTGATCATCAAAGAGATGTGGGCAGCAACCCCCTAACATTAATATGCCAAAGGGAACAGTAGAGAAAGATGAATGGAATTACTAAGAGAAAGCTCATAATCACTTTTTAAAAGTTGTCAGAACTTACCTGGCAAGATTTTGGTTCTTATGGAATGGTAAAAGGATTCCCTATAAATCAAAGCCTGAAGTTCAGAAATCCACCTGAGAGAAGTACTGGCTACCAGGAATAAAGTCTTCCAGAATATGAGCTTCAAGTATGTCAAGCCATCTGGCTCAAGAGATAATCAGGTGTGCATGTCAACCAAGAAATTTAAATCTTAGGCTACCTGAGCAACTAAGGTGGGATCAGGTGGAGCTTTACATTGTGGCTCTGAAACTGCTGAGCAATTAAAGAGACTATAGGGGATGGAAGATGAATAAATAAATATTCCCTTCCTGTCTAAGGAAAATATAATCCATGTCCACTTCCTTTTGCCCTATTGATGGAAAAAGAAATCTGGAAAGGATCAATTTCTCTCAGGCTAGGAAAAGAATGACAGCTGGTTTGCCTCATTCCCAAAATCCATTTCAGCTCTATGAGAAATCAGGATAGCAGTTTAACAAGTCTATAATGAAATCTAACTGCTCTAGAATATGGACTATCATCAGGAAAAAGCCTTGTGTGCTGCCCCACTTCCACTCTGTACTGCTTTCTATCAGATGGGGATAATGGCGTGTACTCCTCTCTCTCTTTTTTTTTTAATATATTGCATAACTGAGGTTGGCTGCAACCTAGGCAGTGTTCCCTTATTTTAGTCTGCTATGCCTCCTGGACGACATCTTGGAAAGGACCCCTAGGTGGTTCCTGCACTGGGCTCTCTCTATGGCTACTAACGTACAGCTTAAAGTTTCTTGTAGCAATACTTCTGGATATCAAAGTTGAAGTGCTAGCATTTTCAGCATCTGTCGCCATCATGCTACCAGCTCTATAGAGTAGTAGCTTAAAGCCGTGACTGAGACTCGGACAACCTAAGTTCAACTATTATCTCAGATGCCTGCTGGGGCAGGCTGGGTAGACTGAGGCACTAGCCTACTTGCCTTTTTTTGGGGGCATGGGCGGGACATTCAGGGGCATGGTGGTTTGTGAGCACAGATGGAGATACCAGAGCCAACTCAAAGGTTGTAGCTGCTGTAAAGGGACATACACTGAAGACTGCACCACCATACAGGTGGGGGCATTATCCTTACAGTACCATTGCACTCCCACCTTATAATGTCAGGCTGTACTTCAGTGGAGTTATGGTTGAAACAATAATGTCCAGTGAAAGAGTGAACCAATGACCAAATATCTATGACAAAGCTATCTGCAACAGGGATGTCCACGAACAAGGAGTGTACATAATCATATCTCTAGCAGAGTGACCTTTAAATGCAGCATTTCCAGTGGATAGTGAGTCACATGATGGAAAAAGATGACACAGTTGGCAAACTATCCAGAAAGAGTTTGCTAAGCAGCTACTACCTGTTCCATCCACAGAGCAAATGAAGTGACAAAATGTTAGGTTTTCTTGCACTCATGCACTTTCTTTAAGTATAACCTTGGATGAAGGTGCAAGACCAAAGTATGAATGGTTCTCTCTTTCCTGTTCTCCATCCTTGTAAAGAAAACAGGTAGATGAATGGAATCGATTAAGAAAAATTCCGAAACCACTTCTGGAATGAGATGTGCTATGATCTTAAGACACAGTCAATCCCGTATAAGGCCACATAAGGGTCTCTACACAAATGATCATGCAGCTCCAGAATTGTGTGTAGGGGTTATAGCCACAAGGGAATGTATTTTTCAAGGAACAGAAGTCAATGCCTCCGAACCAGCATACTGTAATGGAGGACAAGTAAGCCTGTCAAGCATGAAGTTAAGATCTCATGGGGGGGTATTACCAGGCTTCATCTTTCAGTTTTAAGAGTTGCTTTACTTCTTTGACCTTCCATCTGTTTTGGTTATTTTGCAATGACAGCAATATTTCAGTTACAATATTGGTTGCAGTATTGGTATCTTGGCAGGACTGGATGGGCTTCTAGTCTACTTTGATAGTTGGCTGTAAAGTTTTTTTTTTTTTTAAGTTTTTGGCAGAGCCGAATTTGAAAGAGATTTTAACTGAGTTTGACAGCATTCCACATTTAGTCTGAAACGTGATTTGGCAGTGGTTCTTACGTAATGATGGGAGAACTCAGGAAAGTGATTTTATATGAAATATGTGCTATAATTAGGTTAAGCACTGAGTGGTTATTCGTTCAAGAATTAAGTCTTCTGGGCTCAGTTATAATTTAGGTAAAGCCTCGGTCATTCGTTAAAATGGTACCTGTTTGGCTTAGAAGATTTAAGCTGAGGTCATCCAGTAGTTGAAGGTAAGTTATTTTACTTTTGGTTGTGTGGAGGGGGAGCCAGGTTATAGGGCTATGCAGGGTCTTACTATTTTGGCCTGGGTTACTTGTTATTAGCCAGTTAGTATTGTCTCCTGATCTGGAGGCAGTCTGGAAAGTTATGCTTTAGTGTAAGGTTATCTTTGGAAGGAATGGGGTTTCCATCTCCTGATCTATTTAGTTTCTGTTCTACAGTTGAAGATGTAGGGGCTGGGTACAATATAATTTTTAATTCTTGACTCTGTTACTGCTACAATGTCTGTGGAGTGTGTGTTCAAGAAGGCATCCGTTTCAGTCAATTTAATTTTAAGCCTGTCTGTAATAATTAAGCAGCACATAAGGGATATTGTTTACAAGGTTAGTATCTGTGGGCTGAATTAAGTTAATATTACTTTATACAAGCAGGGTTAGGATGACAGGGGATTGAATAAGAAGTTATGCACCTATCATAAAGTTCCATGTTAGTTGTCTTCTTCTCGCCTTCTTTCTTGCTGGATGGGTTCGGAGCCGATCCTCAGCTCTGACTCGGACTTCTACTAAAGCTTGAGAGCTATTTACTGGCTCGAGGCCTCCCCATATCCCACAATGCTAGGCGTCAGATACACAGATCTCGTTTGGCAGAGCTAACACCATGGAAAAAAAATTTTTAAGGACACCTGTCCAAACTACAAGGTTTACCTACAGTACTAAAAACAGAGGAGGACGTAACCTAGATAAAACTCAGCCAGAGGAAGAAGGCCTCAAAAGGAATTCTTCTCGGTCTGTCCAAGCTAGGGGGATGGAGGGTGGGATGCAAGAAAGAAGGCGAGAAGAAGACAACTAGCATGGAACGTTATGGTAGGTACATAACTTCTTAATGTTAAGTTGTCTATCTCGCCTTCATTCTTGCTGGATGGGACAGCGTCCCTAGCACCTTAGCCCTGGGTGGCTCATCGGAACAGACTCTTGAGCACAGTGGAACCAAAATCAGCTCGACTCCTGGAGGCCATATCCAACTTATAATGTGAAATGAAAGTATGAGGAGTAGCCCACGTGGCTGCAGCACAAATAGATTCCATTGGTTGTCTTGCTTGAAAAGCTACCGACGTAGCTAACGCTCTGGTGGAATGAGCTTTTGGTTTTGTAGGGAGTTCTTTATGTCTCAATTGATAAATCAAAGTAATAATAGAGGCCAACCACCTGGATAAGGTTACTTTAGAAACTGGCAAGCCCTGCTTGTCCTCAGCATAGGATAGGAAGAGTTGGTCCGATTTTCTTGCTTGTTTAGTCCTATCCAAATAAAAACGTAATTGCCTGTGAACGTCCAATTGGTGTAACTTTTGTTCAGCTTTGTTCGAATAGTTAGGAAAAAAGACAGGTAGATCAATAGCCTGATTCAGGTTTGTCTCAGAAGGTATTTTGGGCAGAAAAGAAGGATTAGTCCTGAGTGAAACTCTATCCTTGTGAAATACAAGATAAGGAGGACGAATACAGAGGGCTTGAAGTTCCGACACTCTCCTAGCTGAGGTGATGGCTACTGAGAAGAGAATCTTCTAGGATAGTAATTTTAAGGAACAGGAGGCCGCAGGTTCAAAGGGAGGGAGAATCAAGGAAGTTAATATCAGGTTTAAATCCCACAGAGGTGGGGGATCTCTAACCGGGGGCCTGTAAAAAAAAGTCCCTTTAACAAAGGCCTTGCAAAGTTTGTGGGACATGATGCTGGTTTCTGACAGGCCAGCGTTGAAATTAGCAATAGCAGCCAATTGGACCCTAATGGTGGCCGACAAGGTACCTGCTCAAAAAAGTTCTGCTAAAAAATCTAGAACGTGATGGACAGGGGCTGTAAAGGGGTCTATATTTCTAGCCTCCGCCCAGAAAGAGAAACGTTTCCACTTACTAGGATAAGTCTTCCTGGTAGAAGATTTGTGCGAAGAAAGGATGATTTCACGCACTGGTTGAGAAATATGTGGAAGCCTGGCTAAGGTTGGAAGTGGAGCAACCAAGCTGTGAGGTTGAGAGACTGAAGGGATTGGTGCAGCCCGCCCAACTGATGGACCAAGAGGTCTGGCACTGGGTCCAGATTCCAAGGCTGCTCCAGCAGGTTACGATGCAGGAATGGGAACCAAATTTGTCGAGGCCAGTAAGGGGCAATGAGGATCATCCTGGATCCCAATGCGGTCGCTTTCTGAATTAGTTTGGGAATTAAGGGAAAGGGTGGGAATGCATACAGAAGACCCCGGGGCCGATCGTGAACTAGAGCGTCTCTGGGGGAGTGGCCGGGGAGGGGGAAGAGAGTGAAGAAATCGTCGCACTTGCTGTTGAGAGGGGTTGCGAAAAGGTCGCAGCAAGGTTGACCCCATCTGCGGAAAATTTTGTCCGCTACTAACTGATTGAGAGACCACTCATGAGGCATGAGAACAACTCTGCTTAGCCTGTCCGCTATGACGTTGGACTTCCCGGGGATGTGCGTTGCTATCAGAAACCGTTGAGAGGAGATCGCCCACTGCCAGAGTCTGTGTGCTTCTTGACATAAGGGATAGGACCTGGTTCCGCCCTACTTGTTGATGTACCACACTACAGACATATTGTCTGTCTGAATTGCAATAGTCCCGGTGGGTAGAGAGTCCTGAAGAGCTTGCAATGCTAAAAGTACCTCTCTCATCTCCAAGACGTTTATGTGCAGGTGGTACTCTAGAGGATGCCAAGTGCCCTGGACAGTCCTGCCCTGAAAATGCCCCCCCCTCCCCCCGATCAGGGAGGCATCCATTGTCACCGTGGCAACAGGAGGAGGAAGAACAAACGGTCTGCCTTGAAGTACTTGAGAGGAGACCATCCACCAAGACAGGTGGTCTTTGCATGATTGGGTGATTATTATGTTGTGAGACATCGGAAGCTGTTGAAAAGACCATTGGGTAAAACGCATCCATTGAAGTATCCGCATGTGAAAACGAGCCAGGGGAATTAATGTGATTGCTGCTGCCATGAGACCCAAGGTTTTCAGTACAAATCTGGCCTGAATTCTCTTGCACTGTAGTAAGGTCTGGACATGTCGGCGAATGTCTGATACTCTTTCTAAAGGAAGTTTTGCCGACAGCTCTTTTGTATTTAATCTTGCGCCTATAAAGGTTATAGATTGACAAGGCGACAATGCAGACTTTTCGAAGTTTATAGAGATACCTAGCTCGGAGAAAATCTGGATGGTATAATCCCTGGCTCGCACTAGCTGACGCTTGGTGGAAGCAGTCAGGAGCCAGTCGTCTAGATATGGAAACACCTGGAATCCTCGCCATCTCAGGTGAGCCGTAACCACTGCCATGCATTTGGTGAACACCCTGGGGGCTGAGGTGAGACCAAAGGGCAGGGCTCTGAACTGATAGTGACTGGCTCCCAGCCGGAAGCGGAGAAACCTTCTGGAGTGTCTGTCCAATTTGATATGGTAGTACGCATCCTGAAGGTCTATGCAGCACATCCAATTGTCCTGACCCAAAAAGGGTAGAATGGACTGAAGCGTGACCATCCGGAATTTCATTCTTTGAACAGATTTGTTTAACCTGCTGAGATCCAAAATGGGTCTCCAGTCCCCTGTCTTTTTTGGTACCAAAAAGAACTTGGAGTAAATCCCGGATCCTTGCTGGTCTGCTGGGACTGGCTGGATGGCCTTTTTTTCTAGCAGTTTTGAAATTTCTAGTACTGTTTGATCCCTTAGACGGGGTGGAACATCTGGAAGGGACCTGTTTGTTTGTACAGGGGTGTGGACAAAGGGGATTTTGTAACCCTCGGATATGATAGACCGTACCCATTTGTCTTGTGTGAGGAGTTGCCAGGCTTCTGGGTACAGTGACAATCTTCTCCCGACTGCCTCCGAAGGTGGACAGTCGGGCAGCCCCTCAGGGGTGCTGAAAGGGTTTGTCAGAGAATGATTCTCTGCTACCCTGATTTTGCAGACCCCCTCTGCCCCTCGGGCGGCGTCTATTATTGTTCCCTCCTCTGCCCCTGGAGGGAAACTCGCCACGTGTGTCAGGCACGACTCCCTGGAGTTTCCGAAACCACATTTTTCCACTCTTCTGACCTTTAGGGTATTGTCCAGAGGGAGTAGAAAAACGGACTCCCACGGCAGAGAGAGTCTTGCCTTCCTGCTCACACCTGGTACGGGTATCCTTCACCTGTGGTCCAAAGAGAGCCGAACCATCGAAGGGGGTATTGGTGAAGGACGCCTTAAAGGGGTCAGCAAAGTTGCATAACTGCATCCAGGCATGTCTTCTCAAAGCCACGCCTGTACCTGCGGCCCTACTCGCCCCATCGGCTGCATAAGAAATGAGCCGCATAGAGGAGTTGACTATAGAGTTAAGGGTCGCCAGCTGGGAGGTAATCTTGTCCTGAGAACCCGCAGCTGATGGATCCTGAAGGGTATCACCCAGTTCCTTAAGAAGATCCCTTTGAAGGCGGGTGAAATGGCACAGATAATTCAGCGACCACATGGAAAAGGTCGCTGAAGAAAACATCCGCTTCCCGTACCTGTCCATTGTCCTAGAATCTTTATTAGGTGGATGGACAGGCACCGAAGGGTCAGCCAACTCCTTCTTAGTGGCTGCTGCCACCATCATGGCATCAACAGGGACACATTTTGTCAGAAATTGTTTGACGGATGGGGCTGTAATGAACTTAGTGGGCCTGCGGGGAGTTGGTTCCACTGTGTCCGGGGCTGTCCACGCCTTTCTAGCCACCACTTCCATGAGCGGGTCGAAAGGTGGAGACACCCAGGAGGTGGAAGGGCGAGAACCAAACGCGTCCAGGTACACCGACTCGTCCTCGGAAGGGTTAAGGGCAGTCCAGATTCCCCCTCTGCCTAAGGATCTCTAGGATGTCTGAAAAGGAGACATCCTCAGAGGGGAACCTTGGGGACCCTTCCAAATCCTCCAAGTCGGTATCAGACGTGACTGACTTAGGGGAGTCAACATGTTTCCTCTTTTTCTCTTCCGAGGGGGCTCCTCCGAATGATCAGGGGAGGCCTCGGAAGAGGAAGATACGCCCAATGGGGCGACCTGGAGCACCTGTTCTCCACGCTTGGGGTCAGGAGGGTGAAAAGAGACCGATGCAGGCACCATGGGGGGAGGAGCCGAAGGGGCCAATCGTGCAGCCGACACAGGAGTCAGCACGCTCCTCATGACCTCGAAGGCACCCCTGTCAGGCAGAGCAGTGGGTCCCCGCTCCAAAGAGACATGAACCCCTCCCGGCACCGAGAGGGATGGCTCCGAGGCCGATGGGGTCGAGCTCACCTGCGCCGAAGCCCCGAGAGGGAGAACGGGGTCGGACAAGGGTCCGATGCCACTCGCCCCCTCATTGCTGACGAGGGAGTCCCGGCACCCAGATCCCTCCAAGGAAGGAACCAATGAAGAGATCGGAGCCGAAAGGTGTGGTATCGGCTCCGACGTTTCCAAGACTCGAGCCCCAACCAGCTCCAGCTCCGAACACAAAAGGGGAGTCGGAGGAGGAACTGTTGAAGACACCGGGATAGCCACAGTCTGTTGAGAAGGGCTGGTTAACATCCTGGCCAGGGCCTGTGATTTAAGTAGTCTACTGACCACCCTCTCCAAGTCATGATCGGATAACCTGGAAGACCAAGAGGAATGGGACCTATGCCTCCGTTCCGACTGAAGCAACAGTGACCTCGGAGCCGAGCGAACCGATTCTAGGGAAGGGGACCTAGAACGTTTCCGGCCTAATGACGGTTCCGACATTAAAGTTGGAGCCGATAGAGGTCTAGAGGTGTCATCCCCAGCCGGAGCCGACGAAGAGGCAGATGCTCCACCCGGCGATGGCTCTGAACTGGGAGCTGACGGCTTGGCGGATTTCCCCGACTGAGGCTTCGCCGGGGATCCCTCTGGCTTGAGTAGGCCTCTCAAGATAAATTTGTTCCTACGCTCCTGCAGGACTCTCGGACTGAAGGCATGACAGACTGAACAGGAGTCCTGCAAGTGTAGGGAACCCAAGCAATACACGCAAGAAGTGTGACCGTCTGTCAGAGACATCTTCTAACAGCACGAGTCACACTTCTTGAAGCCTGAAACTTTGGTATCTTTGGACAAACTGGCCCGGGGATACCAAAGAGAGAAAAAATGTTACACTAGTGCTTAAACCAGACACACAGACACAGTCACACGCCTGCACTAGATAAGGTAAGAGTAGTGAGTAGAAAAAAACTATCACAAACAACCACACTTAATAAAAATAACTACAACAATCTAAATAAAAATTATAAGGCTAAACACTACACCTATAGTTACAACAAGGGGGGGGGTTAGCCATTAATAGAGAAGGAACAAGGGGGGGAAGGGGAGAAATTCTCTAACAGAAAAACGAGTTTCCTAAGTGGGACAAACTAGGGGATACACAGTACAACTACACTAAAAGTTAAGACAATCTAAGTCTAAGAAAATAACAGTTAAATTTTAGCTGAAAAAGATAAAAAAAGGATTAATACGACCTGAGCCAGTAAAAAAAACACAACTCCGTAGCTGAAGCGGCAAACGAGATCTGGGCATCTGACGCCTAGCATTGTGGGATATGGGGAGGCCTCGAGCCAGTAAATAGCTCTCAAGCTTTAGTAGAAGGCCGAGTTGGAGCCGAGGATCAGCTCCGAACCCATCCAGCAAGAATGAAGGTGATATAGACAACTTAACATTGGGAATTTTGGCCACTTGAGTTGACAGGATGATGTTTTGGAAGGTGAATCTGGTATGAATGACATTGTGGTGGACTGTTTACATAGAAATATAGGCAGTGTAGAGTTAGGTAGAATGTAGTTGTCTTTAAGAGAAAGGGAGCTAAATTATATACAGACTTCAGGGCAAAGTAAAGAAAAAGATGCATACCTTAGCTTAAGTTAATGTTATTATTAGTGTTTCAGGGCAAAATAAAGAAGAAGAAACTCATTCCACAGCTCAACTCAGTGTTATTGCTAGTTCTATAAAAAAAGGATTTTCAGCTTATCTATAAAGGGTATGGCAGTCCAGAACCAAAACAGATTATTTATATCTCATTGTTTAAGGTTGAAAGAAATGACAATATTTTATTGTTTACAGAAAAAGAAATTATAGAACAATATACTGATTTATATTTCACCATCCCGCGGTGGTGCAGTGGTAGCGTTGTTGCCTCACAGCAAGAGGTTCTCCCGTTCGATTCTCGGCTGGAGTGCGGGGAGTGCCTTCTGTGTGGAGTCTGCATGTCCTCCCTGCGGTCGAGTGGCATTCTGAAAGACATGTGTGAATGGGGGTGCCCTTGTTGAAGGTTGGGCGTTGAGCTGGCAACTTGTCACCGTAAAAAATCTACTGCCAATCATTAGCGGACTGGAGGTGCGCTGTGGCGACCCCTAACCGGGAAAAGCTGAAGGACAAACAACATACTGATTAATATTTCAGTTACAAATAGACCTCTACTAGAAGACGCAAGTGCAATTTTATCAGGACTTAAATGGTCAAAGATTACAACAGTTGAACAGTTCTAAGTGTAACAGCTCTGTACTAGGTATGGACATGTTAGCAGAATTACATTATGTTTTAGACTTCAGTAACAAGATATTATGGAAAAATAAAAATGCTACAGAATGTAGAGTAGTACACACAAATGACACTTGTAACAATTTTCATGCAGTAGATTGTGCAAATGTACAGAATTGTGGTTAGGATAGCAGCATGCAGATCTATGGGTTAAAGGTAAAATAAATTCTAGTTCAGCTGCCACAGGTGAAGTGCTCAGAAAAACATACTGGAAGTGGCCAGTAAGAAAAAAATTTAACAGTATGCAGTTACATTCTGGATGCACATGCTGTGTAGGGTATAACAGAGATAACAGTCAAGTTAATTCGCAAAATAAAGGGGTTACAGTTACAGATCTGACAAATGAATTTTATGTGTTACTGTTTTGATTAGCAGACAATGTTGAGACCTTTGAATTATGGTAGTAAAGTGTTGTAATGTATAAATAATATCTTAATACAGACAGAGATGAAAAAGAATTCACAGATATTAAATGATATTTTGCTAGTTTACAGAATATAAAACTTAACGTCAATGCTACATTTTACAAGTGACAGCACAGTCAGAAGTTAAGATCCCATGCAAGAAAAGACTGCATCATAAATATTATCCCCCGGATTCACTAATCTTCCGTCCAGGACTAATCTAGTCCTGCACGGAAGCGGCAGTTTAAGAGGAGGACATCAGCGCACCATGCATATTAAGGAAGGCGCACTGTCTGAACTCCTAATGCTACAAGGAGCATGGACGAGTGCAGGGGGCGTGTCTGAGAGCACAGCTCTCAGAATAAACACGCCTCTGCAAAGTAGAACAGAAGAATGTGTAAATAAATGAGCAAGACTGCTCATAAGTGTCCACATATCCCCACCAATAGTCCCCATGCATTCAACAGCAACAGTACACTGAAATAAAACGTAGAAACCCTTGTAGTAATTTTTTTTAAATCCCGAGTACAGCTAACCATAGGTGCGCGGGTTTGCCCATCGCTTAGCTATGGGTAAAGCAGCTGAAAAGGCTGAAGAGGATAACAAGGAATATATATGCAAATGAAGCAGCACAGTAATAGTGTAGTGGTTAGAGCATCCGCCTAATGAACAGGCTTTCCGGGTTCGAGTCCCACTGCAGCACATATCATTTTCCATGTGAAACCTGTATATGAACATATTCTCACACCTTTCTGCCGTATAACCTACACAATCACATTTAAATGTGAACTGGAGTACTGCATTAAATGCAGATGTGAAGTGCCAGTGTCAAAATGAATAAGGCACTAGTAAGCTGGTTTAAGCACAAATAAGCAGTAGTAACCGGGTTTGCGCGGGGGTAAGCACTGCCTATACAGATTAAGCATAGTAGAAGCTAACTGAATGTAAGAAATTGTAACCAGAGGTTAGCATTGCTTACCGTCGTGCAAACCCGCTTACAACTGCTTTAAAGTGCCTTAATCACTCTGTAGCCAACGGCCCATGTTCTGCCCAGCAACAAAATAAACTGCCTCTGCAAGGTTCAAACTCAGGACTGTGTACACTATAGTCACAGTAGTTAACCACTAAGCCATCATAGCAATAGATATGAATGAGGTATCAGCAAACTAATCCTCACCACAGGTAAACCAAACCAAACATGTGAACTGAATCTATGTACAGTGTGAAGTGGTATAACCTTCTACATAAGATAAATATGTGAACTGGAGTACTGCAGTAAGTATAGATCTGAGGTGTGATTGTAATACAGTGTAGAAGTCCCCAGGTCCCCATACAGGTTATCTACACATGAATCACGGATACCAGACACATATATAACCTGTAATGAAGAATAAATCATTGCCAAATGGCAAATATAGTGATAATCAACTATTAAGCAATGCTAACCGCAGCACAGCTCATGTTAGTAAGTGTAAGCAATGTGTAGGGGAGTCAATTCAATCTGCCTAGTGGTATACCTCTTTAAGCAGTGCCAACCTTATGTAAGCAGATGTGCCCATAGCTTAGCCTTTCAAAACTGGCCAATCACGGGAAAGTGCGGGAAAATGGCCGTATTTAAACCCCAGAGGTGGGAATACTTCTCATAACTGGTTGTAGCTTCCTACTGCAGGCAGAATGGCTGGTGTGGGTGAAGGCACTCAATTTAGAGCGCAGCGCTGGGGCATCCAGGAGTCAAAAATTATGGTATGGCTCCTGGGAAAACACCATGACCAGAGACTACTGCAGGGCTAGTACCAGGGCTCACAGTACAAAACGGAGGCCTGGGAAAGTCTCGCCCGTGACCTCACCAGTGCCACAGGTATCCCCCGGACTGGTGAGCAGGTCCGGCACCACCATGCTGACCTGAAGTGGCAGAGGGGGGATGTACTGGAACAGTGGCTCCAGGAGTCTCGGCAGATGGCCAATGCCCCAGTACTAAGTATACATTCTACTAAGTAGTAAATAATTGCCTAGCTTGTGTATACTATGGACAGGTACGGCTAAATAACAATGCATTTCTCTGACAGCTGCAGATCAGCAGGCTGCGAACCAGCAAGCCCATAATGCTAGGCTGCAAAGGCAGCGTCGTGAGGCAGGTTAGTAATCAGTCTGCATATACTGTCATAACAAAAAAATATAAGAGCCTTAGAAAGTGTTGTACCAGTAGAAATACATGTGTAATAGTCTGTGAATAAAGGTATAACCCCTAGAGTGCTTCTGTTTACTCTTCTCTCATATGTTGGCAATCTGTTTCATACTATAAATAGTACTGCTGTATCTTAAGCAGTGACACCCACACCGTGATATGCAGATAAAATGGGTAAGAAGTCCTGCATAACAATGTTGGAAGTGCCAAGAGGACAGTCATATCATACAAGTTAGGGAGACAACTTAGACAGAAAACAATTGAAAGCTTTACATCAATTCCCTGATAGCACACTGTACTGTGATGTTAGCAATAATTTTTTGTCACACACAGCAGGGGTTTGAATCCTGGGAGTGCTACTAAGTTGTATGCATAATCATACCCCACAAGTGTACAGATTGTGATACAATGTTTAGATAGAATGCAGTATGCATAATTACACCCAACAACTGTACAGAATTTGCTTGAATGCTCGTATTGTAAGTTGTATGCATATTTATACCCCACAATTGTTCCAATCTGTCCAGCATGTCCAGATAAATGGCCCATATCACCCGCTTGGTACCCTGTTCCCCTGAAAATTCAGTGTGATGATCCAAGAAATGTTGGCAGCTGTCAATAACATATAACTGATAGTCAAATGTGTACATAGTCAGAGAATGTATATGAAAACAAAACTGTCATTCTAGCACCTCGCTCAAAGTGTATGACAGCAATTCTTAACATATGTTGCATTAACACCTGCAGCCTGTCACGCCTGTATGTAAGACACAAGTCACGTATATAATAATCTACAAACATACCAGCGTACAATATAAGGCTATTGTGTAGTGTAATAATACATGTAAGGGAAAGATCACTGCAGTGACTAAGAATGTTGTGAAAACTACAAGGCTATATTAATTGTTAACTGAACCTTCTCTCTCACCCCTACCATATGTGCATAATAACCCAATGACACTCCTCAACTATGTGTACACTCCAAACTTTTGTTGGGACATATGTCCTAATGGTTTATAAATACTGGCATTTGTTTCTCTGCATGTGCCATGTTAAAATACACCCATATTGGTGGCCTGTTGCCATCAATGAAACCCGCATGCTCCTGTAATGGCCACTGTGGTTCCATATATGCATGTGTTCTGCTTGCTCTGCAACTGTGTTAAATCTGGTGTGTCGGGTTAATGGGAATACCTATGCATGCTGTTATAACTAATCCTGAATGCTGTTGACTGTTACTAACCCATATCTGTCATAAACCTGCAACAACACAACTAGTATGGGAAGGCCGGTCCCAGTGGACCCACCTGTCCCACCTCAGCTGGCCATGAGACCGGGCACCAGCACATCTGGAGCCCAGCCTGGGACCTACTCCTCCGTGGGCCCTACACCACCTTCAGGAGGAACTGCTGCAGGGAATAGGGCTCACCCCCCCTCGGAGCAGGCTCGGAGGGGAACCTGTCACCCATCAACAGGACCGGGCTGTGGTGCATAGGGAGCTTGATCTGGAGTACTGAGAGCGGCTACGCCAGCTTGAGGGCCGAGTGGCGCTATTAGAGGGTGAGTCTGCCTCTCCTACACAGCCCCCAGCACAGCCACCTTTGGGGCCATGAAGATGCAGTGGTGACTGCCCATGGGTGGGGACCTCAGTCCCACTGTTTCCAGTTGGGGGCTCATGGGCTTGCGACTTCCAAACACCCCTCCCCATCCAAAGTGTTTACCCCCCACATGTGTCATATACCGGCCCTGTATACGTCTTGTGTGTATTGTCTGTTAACCTACCCAACCTCCCTCCCCAAATATACCTACTACTCCTCCACAACATCCCACTCTCACCTGAAAAAAAAAAAAAAAAAAAGAAGGCAATTTGTTCCCACAAAAAATGTCACCCCATACATAGCTGCCCATTTTGCACAAGTCTCCACTGGACACATATAATCTGGTCTAATTCACATCACAATGAATATATGTTGTCCTCACCCCTCCCCCAGGGGTTTGAGGGTCCAAATGTACCTGCAAATTTAGTGTATATGCACGGCTGTTGCTGTAGAAGAAATGGGCAGCTATGGACCTTTCCTATACCCTTCCTGCACATGCCTAGCTATTTTCCCTACTGTCTTACCCTCTTTGTGCCCCTTTTTCACCACTTTCCTATCAACCCTTTTTTCTTTTCTTTTAAAGAGGTTAGAGTGGGGGTAAGTGGGAGTAGGTACTTTAAAGCAGTTGTAAGCGGGTATGAACAGAGCTAAGCATTGCCTACACAGGTTAAGCAATTTAGAAGCTGAGTATAAGAAACTGTAACCAGGATTTAGCAGTGCTTACCTCTGCGCAAAACCACACAAACCCGCTTACCACTGCTTTAAAGTGCCTTAATCACTCTGTATGCAACACGCTGTGTTCCGGCCAGCAACAAAATAAACTACCTCTGCAAGGCTCGTACCCAGGACCCTGCACACCATACACAAAATGATTTACCACTAAACCATGGCAGATATACATAACCATGATGTTTTCACAAACATATCATCCAGCCCAGTCATTCAACAGTACAGGGAATGTATTCCAACATATAGATGTATGTGTGTGAGTAAATATATTAATGTCTAAACAGGTACAACATATTGATATATGTAGATATATGTACACAAACACACACACACACACACACACATATATATATATATATATATATATATATATATATATATATATATATATATATGTATGTATAGGAATATATACATATATAAATATATATGAACATATATACATGCAAATGCCTACATCTATGGATATATATGTCTACAGCTACATGTGTAAATATATACAGCAGGTCATATATATGTCAGCAGATATATACATATACATATATAGGTGTATACGGACAGACATCTGGAGATAATAATGGGGATATAACAAGAACATATATGTCCCCATGCAACGTTAATGGGGTTGAGAGGCCCCACACAATATAAGCCTGGTACAAATAGGTATACTCCTCCCCAGCCAAGCATGTCCCCACTGTAATACAGTATCAAGTGTTGCAGATCCCATAACCAGGACCACACACGACATGGCCAACCCTAGGATACATATACACAGACACATATATGCAGATACAGGCATATATATATATATATATATATATATATATATATATATATATATATATATGTAAAGATAAGAACTTCACATCTACTGTAACGTATCAACGTATCACCGGACAATAAACACACTATGAGGCTGAACTACTGATAAGCGCTTTCATTCCTTTATTAAGTGAATGGAACTTCATCAGAGATATTTGTAACTAAAGATACACACACAGAGATATGTACAGTAAGATACATATGTAGTATGTGCACACAATATTGAGCAGCCAGTATTCCTACAGCCACCACCTTACCAACTGGAGACTGTATGAGCCACCCATACATATGACATTCATAGCCTGCAACACATACCCACAGAGATATCAAAGGGTATAACACCATACACAGGTGAGCATAAATGAATGTGAAAGCTATATTTGTATACTATGACAGTTGTATATGCCAAGTCATATAGCCATTTAGACACTGACATCCATATGAACAGTGTAATGCAACTGTGAAACAGTTATACTGAGACAGTAGTCTGGAAAGGTTGACATATGTTGCTGTTCAGGCTGAGGCCTTCAAGTAGTACAATAGTAATGACAGACTGGCCCACAGCATACCAGACAATCAACAGTACATAATGCAGATGTATAGGTCAGCAGCCTCTATCTACACTCTGTACACAATCCCTAGGGGGTACAGATCTCAGCTGACACAATGGGATGTATCTGTTACATAACATGGCATAACTGACACCATCACAATCACACTGACAAACAGAACATTCTGTATGGCAGGTGGCAGTAGGCCTGCATTTACCCACAGTGGATTGTATGGTTATATACATCCAGATACCTTAAGGCAGCTTACCCCAGATACCCACACGTTGTAACAGCCTAGATTTGTCATGGTGCACCCCCCTACACTGACTACTACTGGGCCATATACCACGTTTATGTACACTGGCCTCTGCAGTGCATTAGGACACACATGTATTGTGTAGGTGAAGCCCACAAGTATATGGCCCCAACTCCCAAGTATGTGTGGGGAACACAACAGCAGTGGAGGGATGGCAGGAATGACAGCATGACATACACACAGCCCATTACATAACAACCCCTGACAGCATGTCACATGTGCAAAGCCAGGCATGTAGGTGGAGGACAGAGGCTGGAACACAGGCACATATGTGCAAAACTGTTGTCATACTGTTAGAAAATATGTATTAGTAATATGCTTAGTGCATTCGAGGTTTAAAGAGGGTTAACACATTTATTCTATTTCACACTGCATAAATCTGTACGAGCTGCAGAAGCATTCCAATCCTGTTATGTCATGAAATATGCGCAGTTATGATCTCTGCTTATGCTTTGGAAATTTACAGGGAAGTATTCAATTTCTGCTAATGTCACGGAAATAATAATAGATGTTTCACTTCTACTAATGTCATGAGATTTAAACAAAGAGTTATTGATTTTCTGCTTATGCTATGGGAAAATACACAGCTGCTGGAGCTATTGATAATGAAGACAAAGGCTGTTTGAAAATATGAACCGCAATCAGCATTTACTTGTACCTAAGCTAGAAAAGTACCTTGAAATGTAACATATGTATTAGAGCTGCACAATTGAAGAATAGAAAGCTTGTAGTGGGCTAAAAAAATACAGCCCCCAAGGTCAGGTTGTTTTTCTCAAATGTTTTTCATAAATCCAGTCATGTCAGCAAGAAATCCAAGTAACATTTTCTATGTAACACATAGTGAGTTTTAAATCTGAACATGTCAGCAGGAAATCTGAGTAACATTTGCTGTAGAACAATACAGAAAGCTGTGTCTAACTACGTCAACCATAGAAAGTAACATTTTATAAAACAGTATAAGAGAAGCATACTGCCTGCTAGTAATTAGGCAAAATCCTGTATTTGCATGTTTTTGTCTCCTTGCTGCAAGTAATAAAAGGTGCCATACCTAAACCTTACGTGAATTGGTCTTTGAAGTTTTTTCCTTTGACAGATTGGGCCTTCAGACCGGAATTCCTCACTTCGCCTCGGATCAGACAGGCCGAGTGGTTGAAATTGTACGGGGAAGAAACCGAATCGGTTCTTCTTATTTGAAAAGCCCTCCGACTGAATTGTCGTGCAAAAGAGGTCAGCCACTTTCTGATCTGCGACTGAAGGATGGGTCACCACGAACCAGGTGATCAATCACGAAGGCTCAGGTAAGGTGAATCTACTTTTTTCTGTTTTAGATCAGGGACTAGATTTGTATTGTTTTTGTCAAGACTGTATTTTACAGGTCAGGGACAGAAAAGATTACTGTGTTTTCATAGATCAGGAGAAACAGAATAGGTAGGCAGTCATTCTGAAGAGACTATAACAAAATCCGTGGTACCACGTTAAAAATAAGAGAAATTACGTAACGATCAAAAGGGTAGAACAAAATGGGTAATAATTGCACAAAAAGACCCCAAAATCCGCCGTTAACTAAAGACGCAAAATTCATGCAGTCGCAGTCCGCCGACAATATTAAATACTATTCAAAATGGGTTAATAAGTATGAATTCAATGGTAAATTAGAAAAATCCTCGCTTATCAAACTTGTCAAACAGCTCAAAACCGATTCCATAGGTCGGGTAAAAAAGCAACGCCAATTAGGAATTCCTCAGGCACACAGGTGGATTGAGGAAGTAAACCGTAGGGAACAAAAGAACAATAATTCAAAAACAATGTTTTTAGATAAGGAGGAAAATAACTTAGTAATAGCTTCGGCCCCTCAGCCTCCCTTACCAGAATATGAAGCAAGTGAACAGGTTAGCTAACCCCCACGATATCCTGTTGTCACTGAAAATAGAGACATTACAAAAACAAAACCGTTTATTAGAGATCCCATAGGGACCAGGTCTCGAACACGGGCAGGTAACTCAAATGAAGGCATTGAGTTATATCAAATGGTTAAGAGTTCATGATCTATGAGTGAAGAAGAAATATGCCCACTCATAGAAGTACCTAATCCTCAGGCAGGACAAGACGGTCAGGACCCAACTATTTTAGTGTATAGACCCTGGACTCCGGAAGATATCCGGAAAGCCACTGAGGGAATTCCCCATCCAAAAGTTAATTTTAGAAAGTTTTCAGAAGATTTACAAGGAATGAGGCTAAGTTATAATTTAAATGGAGAAGAGGTAGAAAAATTAGTTAGACAAATTGTGGGGCCAGATTGGCACATGATTAGTGGCAACTGGAATCCCCGTGATGATGCACATAGACCCCTCCCTCATAGCAGCGCAGAACTAGACAACAGAGTAAAAGGTCTTACAGACCGCATCTCTGAGAAATGGAAGCCTAGGGCAGACTGGACTTGCATTAATCATTGCATCCAACAAGAAGGTGAAACTGCTGACTGATATTATGCCAGATTATTAGAATGTTTTAATAACCACTGTGGAATGCAGGTTCCTGAAGATCAGACACAAGATTCCCCATATGAACAGCAGTTAAAGAATGCATTTTTAAAAGGCAGTATTGCACCCATAAGCAGTTTTATTACAAAACACATGGTAGATAATCGTACAAGCAGGTTACAGTCATTACTTAAATATGCTAGGCATGCCGAAAGGCATTTTAATAGCAAAAAGAAAAAAGAAAAGCCCAAGAATTTTCTGTAGAAGATGGAGCAGAGGTTTATGTAGTACAGTCCGGGAAAAAGGGCAAGAAAAATGCACAGGGAAACAAACTATCTGATCAGGGATCAGAGGACTTTGAAGGGTGAAAGAAAAGGGGAGAATGTTTTAAATGCGGTAAAAAGGGACACTTGGCAAGGGATTGCAAGAAAAACAAGAAGGCAACCACGGAAGACAAGGAGGGTGAGGACTGACTATATGGTAGTCAGGAATCACTAGAAGGGGATAGCGGAGAAAGTACAAATGAGAATATGAATGAGGGGGTAGAGGATGTGACAGAAGAGATAGAGGAAGTGCAAGAAGTTACTGACAGTGAAGAAAATGAAATATTAGACCTAGCTTTATTGAGCTCGGAGCGCTATTTAGTGGACACAAAACCAGAAGTTACACTCTTGGTAGAAGGGAGGGAAGTCAAATTCTTGTGTGACTCAGGGGTATCACGAACCCTGATACATCCCTCCAAACTGCCAGAAAACTCAGAGTCACCTGATTACGTACTAGTAAAAGCAGCTAATGGACAGCTGTACCAGGAGCCCCTCTCCCGTAACATTGCAATAACTGATCCTGTTTCAGGATAGACTCAGAAAAGCAAAATTGTTGTTTCTGCAAAATGCCCAGTAAACCTCTTGGGCAGAGACCTTATGCAGCTATTCGGTATAGCAGTAGTCCCAACCATGCAGGGTATGGAAGCACAGCGACAAATTGATACCTTTGCAGTGCAATCGGAGGGTGAAATGTTTTATTGGTACAGCCAGGACTTGGTTACGACTAGTCCAGGGACTGTGACTGAATAATTAATGTATGTAGCCATCAGCAAGTTCCCCTCCCTTGACATTGATAAGCAACACCTGTTGCACTGTACCCTGTATTATTGTAACACGCCAGGACCTGATAAGGAATATGAGCAAGAATTGTTTAAAAATCGTGCAAACAGATTGATATTACATAATCTGTACTGGGACACAGAAGGGAACAGTGTAGCCAGCTGTTCATTGCCCCAGGAGTTCTTTACACTCTATAAATCTAATCGATTACCACATGTTAGCTTAACTAAGGACAAAAACATAGAATGGGCAGACCTAGGAGAAAAAGTCATGAGATGGGAAAAACAGACAGAATTATAACTGTCAGAACAGGGAATACAAATACAGAAGCTGAATTGGATAACTCAGACCCACCCAGCCGTACACTTGCAGTCTAGCAAGGACAGCTGATTAGCACTCCTATTAAAGTAGAAAGAGAATATACCAGAAACTCTCTGGTCAACAGGAAAGTCAGATGTAGGACTTATTCGTACAGCGGGACCAGTTACTATCATGTCAAAGTCAGCATTTAGACCACAGAAAAGACAGTATCCCTTAAGAAAAGATGCAGAGGCAGGAATCAAACCTATTATAGCAGCTTTACTTAGGGAAGGGGTGCTGGTGGAATCTCCCGATTCACCATGTAACACACACCTTATTTCCTGTTAAGAAAGCAAATGGAGAATGACGTATGGTCCAAGATTTACAAGTTGTAAATGACGCAGTAATACCAAGGGCACCTACAGTGCCAGACCCACACACCCTGTTGAATGATTTAAAACCTCAACAGAAATATTTTTCTGTGGTAGATATCAGCAATGCGTTCTTTTTGATACCGATACACCCTGACAGCCAGTAATGGTTTGCATTCACATTTCAGGGGAAAAGGTATACATATACGTGACTACCACAGGGATATTGTGAAGGTCCAACAATATTCTCACAAGAAATGGCAAGCAACTTGGCGGGATTTACCCCACCAAGAGGAAGTCAGATTTTACTTTATGTTGATGACATCCTGCTGGCGGCCCCCACCCAGCAAGATTGCAAAGAAGATACCATAGCGCTATTACGATTTTTAGCTGCTGAAGGACATAAGGTAAACAAAAATAAACTGCAGCTTTGGAAAAAACAAGTCAAATACCTAGGATATGTAATATCCAAAGAGGGTAGAACATTAGATGAGGACAGAAAAGTAGCAATTTTGCTAGCACCAAAACCCACTACCAAGAAGGAAATGATGTCCTTCCTGGGTACAAGTAATTTTTGCCGGAGCTGGATTCCAAACTATGCCTTGGAATCTGCACCTCTAAATGACCTGATATATAAAAAGCTTATGGCAGCACAGGATTCGTTACAATGGACACCAGAGGCAGAATCTGCTTTCTGCAAACTGAAACAGTTAATAGCGTCCTCATTAGTTCTGGGATTACTAAACTACCATAAACGTTTTTTCCAAACTGTAGATTGTAAGCAAGGATATATGACATCAGTGTTAACACAACAGCATGGAGACAAGCAACGCCCCATTGCTTATTATTCATCACAACTAGACCCAGTGGCACGGTCTTTACCTCACTGTGTACAAGCAGTAGTTGCAGCTGCAATGGCAGTACAGGCTTCGGCCTCAGTAGTTTTATTCCACCCTCTCACTTTGAGAGTGCCTCATGCAGTCGCGATTATTTTACTGCAAGAGAAGGTAGCATATCTTTCCCCTGCTAGGCATCTTTCCTGTATGACTATATTGTTGAGCCAACCTCACATGACAATTGAACGATGCACGACTTTGAACCCTTCTACCTTGCTCCCAACCCCTGCAGATGGCCCACCACACCGCTGCCTGCAGGTGATTGAGCAAAAGACACTACCTAGAAAAGATCTCACGGATGTCCCCTTGGATGATGCCGAGGTGACATACTACGTGGATGGTTCATGCAAAAGGGGTCCTGCAGGACAGAACCTAGTAGGATATGCAGTAGTTTCTGATACTGAGATTATAGAAGCAAAACCTTTACCACACAACTTATCTGCACAGGCAGCAGAATTGATTGCCTTGACACGGGCATGTACCTTAGCAAAGGGTAAATGTGTAAATATTTTTACTGACAGCCAGTATGCTTTTTCTACTGTACATGTTTTTGCGCAACAGTGGAAAAACCGAGGAATGATAACATCTACTGGCAAACCTCTCAATCATGCACAGTTTATTTTAGATCTTTTAGAATCTATTCAGTTACCTGAGAAAGTAGCTATTTGTAAATGCACAGCTCATACCAAGCAACAAGATAGGATTTCAAAAGGTAATGCTAGAGCTGATACAGCTGCAAAACAAGCAGCTTCAGAAGTATTTATTTTAAATGAGGAACTACAACCCTCTGAGATTTTAGACTTAGTAATGTTAAAGACAATGCGGACACTCACTACGCAAGCTGAAAAACAAAGATGGGTAAAACGAGGAGCAATTCTCGAAAAGGGGCTGTACATCTCTAAAGAAGGGAAACCGATACTACCATCTAATTTGTTTAGATATGCAGCTTTGTTGAGCCATGGGCAATGCCATGTCTCAACAGGGGGGATGGTACAGCTGGTGAACTGAGTGTTCACAACATATGGATTTACAAACTACTCTAAAAAATTTTGTTTGATGTGTCAAATTTGTAACAAATATCATGCACAAGGGGCGTTAAAGCCCAGGCAAGGGAGTTTCCCTACACCACCATATCCGTTTCATACTATCTGTATGGATTTCATAGAATTAAACAAATGTGAAAATAAGAAGTATTGTCTTGTCATTGTAGATATGTTTTCCAGATGGGTGGAAGCCTTTCCAACCAAAAATCCAGACGCAGCCACAGTAGTGAAAGTCCTTGTCAAAGAAATCATCCCTAGATTCGGCATTCCGGAAAGGATCTACAGTGACAACGGTACACACTTTGTAAACCAAACCATACAACAGTTAAGTAAGCATTTTGGTATTTCTTTAAAAAATTATTGTGCATACCATCCGCAATCTGCAGGGCTAGTTGAGAGGCATAATGGAATATTAAAGAATAAATTAAAAAAGTTAATAGCAGAAACAGAAAATAATTGGGTGTACTGTCTGCCCCTGGCACTGTTGAGCATGAGAACTGTTCCGACTGCAAAAGGATTGACTCCTTTTGAAGAACTATTTGGAAGGGCTTATTATATACCCCTGTGGAAACCTCTCATGCCCGCAGACCAGGAAGCTGACTATACACTAGCTGAATATATGAGAAATTTGTTGAATTCTAAACATCTGTTGCAGTCAAATTCTGTTTCAGATAAAGAACAAACCAAAACATCGGAAGTGGCAGTGATCCCTCAGGATTGGATCTGGGTGAAAACCATTAAAAAGAGAAATTGGACGTCACTAAGGTGGGAATGTCCATACCAGGTGCTTCTTTCGACACCCACTGCAGTCAAAATCGCAGAGCGAGCATGGTGGATCCACCTGACGCACTGCAAACTAGTTAAGAACTTTGAACTGGACAAAAATCTTACCTCTCCATCGGGGCCCTCAGCACAAAGTCTGGCTACAAAGGGGGGTCAGATCAATAGGACTGATCCGTCTCAACCACAGTGAAGAAACCATCGGTGCTGGCGGTCCTATCAGGGCAGAGAGTAAGATCACATGTCAAATGCAAAAATGATAGAATCCAGAGAAATCCAAATAAAACTACTCAAAAGAGTTGGAGAAAATAGGAATGCAGAACAACCATTTCCTCAGAAGTATTGCATAAGCATCCTGTTAACTGTACCAGTGACAATAATCTTTTTTTGTGGCCATACCTTTTCTCAGCCACACAAACTGAACTGAATAAACGTGAAGAGTTCCACGTAGAGTGGCACCCAAACTTCAATACTTACCAGGCAATTAAATATGTGTATGCTGAGACCTTCAATGTTTTGTATTGCTGGATTTGCACAGCTTTGCCAACAGCATAAGGGGGGTTATTGTTAACTTCAGTCCCCCTAGGAGTCAACGATACCTGGGAAAACTTGATTCATGATACATCAACTATTACATCACAAGATAAAATAGCATTGCACTTGTCTGTTCAACAAAAGGGAACTGTGTGTTTTTACAAAAATGATACAGTTCAAGTGGGTTGGAGCAATTGCAATGTGACTGTTCCTTATAGATGCTACACTAAAGCTAATAACACAGGTTCTTATTGTAATACAAACTATGATTCATTTTTTGAACTGATGCACAAAACAATTGAGGAAGTAAAATATGATTCTGTTCTCTACAAACAACTGTCTATAATTGACAGAAAAATGTTTCACGCAGGACAAGTGTATATTCATAGTAAAGTTACTACTAAGGTAGAAGACTGTTATTTTGTTTGTGGCAGAAAAGCATACAAGTGGTTACCTGAGAATTGGTCCGGCAGTTGTTTTTTGGGCTACCTGGTTCCGGCCATACGACACACAGCAGTTTTACCTCGAGGAAAAATTTGAAATGTTTGAGAAACCATCAAGAAGCCTGTCAATCCAGTGGGGCAAATCAATGCACACTGGAAAAATCATCATGCTGTGGGCGATAGACTGACACACATGGACTTGAGTGATACTGTTATATCGTGGGCAGGCATATTACCAGCATATGGAGCAGTAAAATCGATCTGGGAGCTGAGAAAACTGTCTAAACTTATCGAAGTAATGAGCAATGCAACCTTTTCCGCTCTAGAATTGGTGACTGATGAACTGAATGCCATGAGAACTGTAGTGCTTCAAAACCGCATGGCTCTCGACTTCACCCTAGCGGCGAGAGGAGGTACTTGTGCTTTAATCCAGGAGGAGTGCTGTTCATATATTCCTGACCACAAACACGAGACAGACAATCACCTTGAGGTAATTCAGCAAGTGTCGGCTATGACCAAACCAGGACCACATCCATTGACGGACTTTTTCCAGAGATTGTTTGGGGGGTGGGGCAGTATCCTAATGAACATCCTGATTGCCATCTGTGTAGGAATGATCCTACTGGGGGTATGTGTTTGCTGCTGCATCCCCTGCATGAAAAGACTGATTAAAGACTTTATAGACATGTCAGTTTCAGAAACCTTATATCAAGGTGCTGAATTTGAAGAACTGTTGAAAAATTGAAAATGCTTTCATAAGTTTAAACTGAATGACTCTTAACTGCAAACCCTGAGTAGGAAGAGGTTAGGGGAAGAAAAACTGTTTATGCTTATTTTGAAAGCAGAATAAAGTATTAAAAGGGGGAAATGTTAGAAAAATATGTATTAGTAATATGCTTAGTGCATTCGAGGTTTAAAAAGGGTTAACACATTTATTCTATTTCACATTGCATAAATCTGTACGAGCTGCAGAAGCATTCCAATCCTGTTATGTCATGAAATATGCGCAGCTATGATCTCTGCTTATGCTTTGGAAATTTACAGGGAAGCATTCAATTTCTGCTAATGTCAGGGAAATAATAATAGATGTTTCACTTCTACTAATGTCATGAGATTTAAACAGAGTTATTGATTTTCTGCTTATGCTATGGGAAAATACACAGCTGCTGGCGCCATTGATAATGAAGACAAAGGCTGTTTGAAAATATGAACCACAATCAGCATTTACTTGTACCTAATCTAGAAAAGTACCTTGAAATGTAACATATGTATTAGAGCTGCACAATTGAAGAATAGAAAGCTTGTAGTGGGCTAAAAAATACAGCCCCAAATGTCAGGTTGTTTTTCTCAAATGTTTTTCATAAATCCAGTCATGTCAGCAGGAAATCCAAGTAACATTTTTTATGTAACGCATAGTGAGTTTTAAATCTGAACATGTCAGCAGGAAATCTGAGTAACATTTGCTGTAGAACAATACAGAAAGCTGTGTCTAACTACGTCAACCATAGAAAGTAACATTTTATAGAACAGTATAAGAGAAGCATACAGCCTGCTAGTAATTAGGCAAAATCCTGTATTTGCATGTTTTTGTCTCCCTGCTGCAAGTAATAAAAGGTGCCATACCTGAACCTTACGTGAACTGGTCTTTGAAGTTTTTTCCTTTGACACATACAGTAAGCAAGATATGTATATGTGTACATATCTATATGGATATATGTATAATTATATATACATATATGTTTGCCATATGTCCTGCACATGGAGTGGAGCCCTACCTCAGCCCCAATAGTCCCAACCTCTCAGTGCAAGAGGATGTCATGTATGTATTGCAGGTATATTTGTAGACTATTGCTATGGTAATAGGGATCGTCTTCACAGAAATGGTGTGTGTGGGAGGCCACATCTGCTGTTAACATGTGCGCCACTGGCTACTGACAGACATCCTAAGGTCATCATAGTACAGTACGACTGATAGCACAGTAATGCCCCTGTGGACAACAGCTGCGATATGGCCAATATATGTGGACAGTCTGACACACACTGGTCAGTCCAGGGGTATACACAGAACCCCTTCATGCAAGACATGTGGACCAGGCCTGTCAATGTGGATGTTAACAGCAAGGTAGATGGGTATAACACGTAAATACTGGTATACATTTGCCCCCATAGGTTATGGAGTCATACACCCCTGTCTGTCCTGACACATAATAACTGCTGGTACAGAGGTGCCATGGCAACATACTACCCACTAGTTAGTGACATACATCTGAACAGCATCCCACTGCTTTGTCTGACATCCATGACTGTCATGGTGGCCCAGCAGAAGTACATCTGGCAAGTTATCTGGACATGACACCTCACTGGATAAGTACAGTAAGCAGACAGACATGTAACAAAGCACAGTGCATGCTACAGGCAGACTGACTCAACACTGGACTACATCTCCCATGTGGGAATACACATGTACCTGTATAGATAGCAGGCTCTACAGGCATGTCACATCACAGAGTAACAGACACCTGTGTGAAAGTGCTTAACCACAACCAATGTGAACACAGCCACAGCCACATATGGAAAGCTAGCATACTTTTACAGTATATGGACTATCTGACCTACACCATCCTCATATGAGCCACTCACACAACACCCCTACATATACTGGGCCGCTGGACAGTGTGGTCCGATGCCTGTCTGTGGTATGGGACATGTGTGTGTTTGCCCCTACAAACATGTAAGCTGATAGGGTGACATACAGTGGAGCACCATGTAACATCAGATAGAAGAGGACCAAGAACAATGACATCTACCACAGTCTCTACACAGGCCAAGGTACATATTCACTATACACACACTGTCGACAGTTACCACACTTACACATACCTCAGTACTGTATACACAACCACAGAATGCCCAGGCTATCTCCTCAAATATAACCCCTACTATACATAACATGTGTAGCAGTCTGATATCTCACTAGCTTGTTATCAGATATGCTGTCAATGAATATGGTGTACAGAACATATGCACCCCCTACTGCATGACATATGTACAAAGGTTGACAGAGTTGTGGCTGGAGGCACAAACACATAGCCAATATTGACATGTCGCTGTGATACCCTCATACATTTACTGTTGTAACAGGTTTGTTGCACCATATGTCCTATGAGGGATATGACGTCAGAAACTCTCCCGGCTGTCACCATCTACTGACTGCAATCCTCACACTTCCTTCTGCAGTTGAGAGTTAGGTGCTCTGTGGGTAACACAAGGAACACAAGGCACCGCACACTGTCCAGTCTGCAGATGACCCTACAGATGGGGATTCCCCATAAACATAGCACTGACATGACAAGTATTAAAACATATGGGACAGCCATATCCACACACACCCTGTTAAACCAATATTACCCCAACTGCAGTATAGCAGCACTTACAGTCTGTAGTTAAGACAGGCACATCACCCTCCTGTTTGTTGGCCTGTTTCTACAGTATATGTTGTCAGAGGTAAGTCCCCAATTCATCTGTGATGCTGTTTGCCAAACAACAGATCTAGTTCCTGCTCACAGTGAATTAAATGGCCCAACACCAACATGATGTTCCTAGAAATTGGGGGTGTGTTCCCATGCAATTGGCTATGGAAATGTTATCACAGCTGTTCCACATGCAATCAGGTAGAGGAGGGCTGTAATTTGTGCAGAGGCCATCAGCTGATTATGAGCATCATTGACAATACACATGCCGCTGCCTATGCCAAGCAGGTGTAAGTCTCCACATCCACCAGAGAGGGTGTGAGAGAGGTAGACAGAGGCAAAGATAAGCCAGGGTGGGTTGGGAGAGTAAAAGGGAAGCATGTTTGTGTCACACACCTACCAGTCCAGGGTATCGAACCCCTGACTGACTATGTACTGATATCACATCTGTCATCCCTGCATGGTGGATATTGTGATATATACTAGGGGCACCATATAAGAGATTTGCAAAACCCACTCAATATTGAGTCCAGTTGCTACACACTCACAACCACCTCCACACAGGACACGAATGACAAACATCAACACATTAAGACACACACACACACACACACACACACACACACGTCACATTTGGGATTAGACCTCCTACCTAACTAGTTATTACACAATAGCACTACGCAATTATAGAATGCACCACGGAGATTACTGGAGTACTTCTTCCCCAAAAATTTATTTCACAGTGAGTGACATCAGCAGGAGTGCCAAAGTAGGGCAAATGAGTTGTAATGAGTGTGACTAGCCAAACATGCATTGCTCCCTACACAGGCTTAGGAACAGACACAAAAGCATCCACAACTCCCATGTGTGAGAATAGAACACCTACCAGAGTTCTATATCATACTACAGCATTACACTGTTATAGCATGCACCACAGAGATTGCTGGAGTACTCTTTCCCCAAAGATGTACTTCACAGTGATTGAAATCAGCAGGATTGCCAAAGTAGGGCATTTGAATTGTATTGAGTGTGACTAACCTAAATTGTCCTAAGTAGTCTGTATACATTAACCACTGTTCTGGCCAGAACAAAAATAACCTGCTTTTGCAGGTCATGAACTCAGGACCCTGTAGACTACAGTCCCAGTAGCTAACCATTAAGCCATCACAGCAATATATGAGACTGAGGTTTCACCGAAGTAATCCCACCATAGGCTAATCAAACCGAACATGTGAAAGGAATGTATAAACAGTTGTCTGTAAAAGACCTCTCCACAGCCAATGTCATGCTACTCAAGGCAGAGGTGACAATGTTTGTGACACCCAAGGAGACAGGAGCTGACAGTTCAACTGATGAATCCTGCACTAAGGCACTGTATGAACACATCCACTTGTGCATGACTCCTGACATCCCACATAGAGCCATGACACTCTCCTCCCAAATAAGCAGGTCAGTCTGGAGGTCTCCTGCCATGAACAGAGTATACAACAGAAGGCAGACACTGTTGAAGGAAAATGGATATTCCAAGGATGCAAACAACTCCCTTACCAGCCCTAGTAGGAAGTTGACATCCCTCATGGAATCCTCCAAAGCTGGTTATGTAACTAAAATTGCCAAAGATTCCACAGACAACCACACAGCATTCTATAGTTATGTCCAGAATCTAACTGGCAATGTTCAGAAGTGCTCTGGGCTACAACAGAACGGCATTACATAGACTGCTACCATGGACTTTACCAATATCCTGGCAGATTGATTTAGTGCCACATTCAACCCCCTCTCATCCCCAAAAGGGCCCATGTCAATACGAAATGAGTTCCAATGCCCAGTAATCATGGCCACACAGGTAGAAACCGCACTATTCACAGCTAACAATACAGCATCCATGGGTCCAGATGACATCCTGGGCTGTGTACTACATGAACTACAAAATGAAATGGCAACTCACCTAACTGTCATGTGTAATCATAGCCTCACATCAGACCTGGTGCTCACTGAGTGGCGCACAGTTGCAGTTATCCCACTCACAAGGGGGGACCCACCTGATGACTACTTCCTTGTACAGTCATGTTGCACAGCCGGCACAAGCACCACAGTCTGTCATGTTGATAGATACTAGTGGCTAGTATCTGCAGTGAGTGACATCTGCACCTCATGTGTTTGGGGCCCTTTGGCTGTGTGCTGGGTGGGACAGGCCTGAATGGCTCCTTGTCATGGTCACCCTCTTCCACACATCTATGTCCATCTACCTTTGGCTTATTATAGTGTGTTGTCCTTACATATATGTCTATATTCCTATCCACTGTGTATGCAAGGCAGGAGTGGTGCATACTGACATATGTCTGCACTAAGAACTGCAACTGTCAGACATGTCTGGTCCACTGGTGTTTGCAGACATGGCCTTTCTTTGTTTAAGTGTGTGAGCATGCCCAGTATGACCTTTCAGTATGTTCTTGACTGACATTGCCTTCATTCCTCTCCTTCATTCCTCTAAGTGTGTGAGCATGCCCAGTATGGCCATCTGGATTGCATGTGTGGATCAAGTCCAGGTAGTTTGTACTGCGGTGCTGACCTTTGTGTTGTACACCGACAGGTAGCATGCTGTGTCTGCAGGGTATCCATCAGTCATTTAGCATTTACTGTTGCTACATTTCTGCATAGTGGGGGGGGGGACCTGACTGTTTCTACATTTCTACACAGGAGTGGGGGGGCACACCTGACTGTTACTATAAGTGTACGTAGGATGGGGGGGCACACCTGACACTTTTACACATTTGCTAGGACTGTACTGGTATGTCGGGTACTCCATTTCAGTCTGTAGTCTTACCTATCATGCTGGCTAGAGGCATACTGGTGTACTACAGATCTTAACGTTAACTACCTACATATTAGTTTCTGACTTCCTAGCCTTCACATCTTACATCCAACTGCCTGGCCTGCTGTAGTCTGTCTGTGTAGGCCAGGGGGGTTACACATAGAGCACATTTAGAGGCCATAGTACAGCATTTGTTTGTGTTTGTCTACACCTACCCTGCTGGCTGTAACTGTTGTTGGGTATGTGACCCCCCCCAACTGGCATGTCTGAGTCACTTACCTTGTGGGTGTCCCAGTATTGAGGGTGGTGCTGCAGGGCTGCCTATGTCAGATGCACATAGTACATTCCCTATACATGGTTGAGCACAGGTAGTGTCATGTTTGGCGTCCCTTTTACTGTATGTGCGAGTCAGAGAGAGGTGTCATTCCCTAGGTCCCTACTGTGTCAGTGCATGTGCTATGCGTTGCCTCTTTGCCAAGGCCAGGACATACTGGGCATGCCTCCTTCTGCCTACCGGGGCAGGCTCAGGTTGTTCCTCCTCCGAGTCCCTCTGTGCCTGTGCAGGCCTTGGCAATGGCGGGGGGCAGTGTGGCCCTGCCCCATGCTGTTCCTGCTGCAACTGTTTCTGCAGGATCATACTGTGTAGCATGGCACATACAAGGACAATTTGGGTACATGTAGTTGGTGAGTACTGCAAGGCTCCACCAGATGTGTCCAGACACCGGAACCGTGACTTGAGCATCCCAAACACACGCTCTATTATGATTCGTGTCTGTGCTTGTGCCTCATTATGGAGTTCTTGTTCAGGTGTGTGTGCATTTCTGATGGGTGTCATCAGCCATGGCTCCAGTGCGTATCCAACATCCCCCACTAGGTGACCGTGTGGGATGTCCCCATTGGCAAATCTCTGGAACAGCTGTGTCAGATGCCAGATGTGGGAATCGTGGCAGCTTCCAGGGCAGCCAGCACACACATTCATTATTATGCACTGGGCAACGCACATGACCTGGCAGTTGATGGTGGGGTAGCCCTTGCGGTTGATGTAGACCCTACCCCACTCACCGGGTGGTTCTTTGATGCATATATGTGTGCAGTCTATTGCATCCACTACCTCAGGGTATTCTGCTATTTGGTGGAAGACACGCATATTGCTGGCCAATGCCTCACGGGTGATGGGGAAATATACGTGCTCACTGACATGTGCCGACACGGCATCCAGGAACTGGTGGAGTACCCTGGATGCTGATACCTGTGATATCCCCATCATATCCCCATTTGGCCTTTGGAAGGTACCTGTAGCTAATATTCATAGGCCTACACATACCTTGGTATCCACTGGGATGGGTTCCCCTCTGTTAGTTCTGTGTGTGAGGCGTGGCCGGCACAGCTCAACAATTTGCTGTAGGAGGTCCCTGTCCACCCTACAGCACGCCACTATCTCCAGCTCATGTAGCCCTTGGTAGGTTACCCTGGGTCTGTACACTCTTCTCCGTCTCCTCACTGTGGGTTGCTCAGCAGCATTCACATCCTCACCACCCTCAGCCTCTTGCAAATGCTGGTTTATGATAGCAAAAGCAGCCCCTAATATTTTTTTCTCTTGCTTTCATTTTGTAAAATTTCCCCATTTGTATACACTGGTGGTGCAGAGTTTTTGGGAAAAACAAGGGGAAAGGTGTTTGCATTGTTTATAGTGGTGTGCTGGGCTGGGCTGGTCTGCTGCCTGTGTGATTGGCTGATTCTGATACATTTCACCTGTCAGCTAAGCTAGTTCTCCTTGGTTACCTTCCTACTGCTGTTTTCCCCTCCCACTGCCTTCCTTTTTAAGCCTGTGTGCACGCCACACAAACGGAGTTATCAAATGTGCACAGAGCTGCTATTTCCTAGTTTAACTTCTTTTTTCTTTTTGTAAAACCCGGTGCACAGCACGCACACCCGCTTACACTTTGTAAAGAGTGCTAGGCAGGTTTAGACACACTCCTAGCGAGCAATCCTGAGCCACAGGACTCCAATCCGTTTACAGTATGCCTGACACCCCCCCATGATGTCACCTATATCCTAGTCGTGCACCCAGCTATTCATACTCTTACACTGATGGGACCTGTCTCACATGCTGGGGGAAAACTGGGATTCACTATCTTTCCCCTCATTTGCATAGAATTGCCTGCTAATGCATAGTTACATGTCTCACACTGAGCCTCCCCCCTTAGCAACTACTACTCACTGGCCAGGTTGTCTTCTGCCTGCCATTGACTTGCATAGCAGAATACTGATTTTAGTTAGAATGCCCATTTTAAGTTTATTTTCTTACCCCCCCCCGATCCCGTTTGCGCGCCGCTGCCCTATGCTTAAACAGCCGAGATCGGCACAAAAAAAAAAGTTGTTTTTTTCATTTTTTTTTTATTGTTTGCAATGCCAATGGCCTTCTACTTGGGTTCCTATCAGCATTTTGAATGCTGAAAATGCCAAAGTCAATTTCATCTAACTGAAATGTTCGAAATCTCAGAAGAGCAAACTGACGGAGCATCGATTTCTTTCCCAGGGAAAGAAATTGGTGGGCCATCATCAGAGTTTGCGATTTCCTTCACTGTGGTGCAGTCTCAAAGTTGATATATTTAAGTAGTGGGGGTGGGGGGCACAGCACCCCACATTGGGGGATGTAGGGGGCGAAGCCCCCCCCCCTTCTGTCAATGTTTAAAGTATTTAAATTTTTTTTTCACGGAACACCGATTTCTTTCCCTGGGAAAGAAATCGATGTTCCATCAGTTCGCTCTTCTGAGATTTCAAACATTTCAGTTCAATGAAATTGACTTTGGCGTTTTCAGCATTCGACATGCTGATATAGACTCTTCTACTTGGCCATTGGCATGCTTGCTCAGTGATATGCAGCCTTTATTTGGCCCTGTCATAGCTCCATTTTTGATTCTGCAGAAATGTACTCGGTTACTAACAGAGTACATTTCTGCAGATTGCACTAGTCTTGCACGGACTATTGCAAGCTTCCTGGCTTGCAAAATCCCCTAATTTGCATGGATTTCTCCTGAAAATGAGGTGATTTGCACACCAGGGCTTAGTCCATGCAGGATTAGTGCTGGAGCTCCTGTCGGCTGTTCCTGGATCGCACGGCAGACACATCGTCTGTGTGCACTCTGTGCAAGCTTCTGAGAATCCGGGGGTATGTGTCACTAAAGCCACAGGTTCAACTCTAGTAGTAAATGTGTACACTATATGCAGAAACTTCACATACTTGTATAAAGGACAGACAAGTAAAGTTCCAGAATCAAATCAGTTCAACTACAGTAATAAATGTATATATGTAAACAGTTCAAGATTGTATATATTTCATGCAGAAATTGCAGTTTACCAAGCATACCAGAGGCAAGTACTAATGCAGCTGAGTTATCAGATTACAAGCCGGCTCGGCCTGCTGAATTAAGGACAGTACTGTATGCCATAAAACAGTATGGTAAAGATCAGTTTATGCAGTAATAGTTCTTACTATTTATTGAAAAAAAATTGCAGACAGTAATGATAAATCTTTGCAGTATTCAGTAGTACTGAAATAATTAAATGACAAGAACTAAAGAAATGGCTATGTTAAGACAGAAGATGGAGAACTGCACACTGAAAAGTAAATTACAACCTGAGGGTCACAACATAAATGTAGAAAGTTCAACAGTTAAGATTAATTTGACAGAGGTGCAGAAATGCAAAAAAATGTTGAAATATTAATAAAGTGTCAGGCGACTAGTTTAGTTTCACTTGAGGTTAGGACAGAAAAAAATGATGCCATTGAGGTTTCTGTTTGATTTAATAATGAAGTGATAGCCTTTCCACTTCACTGCAGTACATTATCAGTTCAGTTACAGACTTGCAAGAATGTATTTATTATTATACCATGACCCCCCCATTAATATTCCAAAACGTGCACGCTGATTGGTCAGCGTGCACGTTGTAAATTGACTTATACTAATGGTAAAAGGTCCGGTCACCCGGACTTTTTCCATTAGTATAAGTCTTTTTTAAAACACTGTCTCGCTATGTTAAACTCCTTTAACATAGCGAGACAGGTTTAAAAAAAGCAACGGAGATCTCCGTTGCTTTTTTTAAAGCTGTCTCGCTATGTTAAACTCCTTTAACATAGCGAGACAGTGTGTAAAAAGCAAGAGAGATCTTGCTTTCTCTGTTACTTTTTTTTAAACCTGTCTCGCTATGTTAAATGGGTTTAACATAGCGAGACAGCTTTAAAATAAGCAACGGAGATCTCTGTTACTTATTTTAAAGCTGTCTCGCTATGCTAAACCCATTTAACATAGCGAAACAGTTTGTAAAAAGCAACGGAGATCTTGTTTTCTCCGTTGCTTTTTTCAAAACTGTCTCGCTATCTTAAATGGGTTTAACATAGCGAGACAGCTTTAAAATAAGCAACGGAGATTCTCCGTTGCTTTTTTTAAAGCTGTCTCGCTGTGTTAAACCCATTTAACATAGCGAAACACTAAAAAGCAACGGAGATCTTGCTTTCTCCATTGCTTTTGCCCACAGCTCTGATGTACTGCGTAGGCATACGCATGCACAGTATATCAGAACTGCTGCAGAATACCAGACAGTCTTCTGCGGAAGGGCAGCAAGGAGGCATTATACAATGCCATTATTTAAGAAAAGTAATTATTTTTTTTTCTTCTTAAATAATGTCATTGTATAATAGCAATAACCCACTTCTGGGTGTGGGTAATGCTGGATTTACAACCCAACATGATGCTATGCAGGTAGGTAGACGCACGGCCAAAACCATTCAAATGTACAACACAAGGCCAGCATTATATGATCCAGAAGTCACCAAATAAAAATACTAAGTCAAATACATATAACTGGCTGAAAACAGCCCTTTATTAGTAAGACAGACCGGTTTCGGCAGCCAATGCCTTCTTCAGTGTATGAACATTTCACACAAAATACAATCCATTTATAGACACACCCCACCTGAGAGACAAGTGGAAAATGCAACCAATGTGTAGTTAAAGAGAAAGAACACAAAAAATATACACTGCTGTAATGCATAATGGTAAATGCAATCATGGCTTGACATTAGGTAACAAATGTAACATTTAAATAAGTTTCAGATAATGAATAGAAAAATATTATGGAATGCCCCCCACACATTATATTAAATATCAAGAATGTAGCTGATATGAGAAAACTCATAATATGGTTAATAGTTGTCATAACCAAAGAGTCATGGTCTGTCTTACTAATAAAGGGCTGTTTTCAGCCAGTTATATGTATTTGACTTAGTATTTTTATTTGGTGACTTCTGGATCATATACTGCTAGCCTTGTAATACTGGATTTACCCACGGTTGGCATTGTTTGGCCACTCGGGCTTCGCCCTCGTGACCAAACCACGCCAACCGTGGGTAAATCCAGCATTACCCACACCCAGGCACGGGTTATTGCTATAATAACACTGGTTTAGTTCAATACAGTACATTATCAGTTTGCTTACAGACTTACAAGAGTTTATTAGCTGCATATGTCTATTTTGTGCAGAAAATATAAAGTCAGGGGAGCAAACAATGCTATAAGTTTACAACTGTTAAAGCTGCAAATTTTATTTTAAGGACCAGAAGTTACTTCTTTGTGCTTTACAGATATTGCTCCAGATTGAATTTCCAGTTTGATTTTAAATACAGTCAAGAAAAATATTACACCAGCCACACAGCCTTGCACAAGAAATGGGAAAGGAGAGGATTGTAAGGCCTAAGTGTATCCAGTATTCCAAAGGAACTCTAGGGAGGCCCTTCCAATACCTATGCAGTGACGGGAATAACGCAGAATAAGACCTAAACTTGGCAAGAGCTGTGGTGCATGACTGAAGTACAGCAAATAAATGCGTTTCAGTTATCTAAACAAAAGTATTCTTTAAAGTTAAAATATGTGTACAGCAAATGTGCATTTTAAATGTTTGTTTACATGTTTTTCAGTTATCTAAATACTTTAAAGTTAAAATGTTCATACAACAAATGTGCATTTATGGAGATTAGAGTTAAACAACTCTATAATAGTACTGGGTTTCAGTTTCAATGTAGTTCAGTTATCTAAACCTTAAAGTTAAAATGTATATATAAGAGATGTGCATTTATGCAGATTAAAGTTAAAGCAACAGTACTAGTATTCATCTTATGCTTTTATCTATGTATAGATAATACTGACAGAAAAAGGTATTCTTTTACTTATACTTTAGTCTCCAGAATATAACATTACCCGATTTTAGTTTGTATTTTTATCTGCATTCAGATAACGTGGTCAGAAAAGATATTCCTTTAGTATTAGTTTAGTTAGTTTCCAAAATATAACATTAATACACAGCTATTTTAGATGTTAAGCATGAGAATATATATATATATATATATATATATATATATATATATATATATATATATATATATATATATATAAGGAGATGAGGTGCATGGCAAAGAGAGAGATGGTGAAGCCTAAGAATAAGGCATATGAAGAGTTGTATGAAAGGTTGGACACTAAGGAGGGAGAAAAGGACATGTAGCGATTGGCCAGACAGAGGGAATGAGCTAGGAAAGATGTGCAGCAGGTAAAGGTGATAAAGGATAATGAGGGAAACACACTTACAAGCGAGGAGAGTGTGTTGAGCATAGGAAAGAGTACTTTGAGGGGTTGATGAATGAAGAGAATGAGAGGGAGAGAAGGTTGGATGATGTGGGGATAGTGAATCATGAAGTGCAATGGATTAGCAAGGAGGAAGTAAGGACAGCTATGAAGAGGATGAAGAATGGAAAGGCTGTTGGTCCAGATGACATACATGTGGAAGCATGGAGGTGTTTAGGTGAAATGGTAGTGAAGTTTTTAACCAGATTGTTTAATGAAATTTTGGAAAGTGAGAGGATGCCTGAGGAATGGAGAAAAAGTGTTTTGGTACCGATTTTTAAGAATAAGGGTGATGTGCAGAGCTGTAGTAACTACAGAGGGATTAAATTGATCAGTCACAGCATGAAGTTATGGGAAAGAGTAGTGGAAGCTAGGTTAAGAAGGGACGTGATTATTAGTGATCAGCAGTATGGTTTCATGCCAGGAAAGAGCACTACAGATGCAATGTTTGCTCTGAGTGTTGATGGGGAAGTACAGAGAAGGTCAGAAGGAGTTGCATTGTGTTTTTGTAAACTTAGAGAAAGCATATGACAGGGTGCCTAGAAAGGGGTTGTGGTATTGTATGAGGAAGTCGGGAGTGTCAGAGAATTATGTAAGAGTGGTAAAGGATATGTACGAGGGTAGTGTGACAGCGGTGAGGTCTGCAGTGGGAGTGATGGATGCGTTTAAGTTGGAGGTGGGATTACATCAAGGATCAGCTCTGAGCTCTTTCTTATTTGCAATGGTGATGGACAGGTTGACAGACGAGATCTGACAGAAGTCCCCATGGACTATGATGTTTGCAGATGACATTGTGATCTGTAGTGAGAGTAGGGAACAGGTGGAGGAGACCCTGGAGAGATGGAGATATGCTCTAGTCTAGAGAGAAGAGGAATGAAGGTCAGCAGGACTAAGGCAGATTATATGTGTGTGAATGAGAGGGAGGATAGAGGAATGGTGAGGATGCAAAGAGTAGAGGTGGTGAAGGTGGATGACTTTAAATACTTGGGATCAATAGTTCAGAGTAATGGTGAGTGTGGAAGAGAGGTGAAGAAGAGAGTACAGGCAGGATGGAGTGGGTAGAGAAGAGTGTCAGGAGTGATTTGTGACAGATGAGTACCAGTAAGAGTGAAAGGGAAGGTCTACAAGAGGGCAGTGAGACCAGCTATGTTATACGGTTCAGAGACAGTGGCATTGACAAAAAGGCAGGAGTTACAGCTGGATGTGGCAGAGTTAAAAATGTTAAGATTTGCACTGGGTGTGACGAGAGTGGACAGGATTAGGAATAAGTATATTAGAGGCTTAGCCCAGGTTGGAAGGTTTGAAGACAAAGCCAGACAGGCAAGATTACATTGGTTTGGACATGTGCTGAGTATATTGGAAAAAAGATGCTAAGGATAAAGCTACCAGGTAACAGGAAAAGATGAAGGCCTAAGGTAAGGTTTATGGATGTGGTGAGAGAGGACATGCAGGTGGTTGGTGTGACAGAGCAAGATGCAGAGGACAGGAAGAAATGGAAACAGATGATCCGCTGTGGCGACCCCTAACGGGAACAGCCAAAAGAAGATGATGATGATATATATATATATATATATATATATATATATATATATATATATATATATATATCATCACTTTAATGTAAATTTCAGTCAAGGTTCAGAATATGACATTCATATTCAGTTATGAGTTGAGTTCAGTACAGTACATTTCAGTCAGATTTCAGAATATAACATTCATACTCAGTTATACATTTCTTTTTTTTTCAAAACAAGTTTATTGTTTTAACATATAAGAGAAATATCATAACAATTTTATACAAATAATTAAAAATAGGTATTATTATAATATTCAACAAAACAACTAAAGTATTTACAAAGACATCCACTACAATCAGATCAATTAATTAAACTAAAATAATGTGCTATTGAAATTAGAATTTTTTTAACAAATTTTGTAAATTATCCCATACAATAAAATTTGATGTTTTTCTAGTTGTTCTCATTCTAATTGTGCTTATTTCCATATGACACATTATATTCATAACATTTTTAAATTCATTCAACGAAGGAGGTGTATCTGAAATCCAATTTCTAGTTATTATTTTCCTAGCCACTGCTAGGATAGACCATAACAAGGGAAGCTTAATCTTTTTAACACATTGAGGTACAGGTGTGTTGAATAATATAAGAGACTTAGAAATAATGAAATTATCTGTAAAAAGAGCCTGCAAAAATTCATTAATTGACTTCCAGTATTCTTTCAACTTCATACAGTCATAAAACATATGAGCCCAGTCAGCATTAATTTCTACATTACATCTCTTACATAGATTATCTTTATTATTAATTTTATTCATCATCAAAGGTGTATAAAAGATCTATGTAAAAATTTCCATGTATAAAGTCTCCAGACAATGGAAGATGTAGTTCTATAAGCAGATTCCAATATATATTGTTTATCTTGTTGAGTTGGTGGGTCCCCATTAATAGAGGTGAAATAATTCCAGTATGAATCTACATTGTAAAAAGTTTCTTGTCTGATAATTTTATGTATATATGAAAGTTTACCTTTATCAGAAACTTTATGCTGTAAATTTATTATCAAGTAATCAATCAGTTTTGGAATAGATTCTTTAACTGTTATAGACATTAGATCTATTCTATCAATGAGATGTTGTCTAAAGATCTGAACCTCTAACCAGCAAGTTTCTCTTAGATCAAATTCTTGTTTTAAGAAATCTAGATTTTTAACTTTATTATCAGATATCAGCTGATACCAGTACTTTAGATTATTATCTATAGCTAAATGAGCTCCTTCAGAAGTAGATGACATAAGCATACCCTGAGTATAAATTATAGGGAATACAATAAAATTCCATTCCCTATACTTAGGGTGCATGAATATAAAGTTACGATAACTAATAATAATATTTAATGGGTAACAGACCATATATTTAGGTGTAATAGGTGAAGTACAAAATTCCTTTAGCAACCACAACATGGAGTTATTTATAATCATATTTTTGTGTGTTAAGGAGATTTTCATGAAGTGCATACTAATTAGCTCCCAATAATCTTTCCATTTTGCGACATATGACCGATCTATTAATAAAGTAATAGCTTTTATAATAGAAGAGATAATATATAAATTAAAGTCTAGAAAAGAAATACCCCCTTGAGACCAGCTATTAGTATGTTTCTTTAATGCAATCCTAGGTCTATTAGGTGCCCATAAGAAATTTAACATTAGTGTATTCAGTTTCTTGATAGTTATTTTTGTAGGTGAAAGTATTATTGATTGTATTAAGTATAAAATCTTGGGGAATATTATCATTTTAATAATTGTAAGTCTCTCCTCCATAGTAAAAAACATATTATTCCAGGTATTAAAAATATTTTGTATATTAAGAAAACAGGTATTATAGTTATTATATATAATAGATTTAATATCTTTAGATAGTATTATACCTAAATAAGTTATCTGACCTGAGTTGGGTACATATTTAGTAAAATTACTAATGAGAGTATTTTTTCGACTATATATATATAGTATTTTAGTTTTTTCTTCATTGAATATTAAACCAGAAATACTTTTAAAATTCATCATTTTATCAAATAAAGACTGCATAGAAGAATTAGATCCTGCTGATGTAATTAGAACATCATCTGCAAAAAGTTGAATTTTTGATGTTGTATTTTCTTCTATTTCAAAACCCTCTATGTCAGTACTGTTTCTAATCAAATTAGCCCAAGGCTCCATTACTAAAGTGAATAATAGTGGAGAAAGTGGACATCCTTGCTTTGTATCTTTAAGAATGGGTATTTTTTGTGAAACATATGTTCCTACCTTAATATAAGCCAGCGTTCCTTTGTATAAATGCTCAATTAAATTTACAAATGCATCAGAGAAATTTGTGCATTTCAGTAAGGTAAACAGATAGTCCCAACTTACTGAATCAAATGCTGAACCTATATCAAGACTAATAAGTGTTAAATCTTTCTTTTTCCTATTTGCAAAATCAATTAATGTTCTAATAGCATTACTTTACATTGTTCAAGTAATTATTTTTAAGGGTAAAGTGACAGAATTATTTGTAACAGGCTTATTAAGATAAATTATCTAAAGAATAAGTTCAGAGGTTCATAGGACGATACTAGGCTATTGGCCTGGAGGCCCTTACAAGCCTAGCCAAGAATTTCACCCATGTTCCTACAAAGTCAGCACCTGTTTTCCCTGTCCTGCCGGGACAAAGGTGGGATCCCAGGGGAACATTTTCTGTTTCCCATCCAGTCGTCCAGGTTCCTCTTAAAGAAGGCTAGTGAGGTACTCTGCTTGACATGGAGAGGAAGTCTATTCCACAGATGGGGCAATCACTGGAACACAAATTTATCCCACCAAGTTCTATTCATGTCATAGACCAGGTTGAGACCTTGCGTGCAGGTTGTGTGAGTGGAGTTTGACTTACGGATATGCAGCAACTCCATCAAGGCTGAGTCTGAGACGACCCTGTATGCCAGACACAGGTCACCTTTGAGCAGTCTGTACAAGACTGAGTAGAGGGACAGGGCTTTTAGCCTATCTGTATAGGATAGGTGTTTGAGACCCTGGATCTTCCTGGTCAGGAACCTCTGTAGTCTCTCCAACTGCTGCTTATGCTTGGCAAGGTACATGCCAATAGAGGCATTATACTCAATAATGGGTCTGATAAGGGAGGAGTACAGGGATGTTATGACCTCCTTGTTCCTGGATGAAATACCCTTATGTATGAGGTGGGCCATGTAGAAAGCCTTATGAACAATGGCGGCAACATGGTAGTCAAATGTCAGGTTGCTATCAACCTGGGTGCCCAAGTCCCTCACTACTGATTGGTGGTTAGTACGCTGTTATTAATGTGACAATTAGTGGGGACACCATTTTCCCCAAAGGGAATAATGATGCATTTCTTGGCATTCAGTTTTAGGCTATGCTTCTGCCACCAGCCATTAGTTTGGTTAAGGCCGTCTTGGAGGATGTTGACATCACTAGGAGAATTTATGACAGTGCCCAGCTTGCAGTCATCTGCAAACTTAGTCAGCCACAGACTATTGGTCTTGGCATGCACCTCAGAAAAGTATATCCCAAACAGTAGAGGCCCCAAGACTGATTCTTGATGTACGCTGCTTGTTATGGGTCTACTACTAGAGGTGGCCTCATCTAGTTTGACTGAGTGGGTTCTATCAGTGAACCAGTTAGCTACCCAACTAGTAACATATGGCTTGATGCCTAGATGGGAGAGTTTATCTATTATGCCCGAATGGGGAACAGTTTCGGAGGCTTTGGCTAGGTCAATGTAGGTGGTGTGCACTGTCTTGCCCTCATCCATGGCTTTTGGTGACTGTTTTGAAGAAGGCAACCAAGTTTAACAGGCACAATCTCCCTTTGACAGAACCAAACTGTGTGGCATCAAGCATCTGGAGGCTGCCAATGCCCTTGTTTATAAGGTCCATGATAATGCGTTCCATGGCCTTGCAGATCAGGCTAGTTAGGCTGATTGGCCTATATATGCCTGGGTCAGTGAACACTCCACCTTTGTGCAGAGGGATGACAATGGCAGTCCTCCATTCTGCTGGGGTGAAGCCAGTGCATAGGCTTTGGTTGAATAGGGTGTCTAGTGGTGCTGAGCGCTGTTGCCTGAGTTCATGTAGGACACAGCCAGGGATGTTGTCGGGTCCCATGAAGGCTGTATTTTTTGCCTTTGAGAAGGCATTAATAACCTGCTCCCTGGTAATGAGGGAAGGGGGGCAGGTGCTGGGGCTGTCCTGGTTTACTGATGGGGGGGGGGGGCAGGTGGGTGAAGTTTTCACTGAACTTGTTTGCTAGCAGGTTGGCTATATCTATGGCATTTGTGCATGTGGTATTCTTGACCACCAATTCAGAGCAGATTTGGGAGTTACCTTTGAGATTGTGGACATATGCAAAGAAGGCCCTGTGATTGTCCTTAGTGGATGTGGCCAATTTCGACTTGAAGTCAGCCTTAGAGGAATGCACCAGTGACCTTATTTGCTTGTTCAGACAAAGGAAAGATTGCTTCCAACTTGGCATCTGCTCCTTCTTGGTCCTGGACAGCAATTTTTTCCTTTTATTATAGAGTCTGTTTATTGCTGCTGTCCACCAGACAGTCAGGTTTACTCTTCTTTGAGGAAGATGATTTGGTCCTCTCAGGTATTGCTGAGTCCATGCAGCTATATAGGTGCTCATATAGTTTTTTGGTGTAGGCTTGGACATTAGTGCTTGATTCAACTGAAGGGATGGTGGTTGTGAAGGTGCTTATACCTGCTCTCAGGAGGTTACAGTCAGCTTTGGAAAAGTTTTTTTTGTTCGACCCTGGCAGGGGGCGGGGGGGGGGGTCAGGGGAGATGGTGACTTCGATAGTGATTGCTTTATGGTCGGATCTTACCAAGGAAGATGACACTGTAGGGATGCTGCAGTGGCTGCTCATGTTGTTTAATACCAGGTCCAGGATATTTTCTCCTCTTGTTGAGATGTCCACCAGCTGATCCAATGCATTGGCACGGACGAAGTTGAGGAATCTCTGGGCATTCGTGTTTGAGCTAAAATAGGTCTTCCACTCTATGGTTTTGTAGTTAAACGTCACCCAGGATCAGGGTAGAGGGTTGAATCTTGATAGATTCAAGTAAGCCCAGACAGGTGGAGTGGGCCTCCTGAGTCATGGTTGGGGGTCTGTAGCTAGCTATGATTTGAAAAGGTGTTTCATCAATAGTTAACTGCACCTGGATTATCTCCTGTGCTTCATACTGTTTGACCAGTCTAGATGTGTGTATGTCTTTGATAAATATTGAAGCTTCACCTCCTTTGGCTTTTTAGCCCTCTGTTTGGGATCTGAATGTATGGTAGGACAAGTAACCTGGTAAGGCTGGGATGCTCTCCGCAGCTTTGAACCAGGTTTCAGTGACTGCACAAATGTCAGCATCTTCCAGGGTGAGGAATGCTTGCAATGAGTGCAATTTTATGTTAAGACTTCTACCGTTTAGCAGTATGACCTTTAAATTTTGTTGAAGAATTTTTCACGTTGGTAATTTTGTCCTCATGACTTTGGCTAAAAAAGGCACTATGGGGGAGGCAAGAGCCTTTGCCAGAAGCCTGAAGACCAAAGGAGAAAGATGAAGGCCATCTATGGCATAGCATTGTGGTCTGTCATTCATGTCAGGTACTGGATCCCCTTGGAATGAAATTTGTAATAGTTATTTAATATACTCGAGGCATAACAGGTCAGACTTAATTTGTTATTTAAGTTAGAGAACACATAATATCTGAAATATTGAAAGCATAGATTTTTAGTAAAAGTACTTCTACTATTTAAGACACAAACTTAGAAAGCAGACATGTATTACAGTACACAAAAAAGAAAAAGGTAAATAGGATTATTAGGAACAAATCTAGCTGAAACATTACAGACACCAGTTAATACAGTATATGGTGATTACGGTTCAAGATATGTATAGTAAATCATAAAGTTAAGAGACCGCAATCCAAACAGACCATAAATGCCCAAGTGACACCTACTGGTTAGAATTAAAATTGCAAGTTTATTTACCAGATAAAGAAAACTTATATTACTTCTAGTGATCATTATAGTATTCTCTGCAGACCATATTAATAGATTTATAAAGTAATTCCAAACAGAGCTACAGAAAGAAATACATGTGTCTGTTCGGTTATTTTAGGAGTTGTTAGGTCAGGTGTCATTTAAATGTACAAAAATACAGTATTCTCTTTGTATAAGTCTAGAAATGCAGACATATTAAAGAAGGCTTCACAGTTTGAGTGAATAAATAACCTTCAGTCAAGAATACTGATAAGAACAGAAAATGCTGTACATTTGAGTACAAACACATTTTGTTTGTATGGTTCAAGGCTTGGGAACCAAGGGTAAGGAGGCATGTAGAGATTTGCAGGGGTTTTGGTATTATTAGGAAATACTTCAGACACAGTTAAGTTAGTTTGTTTGGACTGATACGCAGAAAGTTATGGTAGTGCAGTTCTCAGAAGGCAGTACATACACTCGGGTATAAGTGCAGAAGTCAGGTCAAATATCCAGCATTTCAGAATATTAATTATACTATTCAGGAGGAAAGAAATATGAAGAATATGAATGCAGAAAACTACATGAATACAGCATTTCTGTCAGCACTGTTATACAGACTGTTTTCAGTTTATCAGCACTGTTATTGGAAACATTTTTCGGCTATTGTTGACATCTACCTGCACTGTACATAACAAAGTATTCTTAACTAAACTACAGTGTTTGCAGACTTCACTGTAAAAGGTACAAGAAGACTTGGCCCATTAAGGAAAGATTGGCACCTGTTTAGCACAGTTCTGGGTAATTAACAGATAAAGACATTAATTCCAGTATCATTCCAGTTTCTTTCAGTTGTTTCCAGCTAATTCCAGTATTATACAGTCCTGTCAATTCTATCAAAGACAGACTATGAGCCAGATTCATGAATGCTACACTTAGTGCTCCTATCGCACTAAGCATGGGTACAACGATGTCCATGCTCAAACTAAGAATATTATGGAATGTGTATTTGCCTTGCTGAAATCAAGGTTCTGGTGTCTAGACTCATCAGAAGGTGCCTTTCAGTATGGCCCAACCATCTCTACCCAATACACCTTTGCACAGTACTGTGCAATATTATTCTCAGGAAACAGCTTCAATAAGGACAACAAGGGGCAGTTCCACGGTCTCTGAGATCACAGTCCTTGCCAGCTGCTCCAGCAAAAATCAGATGAGGAGTCTAAGAGAGAACCAGCAGTTGCATATCTGGTAGATGTAGGCAGGCACAATATGCCATGGGTCTGGCTATGAGATAAAGGACAGCACACACACTTACTACGATCACAGTCCTGGCCAGCTGCTCCAGCAAAAATCAGATGAGGAGTCTAAGAGAGAACCACCAGTTGCATATCTGGTAGATGTAGGCAAGCACAATATGCCATGGGTCTGGCTATGAGATAAAGGACAGCACACACATTTACTACCTAAAGTGAAGATCCTAAACACATACAAAGATTAAATGAAACTGGTGCTTGTAAACGTCCACAACCTTTACATAAGGATGTAATGGTAGTGTGTTATTAGCATCAGACAGAGACAACCCCCAAGGGCACGTCTTCTAGCTGGATTATTAACAGGTAACTAAAAGGTAACCATTTGAAATGTCAGGACCTGCTAGAGCGAGTCCCACAAAACAGAGACTGAATGGTTAAAAAAATGGATTTACATATACTAAGTCCGAGATGCCATTTCTTGGAGTATTCCCTTTTCACCGAGGTATGGTGATCTCAGAGTTGGTCTATATAAGTTTGAGTGTGTGTGTGTGTGTGTGTGTGTGTGTGTGTGTGTGTGTGTGTGTGTGTTGAGAGGACTCCCCCCCCCCCCCACAAAAACAGGTTTTAAGGGAAGACTGATTTTCGAGATTCACTCTTCTGTGTTTCTGTGTTTCGATCTTTTTTTGGGGGGGGGGGGGGTTGGCACTTGGCATTTTGAGTCCTGATATTTCAACAGGGAACCTTATTAACAAGGTAAGTGTGGAATCTGTAATTAAAAACAGGTATATATAATCAACTACTCTCATATGCAAATACTTATACATCCCTAAGCTGAAACGTGTTTCAGGTGCACAGTAATGGCAGTTCAGTAAAATCAGCTCATGGCTGATTTTTGCAATATACAGCTATGGATTTTGCCCAGTACTGTGCATCAAGCATTTCAGCTGACGACTGAACGTAAACCAACAATGAGCAGGTAAATGGTAGCATCATTTTTCACAAGTATAGCAATAAGCAATAATTAACTATCAACTTTGACTGCATTACTAAGAATAGTAACACCATACAATGAGGGTCAGCAATTACATAACCGATCATTCACAACCGAGTAGGAACCATAAATAAAAACACTTCTTCTGCAATACATTTATACTGAAACAAGCTTCGGTGGAAGCAAACATTAGCTCTCCACTCTGCATAACAAACATAGGCAATCCTAAGTCATAATGAAATGTGCAAAGGGCAGGGTACAGTCATCACTTGCACAGAGTAGTGGTGGAGATACAGTAAGGAAAGCCTTACACCAAAGAAATGAGTGTGCCACTTTTCTCTAGATTCTTAGATCCCTCTCTTGAGCACCTCTCTTTACTCATAATGCCCCTGAACACTGCATTACCTCAGATCGAGTTTGCTCTTACTATATAACCATCTGAATATAAAACATAATAATAATATAGAGACACAGTACAGTAATTGAATAGGGGCTCAAACAGGAACTGTGGTTCCTAACAAAAAAACTTCATCAGGTCACTCTCAAAGACATGGATAAGGGGAAGGAGGGGGGAAGTTGAGGAAGAATGAAAAAGGACAACACAGATGCATAGTTATGGTGAGTACATAACTTTTACATCTGTTGTTATTTTCATTCATTCCTCAGTGAAGGGGACAGAGTTCCCAGCTATGTTAAACTTGGGTGGTCCTCATGGAAGGATGTTTCAGAGAACCACAGAATGGAATGCAGCCCTATTTTGGAGATGAGATCCAACTTGTAATCAGCAATAAATGTAAGAGCATTAGACCAAGTGGCAGTTGCACAAGCATCATCAATGACTGCTCTGGCCCAAAAAGCAACTGATGTAGCTATCAACCTAGTTGAGTATGCTTCTGGATGTCTTGGCAAGGTTAAACTTCTCAAAGAATAAACAGAAGAGATACAATTGTTATCCATCCGTTAATGGCTTGGTGGATATGGGCATCCTGAGGCAATGTACAAATTGCCTCATGTTTACTGACAACCAATTAATTCTCAAACAAACTGATATCGTGTGATAAACTATGGGGCTGTTAGCCCAACTAGACAAAATTTTGTAAATAATTCTATGTCATTGTAAATATTAATATGATCCACAGGCTTGTTTCACAAATGTAAAGAAAACTGTGTTATGTGTTGAGCTTCAAAAATGTAACCACAGTGCACCCTGCTGGAAGAAAGGTGATAAGTAAAGAATTTTACAACTGTGTGTGATCTCAGGCTCTGAGACAGGATGTCTGCAGCTAGAGATTCTTTCTATTGTCTTAAGACATAGATAATTACTAGGTTTCATATATAAAGTGTCTTTTATTGCTCTGGCTTCCTGGCAGGTGCAGTTCAAAAAGAAATGCTAACATTTTGAGTTCTGTGAGCCTGGAAAACTTAAGTAGAAGTGTTAAGAATGATGTAATCTGAAATGACTCAGTAGTAATGTGTATTATCAATTTAAGGACTATTTGAGAAAGAAAACATTGCATTTTGTATTTGTCTCAGATCTGACAACAGCTCACCAGCACTTGGTTTGCTCTATAAGTAGTTTATTTAGAACAGTGATTTCTCTTAGAGATAGATAGGAATATAGCCAGATTAGTCTAGCTGTTTTCTATATTTCAGACTATCATACAGTGTTGTTTTAAAGTATTTCCTGTGATTTCTGAACTCTCTAATGTCATTGTGTTGAGTTAATAAGTATAGTATTCTGTTTTTATTATTTATTATTAAATATATTTAAACCTTTTAACTGTGGCTGTTTTGTGTAGAGCTAATTTAAGCTCTCAGGAGTACTTGCATGTATCTGGTGATACTGCATAGGCCACTCCTAAATAATCTTCAAGTCTCAGTCACACTTAACAATTGGATAATAATAACATTACACAGTAGAATTGGACACTTTTTGATAAGGGCCTTTACAGTAGCTGATAGTAGTGGTTGGTGGCAGTCGATACTACTGTACAGTCTGGGCAGAAGGGGCAGAGCTGGAGAACCTGTGCCAGCCTTCCCCAGGAGTGTCTGTGTGTTTGTATATAAATCATATATCAAAGTGTGTGTGTGTGTCAGCTACTTCAGCAGGGACATGAAGCACTGGTTGGACAGAGAGGGTGCTGGAGGTTTTGGCTTGACCACTTGGCTGAGATCTGTACCCTATAGCTGTTCCAGTGGGGAGTCGTATTGGGGATCTGGAGAGAAAGGGAGATACCACCCCATACTATGATCTCTGTGTGCTCTTAAGGGAAACTGTACTTTACGGTGTGTGTACTTGTTGTCCTCCCAATGTGTATGCCACTCACTGGTGCTAGTGGTGAGGACTGAGGCTCCTTGATTACTGGGCCAGTGCACAGGTGTAACATATGGTATGTGAGAGATGTATTTACACAATGTCACTGGAGGCAAAGCTCTCACATAAAAGTACTCCTAATGTCAATAAGGTTGTCAGTAGCACACACCCTGCAGCCATCACACATAATTCAAAGCAGACATACAGACCCACATTTGCTGAAGCACTTACATGTAACCTTCCTAAACCACAAAGATGTCCTAGATTAAGTGCATATAACAAATACCTTCAGCAGCCCCAAATGTGCTCTTTCAAAACAACACCCTCATCAACACATAGAGCTTCATCTCATGGAGCCTCTACCTCTAATCCCATAAGACAAGTCACCACACAATCCAACATTCTAGTCATGGGAGACTTCATCGTGAGACACATTGATGTCCCTCTCACCAGGTTGAGTAAGGAGAAAGTTACGTCAGTTGCTTATCAGGGGCTAGGATCCGCCACATTATACAAGCACTCAGGTCATTGGACCACAATTACCAATATGACTCAGTCATAGTCCATGTGGGAGTAAATGGCCTGAGACATACCTCCCTAGACTATATGAAGAGAGACATCATGGAGCTCTCGGAATATATGTCTCAGGCTGGTATAAGCCTAGCATTTAGCAGCATTTTACCTTCTCCAAGGATGATGCTACAATATGAACAAAAGATGATTGACTTTAATAACTGGCTTAGTTTCTGGTGTCATTCCAAAAGGGTGCAATATTTGTCAGCATGGAAGGAGATGGTCAGACAATGCTGCTTTGCCAGGGATGGTTTGCACCTCTCCCCTTTAGGCTTTCAAATATTAGTTAAAACATTGTCTTCCGTCATACTGCCTTTTTAGGCAATACCAAACTGAAAGTACTTCCAACATAGCAAATCAAAACCAAGAAAATCAAAAGGTATTACTGCTCAGTGCTAGGCATCTAAATAAAAAACTCCACACCCTAGAAGCTCTCTTTACCCTAGAGAATACTAATGTATGTGCAGTCACTGAGACATGGTTTAAAGCCGCGGAGAGCACACCAACAGTGCAAGGTTATAATGCCTTCACACATTTAGACCAGCTACTTCACAGGCAGGGACTAAAGGTGGAAGTGTCTCTATTTACATCAAAAATAAAGATACTTCAAGGCTGGTCAAACAGGACAATGCACTTGAGCTTCTCCATGTCTAAATGACCATAGGTAAAATCCAATGCCACTTCCTTGCAATCTATAGGTCCCCCTCTATGATCCAGGAAACCCATACTATGTATTTAAACTTATTAGAAACCCTAACCATCCAACCCAATACCATATTCATTGGTGACTTTAATTACCCCACTATTAACTGGGAATCCTATATGACACCAAACATACATGTACAGAGATTCCTGAATTTTGTAAACACAGACTCCCTGGACCAGATAGTCAATACACCAAACTTTTGGATCTGGTCCGCAGTAATATGGGATACTGCTGCACACCCCCTACTGTAATGCCTTCCATGGTAAGGTCAGAACACAAAATGGTCTCTTTTGAAAGTAAAAATAAAACCTGGACCCTCAGCTAAACCTGGAATATTCAGGGACTACTCTAAGACTAACCTCCTGCTATGAAGTGAGAACCTGGCAAAATGTCAAGCCCCCATAAACCCTGAGAACACTTCTACCTATGTAGAACTGTTCACAGAAACCCTGTACAAGCATGTTAATGCTGAATAGAGGCAACTGTACCCACCAGGAAGAAGTACAGAACTAACTAAAAAACAAGCCACCCTGGTGGAATCACAAAATCAATCAGCTGTATAAAAGAAAATCATGGCAAAAATTAGGAGGTGCAGCACCCAGAAGGATAAAAGCATTCTCAAACTAAACAAACAATCCAGAGGACAAATAAAGTCTACCAAAGCCACATTTGAGGTACGTTTGGCCTCCCAGGTCAAGGACAACCACAAAGCATTCTTTAGCTATGTCCACAACCTCAAAGGCAGTACATAATTGTGTGCACAGCTCATTGTAAATGGAGCCACCTATACTGAGCCAGAAGACAGCAAACCACCTGGCTGATAAATTCATTTCCATCTTTAGTCCTCTCTTCCCCTCAACCTTCCCTCAGGAAATATCATCAAATATAACTCTCCCTACTATCACTAGGGAACAGTTCCTTAATGCTCTCTCTAAGACCAAGAACACTGCATTAATGGACCCAAACAATATCCCAGGATGCCTTCTAAATAGCATGACACATGCCTTATCACGGCCTCTGGAATTACTATTTAACTCCGATCAGGCTTCGTGCCTCATGAATGGAGAAAGGCAACAGTCATCCCTCTGCACAAAAGTAGGCCATCTACAGACTTGGGAAACTACAGACCCATAAGTCTCACTAGTTTTATATGTAAAGCCATGGAGAAAATTATCATGGAGATGATCAAAAGAGATATAGTAAACCTCCAGACACTGGACCCGACCCAATTTGGTTTTGTCAAGGAAAGATCATGCCTACTCAACCTGAAAAACTTCTTTGAGAAGGTCATCAAAGCACTGGATGAGGGCAAAATCATTCACACTGCCTACCTTGACCTGGCCAAGGCAATTGACACAATACCCCACTCGGGCATTGTTGACAAACTCAAAAGGTTAGGTCGAAACCCATATGTCACCTGGTGAATAGCCAACTGGCTCACAGACAGGACCCAGGAAGTTAGAACTGGGGATTCCAACTCTACAAAGAGGCCAGTCACAAGTGGAGTCCCTCAGGGATCAGTCCTTGGACAGCTCGTTTTTGGCATTTACTTCTCTGAAGTCAAGGCCAAGTTAAGTGGTCTCTGGCTGACTAAATACGCAGATGATTGCAAATTAGGAGCTGTCATTCAATCTCACACTGACACAAATGTTCTCCAGGAGGGGCTGATAAAGACAAACAACTGGTGTCACAGCCATGGACTAAAAAGTAAATGCCAAGAAATACATAATAGTATCCTTTGGGAAGTCATCCATCTCTTGTAACTATCATATTGACAATACGCTCCTTGGAGATGATCCAGTTGTCAGGGACTTAGGGATACACATAGATAGTAATCTAGCCTTTGATCAAATGTCTACAGTGGTAAGTAAAGCATTCTATGTTGAGCAACTTATAAACAAAGGTATGGCATCTAAGTCCAAGGAAGTCATTGTTCCGCTGTATTCAGTATTCATCAGATCTATCATGGAGTACAATGATCCCTTTGGTATGTACCTAACCACGCATATCCAACAACTGGAACGTCCACAGAGGTTCCTCACTAAAAGAATACAAGGCGTAAGTAATATGTCCTATGGAGATCACCTCAAGGCCCTATCCCTGTATTCTGTCTCCTACAGGCTTTTGAGGGGAGATCTACGCCTGGCATACATGCCATTGTCAGACCCCACTCTGATGGACCTCCTGCACATCCACAAAACAAACAGCACCAGAATTACCCATTCTAAAGACTTAAACCTTGACTGTGATATAAATAGGACCTGCTGGAGAAACAGACATGTATCACAGAGACTACTACATTTATGAAACAGGCTCCCCATCCACGTGAAGTAGAGTTCCTCCCTAATCCAATTCAAGTGCAACTTGGACAACTGGATGGGAAACCGAAAATTCATCCCTGGTTTGGCACCTATGTCGCTAATGGACACAGGTAGCCTGTAAATGTTTCATCTCCCAGGCCGATGCTTACACTTATCAAGGGTATCAGAACTTGTCAGAGATATGGGATACATGGCTAGGCTTGGAAAGGCTCTTGTAGTCTTTAGCCTAGTAAACACCTACGGACCTATGAACTTATTTGGCCAGGATAGTTTTGGATACTGGTTTTCCAATTTGTTACTGGAAAATGAAAGAGTCAATTGGTCAGTTTTCCTAAATGTTTTCATCCTATGAAGATAAAAATGAAGTTGCCTATATGCATCTACAAGGTGGAGCATGTATTCTCCTTTGTTGTCAAATTTAGGAAAGAAAACTGGCAAATTGATCACTTAACTGATGTTTGTTTCAGAGGCAATTTTAGGTAAAAAGCAAGGATTAGTACATAAAGGAACCCTGTCTTTGTGGAAAATCAAATAATAAGGTAGTTGTGAAGAGAGTGCTTGGAGCTCAGAAACTTGCTTTGCAGAAGTTATAGCTGCAAGAAAGACTGCCCCCCCCCCCTACAAAAAGAAGTTTTAAGGGAAGAGAGACATTTGAGATTCGCTCTTCTCTTGTGTTTATTTATTTTTTTTGGTTTTTGGCACTTGGCATTTTGAATGCTGACATTTCAATAGGGAGCCTTATTAATATAAGCGTGGAACCTGTATGAAAAAAGAGGTATATGTAGCTGATTACTCTCATAAGCAAATACTTGTATATCCCAAAGCTGAAACATGTCTCAGGTGTACAGTACTCAGTAAAAATCAGCTTATGACTGATTTTTGAAATATACAGTAATGGATTTTGCCCAGTACTGTGTATCAAGCACTTCAGCTGACCACTGCACGTAAACCAACAGTGAGCAGGTAAATGGTAGCATCATTTTTCACAAGTATAGCAATAAGCAATAATTAACTATCAACTTTGACTGCATTACTAAGAATACTAACACCATATAATGAGGGTCAACAATGACATAACCGATCATTCACAACTGAGTAGGAACCATAAATAAAAAAACCCCTTCTTCTGCGATACATTTATATTGAAACAAGCTTATGCATAAGCAAGCATTAGCTATCCACTCTGCGCAACAAACATAGGCAATCCTAAGTCACAAAGAAATGGGCAAAGGGCTGGGTTCAGTCATCATCACTTGCACAGAGTAGTGGTGGAGATACAAGAGGGCAAGCCTTACACCAAAGAAATGAGGGTGTGTGTGAGTAACAAACAAGTTATTCAGTAAGTATACAATTGTCAGGGCCAGTAGCAAGAGATTTACATCAGTAAATAACAGTGTTTATATAATGTGTGTGTGTGTGTGTGTGTGTGTGTGTGTGTGTGTGTGTGTGTGTGTGTGTGTGTGTGTGTGTGTGTGTGTGTGGTATGGGCAAGCAGTTTTTCAATGTGTATATGGCTGCATGAACACAATCAAGCAATGTGCTAGCACTACATCTTGGTATCTCAGACAGACGTAAGGCATGCATGGCAGAGTAGTCAGTTGAGTGTTATCGAACCCAGCCATGAGAACTACCTCTGCCAGGAGTTGCACTTCTTATTCTACAGCTTTGGCTAGAAGTTGATGTGCTACCTGAACATGAGTGCTGTCTGCAGTATGAGCTCTCATTATAGCTACATCCAGGACCAGGGCAACATGGCCTACCATATCTGGGTTTGGATACCTCAATCTCTGATAGAGCAATGGAAGTGCCACTATGGGAGTGAGATATGGCATGGCCACATCGGCTAACACCTGATGCTGTGGCTTTCCAGCCACATGGATGCTGACCTTCCCCAGCACACATTCCATTATTCACACTGTCTGATCCAGTGTACCATTCATCCTGCCCAAGATGTCATCTGCACAGTTCAGGTAGACGTGCATGTCAGTGCAAATACTAAATGTTGTACATTCTATCTCTTTTGAGGCCTGTAATGTGCCTGTGCCTCTGTGATGGCCCTACATATATGACGTGTGGCACCTAATCAGACACCATTGGGGGGAATGGACAGCAGGCCTCCTCTGAGCACCTCCAACAACTCTCATGTGTGGCACTTTGCCCTAACAATGGCTACTAGGAGATTTAACCTGATCTGCAACTGGAATAACCACACTAACCTGATCAACTTTGTCACCCTTAACCTGTCCTATGTCTGAGGTCTCCATGGCATGTGCATACATATGCATACTGACTGCATCCAAAATACAGAGAGGGGATGTGGAAGCCACAAACGCAGTGTCAGACTGACCCTCTGCATACACAGACTGTCTCTCTTCATTGCTGCCATTATCATCGTCATCATCATCATCATCATCATCAGAGACTACTGATAGGTTTATAAGTTCATAGGGAAGTACTAGGCTAGCTGCCCTTGCAAGCCAATTTAAGCTTGGACAGTTTCCATATCCCATGTGGTTACAGACTGGCCTTACCCATCCCATGGTCGATAAATAAAAGTTATGTACTCACCATAACTATGCATCTGTGTTGCCTATTTTCATTCTTCCTCAATGAATGGGTCTCGGATCCAACTTGGCTGCTTCTCTCTAGATTCTTGGATCCAACTATCAAGCTCCTCCCTTTACCCATAATGCCCCTGAACACTGCATCACATCAGTTCATGTTTGCTGTTACTACATAACCATATGAATATAAAACAGAATAATAATAATAATAATAATAATGATAACAGGTTTACTATCAAAATTTCGAACCGTACTCCGTCGACTGTACTATCGTTGAACACGGAAGTTCGAAAACGGTAATATCGATGTCAAAAAAACAATCTAGGAACGGGTTTTAACATGGGTCGAGGTAGGGGAGATGTTTGTAGTTCAGAATAATACTGAACACCAACCTTGACCCATGTTAAAACCCGTTTCTAGATTGTTTTTTTGACATCGATATTACTGTTTTCGAACTTCCGTGTTCGACGATAGTACAGTCGACGAAGTACGGTTCGAAATTTTGATAGTAAACCTGATAACATGGAGAAGCAGTAGAGTAACAGAATAGGGTCTCAAACAGGAATTGTTCATCAGGTCACTCCCAAAGACATGGATATGGGGAAGGAGGGGAGAAGTTAAGGAAGAATGAAAATGGACAATAGAAATACATAATTACGGTGAGGACATAACTTTTATAACTGCTGTTATTTTCATTCATTACTCAAAGAATGGGACAGAGTCCCCAGCTATGTTAACCTTGGGTGGCCTTCATGGAAGAATGTTTTGGAGAACCACAGAACAGAATGCAGCCCTGTTTCTGGAGATGAGATCCAACTTGTAATGAGCAATAAACGTATGAGCATTAGACTAAGTGGCAGCTGCACAAACATCAGCAATGGAGGCTCTGGCCCAAAAAAAGCAACTGATGTAGCTAACAACCTAGCTGAGTATGTTTCTGGATGTCTTGGCAAGGTTAAACCTCTCAAAGAATAAACATAAGAGATACAATTTATTATCCATTTGGCCAGGGCAGTTTTGGATACTGATTTTCCAATTTGTTACTGGAAAAGGAAACAATTGATCAGTTTTCCTAAATTTTTCATCCTATGAAGATAAACATGAAGCTGCCTATATGCATCTAAAAGGTGAAGCATGTGTTCTCATTTGTTGTAAAATTTAGGAAAGAAAACTGGCAAATTGATCACTTGATTGATGTTTGTTTCAGAGGTGATTTTGGATAAAAAGGAAGGATTAGTACATAAACTAACCCTGTCTTTGTGAAAAATCAAATAAAGCTATTTTAAAGAGAGTGCATGGAGCTTAGAATCTTGCCTCGCATAAATTATAGCCACAAGAAAGACTGTTTTTCAAGAAAGAAAAATTAAGATCTAACTTAGTGGAGGGCTCACAGGGTGATCATATTAAACTCTGTAACACAACAGTAAGATCCCAGGTGGAGTGGAATCCTTTATCGGAGGTCTAAGTAAAAAGGTACCTTTAAGGAATGTTTTACATAACTTGGATGAAGCTAATGGAGAAGCATTATCTACGATGTAGTAGTTAAGAGATGGTTGCTTGCTGGACTTTGATGGTGGAGAAACTAGAACCACTTTAAAAAAACAGCAGGGATTGGAGAGGTGAAAGGATCCAGCTCTCTCTGCTGTGACCAAAAAGAAAATTTCTTCCATTTACTCTTATAAATCTTCCTTGTAGAGGGTTTTGAGATGAAAATAAACTTTGGCGAACAGGAAAAGGAGGAAAACCTGGAATGTCTAGTCATCTTTGGAACTGGAGAAACCATGCAGTCAATCTGAGACCTATAATGTCCAGATGGGCCATGACTGGTGGATGTGATTGCAGAATTGGAATGGGGTCCAGTGTCCTAGGGGGGGATATTAGATCAGACCGCAGGCAAGGGAACCAAACTTACTGAGGCCAGAAGGGGACAATGAGGATTACTTTGTTCTTCAACCAGAGGGCTTTCTGGAAAAATGTAAGGATTAGAAGTAGGGGTGGATAAAAATGTAAGAGAACAGAGGGCCAAGTGTAGACTACAGCATCACTTGGTGACTGCTCGTGAGGGGTGATCAGGGCAAAGAACCTGCTCTACTTGTTGTTGAGGAGAGAGGCAAACAGGTTGCAGCAAGGTTGACCCCATTGGTGGAAAGCCATTTTTGCCACTGTCTGATTGAGAGACCACTTGTGAGGCATCAGGATAGTACTGCTGAGTTTGTTGGGTAGAACGTTGCATTTCCCCAGTATATGCATTGCCACACTAAAGTGGTCCACTGCTAGACAGTGACAGTTTCTTGGCAATAAAGGAAAGATCTGGTTCCCCTTTGTTTGTTGATGTACCATACCACTGACATATTGTTCCTTTGGATAACAACTGTCCCAAGAGGAAGACAGCTCTGAAAGGCCTGCAATGCTAAGAGGACTGCTCTCATCTCCAAGAAGTTTATTTGCTCTCTTCTGGGGCCACGTGCCTTGAACAGTACATCCCAAGAAATGCTCCCCCACCCCAAATGGGAGGTGTTCACAGTCAACATGGCATTTGGGGAAAGAAGGATAAAGGGACGTCCATGATAAATCTCGTTGCATCGACTCTACCACAGTAGGGAGTCTTTGCAGACTCGAGAAAATTTTATAGGTTGTTGCAAAGGTCGTCGAAGAATGGATCATTGTACTGCTAGAGTCCACTGGAGGATTTGAAAGTGAAGACGAGTAGTGGGTATCAAGGTAATCACTGCAGCCACCGAGCCTAAAGCTTGGAGAACCATTTTTGCTGGGGGAAAGGAGTGGATAGAATCTGTGTGACATCCAATCTGTTTAGTGGTAAAAGACTGAGACGACTGACTGCATCTAGATGAGCTCCTATAAACTCCAAGACCTGAACTGCTTGAAGATGGGACTTTGAAAGCTTGATTTTGATTCCCCAGGAGATGAGATAAATGGAGTGAGTAATTACCCTGGCTTTTACTAGCAGACACCTAGTTGGTGTAGTGAGGAACCAGTCATGTAGACAAAGAAACACTCTGAATTTATGCAGCCTGAGATGAACTGCTACCACTGCCATGCATTTGGTGAACACCCTGCATGCTGTGGTTTGACCAAAGGGCAGGGCTCAGAACTTGTAACGACTGGCTTCCAGCCTGAAGTATTGGTACCTTCAAGAGTGCTTGCTCATTCTGATGTGATAGTACGTGTCCTGAAGATCTATACAGCACATCCAGTTGTTCTTCTATAACAAAGGCAGAATGGACAGAACCATGACCATCTGGAACCTGGAGTTCTTTACAAACTGATTCTGATAACTGAGATCCAAGCTAGATCTCAGGTCTCCTGTTTTCTTTGGCACTAAAAAGAACCTTAAGTAAATTTCAGATCCTCTTTGGTCTTGTGGGACCTCTTGGATGACCCCTTTGTCTAGCAGCTTTTGAATCTCTAGAGCTGGTAATTCTCACTGATTGGGTGGAACATCAGGGAGATGTTTTCTTTTCACTGAGGGAACTTGTAAAAAGGGAATGAAATATCCTCTGGATATGATACTTTGTACCCATGTATCTGTTTTGATAGCTGTCCAGGCATTTGGGCAAAAAGATCAGCACCGCACCGACTGCCTCCAGAGAAGAACAGTTGGGAAACCCTTCAGGAGCACTGAAAGGGTCTTAGGTCGTAGGACTCTTGGAACCCTTTGTTTTGCGGACCTCCTCTGCCACATAGGTGGCATCTTCTGTTATTTCCCCTCTGCCTTTGGGAGAAAAATCTCTGTGTAGGTGTTGAAAGGGTCCTTGAGATTTCCAGAACCACATCTTCTTACCACCAATCTGATTTCTAGAAAAAAGTCCCTGCTGGGTAGAAAAACAGATTCCCACAGCAGACAAGGTCCTTCAATCCTGATCACTGTGGAAAAAGTTTCTCTTTAATGGTGGGGCCAAACACAGAAGATCCATCAAAGGCAGCATTGATGAATGACACTTTACAGGGCTCTGCAAAATCACACAATCACATCCAGGCATGTTTCCTGAAGGCTATGCCTGAACCTGCAGCCTGTGAGGAACCTTCAGCTGCATGAGAGACTAGCCTCATGGACACATTTGATGTAGATTGTTGGGTGGCCAGTCATGAAGAATAAGCCTTCTCTTCCTCTGCCAACATGGATCCAGGAGTAGAGTTAGAGAGTTCCTTAATTAAGTCCCTCTCTAATCTACTGAAGTGGGACAGATAGTTAAGTGACCATAAGGCAAAGGTCGCTGAGGTGCAAACTCACTTCCCGTATCTGTCCAATGCCTTAGATTCTCTAATGGGGGATGGACAGAGCTCTGTTTAGCCAGCTCCTTTTTGGTGGCTGCTGCCAACAACCATAGCTTCTACAGGAATTCCTTTACTCCAAAACTATCTATCTTTCTGGCGCTGCAAGGATCTTATCTGGATGCTGAGGAATCAGTTCTATGGTATGCAGCTCCTTCTATGCCCGGTGAGAGACAAGATCTATAAGCTCATCCATCTGAGGGGGTAACTCAAGACATAGATGGGCCAGACTTGAAGTCTTCCAGGAACACTGATTCGTCCTGGGAAGGGGTTTCAGTGGACCAAATTTGGTTAAGGATTCCTGAAGGAAATCTAAGTGCCTCCTTTTGCACAACCTCTTCCGGGGGACCTCTTCAGTGGGGTGCTCTGGAGAAGTATTGGAAGAGTTGGGGAGTTCCCTAAATGGAACTGCCTGAAAGATCTTATGGGCAGGCTGTCCCTGTGGAGTAGTATGAACAGACTCAGAAACAGGATCAAATGGGAACAGGAATAGAATGTAAGGAGTAAGGGTTGAAAAGGCTCTTGGATGGGAGAAAGCCCTTTCCACCACCTTGAAGGCAGATGGACCAAGTGAAGCCGAGGTCAACCTCACTGGACCACAAATTCTCAGTTCAGATAAACCCAGGTCCTCCCTATCCTCTGCTCTGAGGGAGGAGTCAGAGCTTTTCAGCCATAAATATAAACTAAGCCAAAAGCCAAAACCTAGCAAAGTGAGAAAAAATTAAAAACAGATTTTTTTTTTAATAAAAGAATGAAGGATAGAGAGGAAAAGAAACAGCTTTACCAGCAATGATAATGAGACTACCATATGAGAAGGTAATGAAGAACAAGATAATACCAACAATGGTAAAAAAAGACACCAAAAGATGGTAAAAAGGGTGGCTGCAGAAAAATTATTTATAGATCAAGAGAACTTCACTTTAAAGTTATTACTCACTAATTTAGAGAAAATGAGCTTGAGAGAACGCAATCCAAACTGAATTGTTAGAGCGGCAAATGAGATCTGAGGTAATGTAGTGGTCAGGGGCATTATGGGTAAAGGGAGAAACTTGAGAGTCAGACCCAAGAATCTAGAGAAAAGTAGGTTGGATCTGAGACCCATTCGTTGAGGAATGAATGAAAATGACATCATCAGAGCTATATATTATCCCTAATGAAAATAAATAGGATCATACCATAGATAATTTGAGTGGACCCAAACACGTGATAAAGTATATATGAGCTGCATCTGCCCATTAATAGTACAGGGCAGTCTTGGGGTAAATTTTCTGTTTCCAATCCATAGATCTAAGTTGCACTTGAACATGGACAGGGACAAACTTTGTTTTGCATTGATGGGGCAGAAGTATCTTCTATGAGATACACCTGTCCCTCCAAACCATTCTGTTGATGTTGCAGATGAAGTTTAGATCTCATGACCAAGTATTTCTGATGCCATATGACTTGCTGATGTGCAGTAAATCCATCAGTAATGGGTCAGAGGATGCATTGTATACCAGATATAGGTCACCTCTTAGCAGTCTGTAGGATACAGAATATAGTGACAGGGCTTTGAGTCAGCCCATACAGGACATCTTGTTTGGACCATGTGTCCTTTTAGAAAGGTATCTTTGTGGCCATTTCATATGATGATAGTCTGATATGAGGCAGTAGGAGGGCCACAGTGCCACTGGCAGGATCACCTATGATAGCAATTAATCAACACAACAAACAGAAATAGAATAAAAACTGGTCAAACATTTATGTAAAATGTATTTTCAACAATAATAGATCCTAATGCAATGCAAAAAGGACTTTCATATATACATACATCTACTTCATGTACAGCAATAGCAATAAAATACAGTGTGCTTACCATATGCAGGAGAGAGTGAAAAATCAGACCCATGTGTCTACGTTTAAGAAAGGGAGATGAAACATGGATGATAAACATCACACTATAAATGACACAAGAAACAGAAAACAATACCCATTACATCTGCAGATAAGAAATATCTCATACAAATGTCTACTGTCCAGTTTCATTCCCTCCATGCTCTCTCCCTCTTTCTCTGCGTCTCTTCACTTCCAGCCTTCTCACAGTCTCTCTCTTTCTATATATATATGTACAATGTAAATTAATTATATTACATTCCTGGAAGTTCTCAAGTAGACACAACTGTGTTGTCTTTCATATCAGTATCAATACCAATGATTATGTGTGAACACCCTGCTGAGCTGCCTAGATCTGTGACAGTGGATAGGAACTCCTCTGTCTCAGTCAGTAGTGCTTTGGGAGCAGGGAGCAAGAACACATCCAGTAACCATCCATTCTCAGGCAATTGCAGTCGCCCTAGGTTTCATATTAATTATCATATCACTGGCCCGATGTCTGTTTTTTATACGTACAGCTATGTCCTCTGACCATATTGATATCATTAACCACATGCTCCCAGATATCATTACGGGAGGACTTGTCAGCTCTGCATCTGTCTAACAGGAATGAGGCATGCTGCCATAGTGCCTACTTGATGACTTAATTTTACCCATTGGTCTATGGCAGTTTATGGGGTCCAGATGTCTTGCAAGCCATAGACATATATGAGATGAAACATAAAAGAACAAAAAAATGGAAATCAAGCAACTAATTAACAAAATAAATATGTATGAATGAATGCAACCATCATGCACAGAATAATTTTAAAAACATGGCTTTCTATTATTGAACACTAGTTAATACAGCCCCCCCCCCCCCAAAAAAAAAAAAAGGAAATGAAAAGCAATGAAAAATGTCTGTAAGGATTACAGCAGTTGTGTAACTTTCTGGTACATTGCAACATTAACCAAAATAATTTAAACTTTTCAATTAAAAATGGATAAAAAAATTGTTTGGAGATCCACATGTATTTGGACAGGCAGATATATATCACATGCTTAACATATTTGGTGGGCTACAAATGTAAAAACCCTGCCACTGCTAATGTGTGATACAACATTCTTCTGCAATAACTGTTCACATTCCCATAGAAAAGTTTCCATAACAGCAGGTAACATTTACTTTCCAAACATTTTAAATGCAAAGAAATAACTTATATATATATATATATATATATATATATATATATATATGGCTATACCAACAGTAACAGGCAAACAATGAAGATACTAAACAAGTGGGATATTGTGAAAGGAAAACCATAAGTGAGGTAAAATAAATTAATTTGTAAAAAGACAGCAACATACCTTTGCAGCAATTCAGTTGTTAAAGTAGTAAAAAATTTTGCAAGTCAAATAGCAGTATCAAACTGTCTGGATCCAAACAGTCTCCCCTACTATGATACAAGTTCCTTATCAACATGATTAGCTTTATATAGTGCAGATTTAGTGCTCTGAGCACTGTGAATATGCAACTCAGTTGTGAACTCATTAGCGTTGATGAATTCCACACTCCACGCTAAGTGTGGGGCAAGTAAACATGATGTAAAACGTACAGGGTTGTATGCACACATCCTGGCACTGTGAGGATGCACACTGAGTAGTATTTGCTAAGGGTTTGCAAGTGTGAATGATTAGTCTGACTGCAGGAACAATCAGTGTCTGTAAGGATTACAGCAGTTGTGTAACTTTGTAGTACATTGCAACATTAACCAAAATAATTTAAACTTTTCAATTAAAAATGGAATCAAAAATTCTTTGGAGCTCCACATGTGTTGAAGTCAGGCAGCTATATATCACAGGCTTAACATATATGGTGGGCTACAAATGTAAAAACCCTGCTATTGCTAATGTGTGAAACAACATTCTTCTGCAATAACTGTTCATGTTCCCATAGAAAAGTTTCCATAATAGCAGGTAACATTTACTTTCCAAACATTTTAAATGCAAAGAAATAACTGATATATATATGTATGTATGTATATATATATATATATGTGTATATATATATATATATATATATATATATATATATATATATATATATCGCTATACCAACAGTAACAGGCAAACAATGAATATACTAAACAAGTGGGCTATTGTGAAAGGAAAACCATCAGCAAGGTAAAAATAAATTAATTTGTAAAAAGACAGCAACATACCTTTGCAGTAATTCAGTTGTTAAAGTAGTAAAAAAGTTTTGCAAGTCAAATAGCAGTATCAAGCTGTCTGGATCCAAACAGTCTCCCCTACTATGATAAAAGTTCCTTATCAACATGATTAGCTTTATATAGTGCAGATTTGGTGCTCTTTGCACTGTGAATATGCAACTCAGTTGTGAACTCATTAGCATTCATGAATTCCAGACTCCACACTAAGTGCGGGGCTAAACATGGTGTAAAACCTACAGGGTTGTATGCACACATCCTGACACTGTGAGGATGCACACTGAGTAGTATTTGCTAAGGGCTTTCAAGTGTAAATTATTAGTCTGACTGCAGGAACAATCAGTGTTTCACACTCGTTCCTCTTTGATGTACACTTACAAAGGGTATGTCAGGGAGAACAGACTTGCCATAAAGTCTGAGATTATACTGACTGACATAGGACAGAAACATTCATAGCATTTTTATGAAGTGGTTATAATGGGTCTATATTACAAGATTGAAATTTGAGTTAATCGAATAACTAAAGATCGATCTTGTGATATCAAAACCTGAAAATGATGAACAGCCAATTCAACCCAGGGAAACAATTCCCTTGGCCACATCAAGAAAAACCTTTAAATCTCAAATCAAGTGGGGAACTTTCTCCCCACAACCCCCTAACTAAATATACCAACTCCAAGATCGCTCCAAATTGGAGAAAAAGGGCATAATCCACATAATGGCCATGGGAAGTGTTTCCCTGGGTTGAATCGTCCGTTCGACATTTTTAAGTTTCGATATTACAAGATTGATCTTTAGTTATTCGATTAACTAAAGTTTCGATCTTGTGATATAGACCCGTTATAACCACATTTTGTGCGTCTGAGGAAAAATTTGTCTGCAATTTTACAGAAGTAAATTACTCACTGAAACAAGATTTCAAAAGCAATGCAAATGAATTGCATTCTTGTTAGAAAAGCATAGGAAATAGAATGATGCTCAATAAATAAAGGGAAAAAAACAGCTGCAGTGTTGCAAATATTTGTTTAATATTGTGGGAGGAAATATTAGCTTAACTGTTACCAATATCTCATTCATCCACACATCTACTGGCAAATTACAAGGGGCAACTTTCAGAACTTGGTTCTGCTGCACCTTTAATTTGAAGTAATATAATGTCACATTCTGAGTATATGTAATTTCATTTTTCTTCTTCCTAGTATATATGTCTGTGTATGTGGCTAATTGTGAAAATAATCTCAAGTGTTTGTTGTTAATGCCCTGAATGGATGGTTCAAATTCAGACTGGGTACCTTTTTTTCTGAATGTAATGATGTTTAAGGAGTGAAGTGTATATTCATGTTACAAGACCGCAATGTTGAGAAAACATCAGAAAGATACATTTTAAATACTTGTTTCAAAATGTTTCCTTTTTTCTCTGTTCTTCATCCTTTCATACCCATTTGGCATTGTGCATGGATGACTGTCAGTGGTCGCTAGCAGTGAACCACAGTTCACTTTTTTAAGGTAAAAACTCACAAATTTAATTTGGCATGCCATCAGTAGCGCAATTGAGACTGGTGTTGGTGTGCTGCCATCATCTCTACAGACAGTGCTGAATGAAGAAAGTTCACCTGTCAGCTAACTATCTGTGCAGTGCAAGGTGTAAGTGAAGTGAGCTTAGAGAAACAGGACACATATGCAGGGTATGAATCCAGTTTACAGATATTTTGTTCTGGTTGGGTTATGAATAAATATTGACACACAATGTTGAACGTGAAATGAACAGGCTAAAGGTTTTGTGATTGCTAAAAACCTTACCTGTAGTCCATGTGAATTGCTGTTGCAAATGTGTTGGTGTTGGAAACTCTCATTATTAATAACAATATGTGCTATGGATAATGTAACATATGGCATAAAACGTGTGCTAACACAAAAGCAGTAACATGAGTAATGTGGGTGTATGTGTCCTATATGTTGGAGGACTTGTCTCTCAACTATTCATCAAGATAGGGATATATTTCATTTTAAACGTTTGTATTGTTATTAATTGTATAACGTTTGCCAAGAATTTTACGTCATTACTAACTGCATACGTTGTGTGAATGACCTCCTATAATTCTCTGTGTGTTCCCTTTCTGAACAATTGCCATTACATGAAATCCTGGTGACGTATATTACAAATGATAGTGGTGATGTAGCAACCAAATGTGAAAACGAAGAATGTGTTATGCTAATGCTATAAGTGCTCTGCTCCCTGCTAGACATATCCTTTGTGTTAGTTTGAAATATATGTTTTTGCCATTTTTATTTGTGCATCCCTTGGCAGTGAGCAAACACAGTTCACAGCTGAAGGCAAAAAATTAAAAATTTAATTTGGGCTGCCTTCTGTAGCACAAACAAGCCTGGTACTGGTGTGCAACTGTAAGCACTCTGGATATTACTGAGTGAAGAAAATGTACCTGTAAGTTACCTAAGTCTGTGGCACAATGCGTAAGTGAACTGAGTTTGGAGAAAGAGGGCAGGTGATACGGGGTTCATAGGCTCATAGGTAGGTACTAGGCTATCGGCCCAAGGGCCTACGTAAGCCCAGCCAACAAGGTTCCCTGGCTTACACCACCCAAGAAAGTTATTTTCCTGTGCCACTGTCGAGCAGAGACACAGAAGTGATCCCCGGGGTGTATTTCCTATTTCCCATCCATTCATCAAGATTTTTCTTGAAGAGTGCTAATGAAGAACTTTGCTTGACATAGATAGGTAGCCTGTTCCAGAGAATGGGAAGTCTCTGGGACAGGAATCTATCCCTCCAGCATGTCCTGTTTATTGTGATGACAAGGTTTACGTCCCTAGAGCATGTAGCTCAGAGGGATTGGGATTTCTTTTAAGTGTAGCATGTCCAACAGTTCTGGGTTTGACATAGCTTTATATGTTAGGCAGAGATCACCTCAGAGAAGGCGATATGCTATGGAGTAAAGCTGGAGTTTTTTGAGGCGGTCAGTGTAGGGCATTTGTTTGAGGCCAGTAATCCTCTTTGTGAGGTACTTCTGTGGCCTTTCCAGCTGCTGCAGATGTCTTGTGAGGTACATTCCAAAAGGGGTGTTGTACTCTATAATGGGTCTAATGAGTGTCGAGTAGAGGGGATCAATGACCTCTTTTTTCCTGAATGTGAACCCTTTTATGATGAGGTGTGTCACGTAGAAGGACTTCCTGACAACTGTGGTGATGTGACTATCAAAGGAGAGACTACTGTCCACCTGGGTCCCAAGGTCTCTTATCACGCATTCGGTGTTAAGTAGATTGCTGCCTATGTGGTAGTTCATGGGTACAGAGTTTTTACCAAAGGGGATGACACTGCACTTTTTGGCACTGAGCTTGAGGTCATGGCTCTGACACCAGGCATCTGTCTCAGTGAGGCCCTTCTGTAGGATGTCCGCATCATTTGGGGACTTGACTATGGCTCCTAGTTTGCAGTCATCTGCGAACTTCGTTAGCCAGAGGCCTTCTGTGTTAGCCTGTACTTCAGAGAAGTAGATACCAAACAGGAGAGGTCCCAGGACGGAACTCTGTGGTACTCCACTTGTCACTGCTTTGAGGTCAGATTTGGAGTCTGCAACCTTTACAGTGTGGGTTCTGTCAGTGAGCCATTTGGCAACCCATCTTGTGACGTAGGGATTTATGCTTACTTTCGTGAGTTTAGCTATAATTCCAGAATGGGGGATGGTGCTGAAAGCCTTAGTGAGGTCAAGGTAGGCTGTGTGAACCACCTTACCCTCATATGGGTGGGATCCAGAGTTTAGAGGTTACCAACGTCTTTGTTTATGGGTTCCATGATGATACTTTCCATGGCCTTGCAGACCAGGCTCGTCAGGCTAATAGGTCAATAGTTCCCAGGATCAGTGGTGGCTCCCCCTTTGTGGAGTGGGATAATTGTTGCTGTGCGCCATTCAGTGGGCACAAAGCCTGATGCGAGGCTATTATTGTACATGGTGCTTAAGTGGGGAGCCAGTTCATTCTGAAGTTCGTGTAAAACGCAGCCTGGGATGTTGTCCGGTCCCATGGATGCTGTGTTTTTGGCTTTAGAGAGTGCAGCTTTTACCTGTGTAGTTTGTGATTACAGGGACTTTGCATTCTTCCTGTATAGATATGGGCCCTTTAGGGGGCGAGAGGGGGGGTAAAGTTAGCACTGACCTATCTGCCAGGATGTTGGCAATATCAGTTGGTTCTGTAATTTTCATGCCTTTGTGCTGTAACTCAGAGCAGATCTGGGTGTTGCCATCGAGATTCTTGACATAGCTATAGAATGCTTTGTGGTTGTCCTTGGAATTAGTGGCGATTTTGTTTTCTTAGCTAGCTTTGGAGGATCATATAAGGGATCTTAGCTTCTTACTGAGGCTGACCAGGGAGCTCCTCCACTCATGGGATTTTACTCTCTTTTGCAACAGTTTCTTCCTTCTGTTGTACAGTTTGTTTATGGCAGGGGACCACCAGATTGGCTTCCTTTTTTTGGAGGATAACGTCTTGGTTCTGTTTGGGATAGCATGATCCATGCACTCGTGTAAGTGTTTCTAGAGTGAATTTATGTGGAATTTAGCAGTTGTAACTGTATTGTCCACCTGCATGGGTGTCATGAAGTTCACCACTTTTGTCTTAAGAAGTATGAAGTTGGCTTTGGAGAAATTTTTTACTGTGGTTTCCTTAATGGGGGGTGGGGGCGGGATGTGGATATCAAGGGTGATTAGCTTATGGTCGGATTGGACCAATGAGGAGTTGACTTCAGGTGTGGAACACCGGTCACTCATGTTGGCAATGACTAGGTCTAGGATATTTTTGCCTCTGGTGGGGGTGTGGATAAGTTGATCTAGGGCATTGGAGTTTATGAATTTCAGAAAGCGTTGAGATAAGGAGTTTGAATCCAGTTTACAAATAATTTTACTGGGGGGAGGGTCAGAATAAATACTGACACACATTTTGGTATATGAATGTGTTGCTGTTGGAAACCCAACTATTCTCTGTACTACTAATGACATAAGATATGCAATAGGAAATTTTCTACATTTTGATAAAACAAAAGCAGTAACATGACATGTGGAAAACTGTACTACACATGATGGATTACATCTCCCAAGTGGTAATCCTGACAGAAATTTCATTTGAAATGATTTGACTATTGGCAGTACCTTCCTGTAATAAAAATGATCTGTTAGCTGCTGTCTGTCCCCTTTTCCATTACTTAGCATTACCTAAAGTCCTGATAATGTATGATAAAAATTAAAGTTCTGATGTGGCAAGGAGATGTGAAAAGGGTAAATGTGTCAGTATAACACGCTACATGGCTCTGGTCATTGCCAGATATACCTTGTGTTTTAATTTTCCTTTCAAATGTTTTTCAACAATTTGATATTTTTGCCTTTTGCATTTGAGTGCTGTTTGATAGCTCACAAACATGGTTCACAGCTGGACAAAATAATGAAAAATATAATTTTGGCTGCCTTCTGTTGCTCAAATGAGGATGACATCAATTTGCTGCCTTCATCACTGTGGACAGTGGAAATCACTTGGAAGCTACCTATCTCTGTGGCACAAGGTATAAGTGCAATGAGTTTAGAAAAATAAGTCAGGTAATGCAAGGTTCAAATCAAGTTTACAGATACTTTTAATGAGGGGGTCAGAATGACATTTGTTACAAACTTCTGATTAGGAAGGTAACACTAAATACAAATGAGTACTATAAATATGTTTTTGTGCAACAACTGGATCATTAATGCCTGCTGTCTAAGGCCAATATAATGTGTGCAACGGATGTTAAGCATGATAATGATACTATCTAGTTTAAAATGCACTAGCATAGGTATGATGTGCACAATAATTTTGTTATAATTATTATGACTCATCGCATATCATAAATATGTGTTTAGAACAGTATGTATGTACGTAACATACCCCAACATGTACTACTTAGGTCATGTAACTCCATGCATTTGAAATGTATTGACAACCACAAATACTGCCTTTCACATGGATTTACTAGATGCCTGTCTATCTCCTTTCATTTTTAAATGAGTATAGCCAAAACTACCATTTTAAAAAAAGAAGTTCTCCTGTGGCACTGACAGATAATAAGCAAATGTTAACGTGTTATCCTTATGTTTTCTCATGGGTTTGATTCCCAGGTGGTACTGTTAATTTTACTATTAAGTGTCAACAGCACAATATGTCAAGTCATATATTTTTTCCTCTAAACAATTGTTATAACACCCATAAAGCATTTCAGTGTTTAACATTGCAACATGTGTAATAGGTTGAGCATCACACATGGTCAAATATTACCACAGATGTGAAAATGCAGCTGGCAAGGCTATGTGGCTTATGTCTGTTAGACATGAGATCTGAATTGACTTCTGTAGGCATCGCTGGTGAAGATGATGAGGATGTTGCATTTATAGGACAAACGCGGGTTGTTGAGGAGTCCAGGATTTTTGTGGCACTCCTAATCAAGCACTATACATGCAGGCTGCTGCAGCAAGGTCATTATAGTGGGTCCCACTATAAGGCTAAGGCTTGGAATAGCTGGGCAAAGGCCATCTCTACTGCAACTGGAATTCCACACATTGGGAAACAATGTCATTACCACTACAGTGACATGAAGTTGCTCAATCAGAACCTACTGAGCTGATGGGAGGATGAATTTAAGATTGCAAACACCCCTCAGCTGTGTAAGTGTAGTAACCCATCACCAGCATTGATTATCCAGCCAAGACAGTTATTTGTTATGCTTTATATCTTTTTTCTTTTCTATACTGTACAGCTGATGAAGAGAGGCATGGGGTAAGTATGCATCAGGTCTGAATGCAAGCCAGATAGGTATTTTCAATCCATCACTCTATATCATCTTTAGCAGGCATACCTAAACTTTTATATCAAGCACGGATGCTTGCTCCAATAGCTCTTGGTGCCTGCAATAGACAGTGTGTACACCAACTTTACCGTGTGTGGGTTTAATACCAAGAAACAGAAAATAATATTTTAGAACTATCCTGTAAAACAATCTAACTGTAATACTGAATGGCATTAACAATTCATTTTTTGCAAATGTAATTAACTTGGAAAGCATACATCCAATGTGGCATAGACAAGTAAACAATTCTACTTGTTATACCATATCACTGTGATTGACTTATTTTATGACACATTAATGCCTTCACATCATATCAGGATTTGGCAAGGGTGAACATATTTGTGTGGTATATATGTTTATATATTGAAATACTAAAATGATGTGAAAATGCTCTATTGTTTGCCTTCCTCCATCCTATTTATCTTTCTTTCATATACATTAAATATTTTTTGTCATACATTGCTGCTGAAATCAAAATGACCATTAGCACAGGGAGCTAAACTGACCATTATGGTTCAGCTCACCATACCTCCACAGGCAGTGCATACACCCAACATATCTGGATCACAACCTGTTAAGTGCTGCCTCCATATCTCATGCCCTACCTGTTCCACCTGTGTCAAGTAGGTCTGCCCCAGCATGCACTGGTATCCTGGGGGAAGTACTAATGGAGGTGGCAATTCTGTCACCCATCAGGAGCTAAAAGAGCTAGTGAATAATATAATGGAGAGAGGCCTCAGGGTCAGAATCAGCAGGGTTGAAAAGGTCCTGAGTCATATTGCAAAACTGATGCCACTTCCAGCACTGACTGAAGAAACTGACACAGTAGACAGTAATGACAGTTCTGAGGGTAAGGATTATATTCTCACTGTCCTCAAGCTGGAAGTGGATGCACCTCTGTTGCCCCCTATCTATACCCAATCATGATATCTTTCAACCTTTTCTGTCCATCATAATCAACATCCCTTTGTAACTTGTATGTCTGTGCCTAACACCTAACCTACCCGACCTATCTGACCCTCTCATTCCTGAGCACTTTCTCCATCATTGCTCTCTGTAAAAAATGGAACCTGTCCCACAAACAAAATTACATCCCAAATACAACTCTTCACTATGTGCCATCTTGAGATATGATTTGGTTCAATTGGCTATACAACATTACTCTGTTGCTCTCACACATCCCTGGTGTAGTGACTCAAAAGTCATGAAATCCTGTGTACAATTCTACATTTACATTGTGAAGAAGTGGATAGCTATGGTGCTCTCCCACCACCATCCTACAAATTCCTGTATTCTTATCCTCTACCCCCCCCCATTTTCACAACTGTCCCATCAACCCCTTCTTCAAATATTTAATCTTGTCAAAAACAGAATCACACACAACACATGTGGCTGGAAATGGCCCATCAAAAACCTTTAATTATTGTACACAGCCTTTCTGTGGAGCTTGGCATTACACACAAATGCTGAGTGAAGCTAAATACAGTTTCACACCCTATAGTAAAAGCTGGTGAGTTTTTGCCATCTCCTGCACTAGTCCAGTTATGTTTGCACAAATGTGCTTAAACCCACTGTGCTACCGGAATACAAAGTAAAGGCAACTTTGACACAATTATTCTAACAGTTATTAGGCTGATGGATGTAATAAACTCCTGTGTGGTGTGTTGAGATAATTTGCAAATCTTTAGACTGATGTTTGTGCATAGTGCCAAGGGTTCAATTCCAGATGTATGTCAAAATATTACTTCATATCATTTTACATTCCTATCATGTATTTAATTATGAAGTTCTGTATTTTTCTCCAGTTGCAACATTACAAGAATCTAGTAAAACTAGGAAAATATAGCACAGCATTTGAATAAAGGAGCAATAAGCATTTGCAAAAAACATTCCATCACTAATTGGGAAACTTATTTCCACCTGTTCCTCATTTAATGGCATTGTGCTATGCAGTTCTGACTTGCCTTTTGAAACTATAATGTGTTTTTTAAGTTTGTTTTCAGCAACTTTAGAATCTCTGCCTGATACAGTGTATATAGCTATTATATTAACCCTGAGATTTTACTAGTTATGTTGCTGCCTTATTTGCTTTCTTACTAAGTGAATGTATTCATGTTTTTTTCTGTCTATCTTATATTACCTGTACCCTTATTTGCTAATTTACTGCATTGTCTTTACTGCATTTTTTCTCTCTCTCTTCTATAATCTACCCAACTTTCCAGCCTGATTATCCTGTTCTAAGAATTTAAGAACCTACCTTCTAACAGCCAAGAAACTACCCCACTGTTTTTCTGCTGTGTTATCGTTTAGCCAAGGCATTCAGCCATATAAACTCTGCGCCTCTACCACTACAAGGATCAAGAAAGTATGTGGTCTTCTACAGCTGACACTAAAGCCTAACTTTGTATATAATATTATACTAAGGGTTTATACACGCTTCCCAGCCAGGTCTGCCAGCAGCCATATCCTCTCTCTACTTTGTAACCTTCTTACCCTCTGTCTTTTCCCTTACTGTACCCTCCTCTGTACCTCATACATTCTACCACTGTAATCCCTATCCAGTAACCCCTTAAGGATCTATTGCAAACTTATCCTTGCCCACTAGATGGCGCCACTATCTACCTTTTCTTCACTCCCAATGTCTACCCCCCCCTTTTGCTTCTACCTAACTGCCTTTTTTCCCCCTATTCTGCTCTACATTCCATCCTACTCTAACCTCCTTCTTTCCCTATAGCTACCAAGTTTTATTACTATTACTGAGTTTCTACTCCCATCACTTATCCCCTCCTTGCTCACCTTCAGCAGCCTGCATTTCACTTATTGTCTCTCTAGACCTTCAGCCCTTCACTTGTCTCTTCCCTCTCCGTTCGCTCTTCGGGCTCACTTCGCTCCCCTACCTCCAATTCCCACCCACCCCAGGGGCCCTAATCTTATACTTCCTAGACACTCCCACCTCCTCAACCAAAACATCAATTAATTACACCACCCTAGATAATTAACACCACACCCTTGTCTCCACTTAACCTACCTTAGCTCCCATTTCTTAGTATCTATCTCCCACTCATACCTCTCTATCCTATCCTCTACTACTACCACCTACCTTAGTACCTTTTTCAAATTATATAACCATGCCTAAACAAACCACCTCTTCTCTAACTAAAATACTACTCATTGTCTCACTGTTATCTTTTATAACCTTAGCCTTTCTATTAACCTTCTTCGAACACCTACATTTCTCTCAGTTACCCCACCCAACCAAACAGCCACACAAGCCCTCACTTTCTCCCATGACAACATAAATATAATATCAACACCTAGCTACCTACCTGCAAAGTACCATAGATTGGCTCATATCAAATATAATAATCCTCTAACCAAAAAAACTCAACATCTATTTAGTAACCTACATCATTCCTTACTTATGCAAAAAAGCAAACCTTAGAAAATGGAGATATACATCCTAATCCAGGCCCCGCAAATGTCATACCTACTGATCTTTTTACTACCAATCCTTCCATCACACGGACCCCCAATGGACACCCCAATTCCCTCCTAATAGCACATCTCAATATCCAAAGTGTTAATAACAAAATTCCCCAACTCCATTCTCTCCTGGACATACATTCATTTGATATTCTATGTTTGACAGAAACTTGGTTAAAACCTGTAACTCCAGATAATGAAATTATTCCACCAGGATATAATATTATAAGATTAGATTGCAATAAAAAAGGGAGGGGAAGTAGCAATTCTCTTCAAGGATGGGCTCCAAGTTACCTCCTTACCCTACAACCCACCTAAGGACACTAATGCTGAAGTCCGTATTTACAAAATTCAGCGGAACTCTACTAAGTCCATATATATCATATGTGTCTATTTGCCTCCTGGAAATAATATTAGTTCACGCGAGGATATTCTTTGCTGGATCTCATCAACCTTCCCACAAGAAACTATTATGCTAGGTGACTTCAATATTGACTGGGAGTGCATTAATACTGAGCACCCCACTTCTCATATTAACCTTCATGGATTCTCCCAGACCATCAGCTCCCCCAAAGGAACTAACAAACCCAACAATAAAGAAAGCACCCTGGATTGGATTCTCATTAATAATTACCAGCAAACCTACAAAGTTGGTATTCTCCCTGATGATGTTAGTGACCACTCTTTGACCTACATAATCAAGCAAAAAATTAACATCTCTCACCCAGCATCATATAGAACTATAAGGTCCTTCAAGCATTTCAACCAAGGGCTATTCCAGAGTGAACTTAGTGCTTGCAATTGGTCTCCCCTAAAAACCCTACCACTTGAAAAGGCTGTCAAATACTTTAACTCCAGGCTCTTAGATATCCTTGACCAGCATGCACCCAAGCACACTATCAGAACAAGGTCAAAACCTGCCCCTGGCTCTCCCAAGAAACTAGGCAGAAAATCCTGATCAGAAATAAAGCCTGGACCAAAAGTCGAAAACCTCATCAGATCATCTAGTATTTAGGCAGATGAGAAATATGACCAAAAATGCAGTACTCTTAGACAAAATAAACTTTTACTGTAAAATGCAGCAAACACACCAAAATAACCCTCAGAAATTCTGGGCTAGTATCAACAGACTCCTATACCCAAGTCATTCTAGTACACCAACCCCAAAAGGTGCAAATCATGAGACTCCCAACCAAACTGCTAATGCCTTCGATACCTTCTTTATAGAAGCCATCCAAACACTAGCCAGTAAGCTATCCCCAGACAGCTCCAGTCTTCCTATCCCAGCTAGCTTTCTTCCTAAATTCCTTCTACAACCCATCTCAACAATTTCATTTACAAACTCATTCAAAAACTTAAGCCTTGTACTCCTTCTGCTGACCAAATCCCAGCTGAATACCTGCAAAAAGCAGCTAAAGCTGTATCTTATCCTATATCCATCCTGATAAACAGAACCATTAGTGAGGGAACTATCCCTGCCATCTGGAAAATCTCACACATTATGCCCCTACACAAAGGTGGTAATTCAAACGAATATTCTAACTATCGGCCCATAGCCCTACTATCCCCCTTAGCTAAAATAATGGAAAAATGCATTCATCATCAGCTTTTACACCACTTAATACAACACAAAATACTAGCTAAGAGCCAACATGACTTTAGGCCATTCCACAGTACCACTACTGCCCTTTTATCCTTCACAGATACCATTAACAGAAACCGCAACAACAATCTTCTTTCCTCAGCTCTATTTATTGATCTTTCAAAAGCTTTCGATATGGTAAACCATACATTGCTTATAAATATCCTCAAATCCCTCTCTCTCTTGACACATTGGTGGTACAATGGTTCACCTCTTACCTTAGCAATAGGCAGCAGGCTGTTCTCTGGCAGAATAATTTATCACCCCACCTGCCAGTGACACTGAGTGTCCCCCAAGGCTCTATTTTAGGTCCTCTCTTATTCTCTATTTTTATTAATGATCTTTACTTAGCTATTCCTTTAGCTAACTGTATAAAATATGCAGATGATTCCATACTAATCTGCACAGCTAAATCATCACCTGAACTGCAATCCCTAACTCAGAATGTATTTAACATAGTAGAGTCATGGTTGTTAAAACATTGTCTCCTCCTGAATCCCCAAAAAACTAAGCTCCTGCTCTTTACTTCTACCCAAAAGACCCTGCCAACAGATTTTTCTGTGACTTCTAATAATGGTTTCCTCATATTCCCCTGACTCTACTACCAAACTCTTAGGCATTACTATTGACAATAATCTTACCTTTGACACCCACATTAATAACACAATAAAAACAGTTAACATAAAAATGGGATATCTGTATAGGATCAAACCTTTCCTTACTCTTATAGCAAGAACTACTACTGCCCACACCCATCTTATCTCCACACTTCTGTATGCCTCCCCTATATACACTAACCTGACAAAGCATAATCTTCTGAAACTATCTAGCTCCTATAATAACATTGCCAGATTTGCCACTGGTAATCCTTTCAGATCCCATCATTGCCAGAATCTAAAACAGCTAGGATGGCTGGAACTACAAAATCAGATTCAGTTTAACCAACTTACTATTGCCCATAAAATCCTCAACCAGCCTAATAATACCCCTATACTCACAAACCTCATAACCCCCTACAAAAATCTAAATACCTTATGCTCATCAAACAAACTACTTGTTAGCATAAGTAAGTCTAACAATATGGCAGGTAACTCTCTGTTCTCAAACACAACTGGGAAAAGCTGGAACCTGCTCCATACTGAACGTTCTTCTCTTCCTTCCTTACCCCTCTTCAAACAAAAACTTAAAATATTCCTTAGAACACACTGGCTATGCCCATGCAGTAACCCAGACTAAGCTACTACTCTTATACTAATATCTCCATAACCATATTCCTCTACTAACTTTAATGTTCCTAATTGCTTACCTTGTAAGAAAGGTAAACCAGGAAAACATTTATGAATTCCTCTTGTCAAGAACTTGTCCTATATTGTGTATAAAGTTGTGTTATTTTTTGTTAAGGACTGCTTATGTGCTGAAATATCTGATATGTTCATCTTTATGGTCCCTTTAGTAACCTTATCTCATTGTTTAATAATTGTATTTGTCTTTGGAGCTTTTCTCCCCGGGCCTCTACTGTAAATGGACATATATCCAGTTAGACTAGCCCAGTCAACAAATGTCAAATAAATAAATAAATTTTTAAACCCCCCTTATCCTGCTTATGTAACCCCCCTTATTCTGCTTATGTCTTTATCTTGTTTCCACTGTCCTACCCCTTCTTGCTACCTATAGCAAACACTTTACTGTACAGAGCATGACAGAGTAGTAATGAGGACACATCTAATCTGGGAGTTGGGATCTGTCAAAATGGTTAAGGTGTCTACCTCACAGGCACTAAATACAGGGTTTGATTCTCATTTTGGGGAAACTGGCTAGACTTAAAATGGCCTGTGAGGGAGCTAGCCTAGTACTTATCTATGAACCTGTAAGAGTAACATACCATAAAGATGCTCCTAAATGCCCCATAAAGGAAACTCTTGGTATTTATTCTCTCTCCACTTACTCTATATCGTCACTTTTTACTGTTGCATATTTATTAGGTTGCTGGATGTAATGATAATCTAATGGGATTTTACTGCTGCCATTACTGTAATGAAACCTAATGCATACATCCTCCCTTGCTTCAGTAAGTTGTCACTGTCCTTTCAATTGCGTGACTTTTAACTTTGTGAATTATGAGTTCCTTTGCGGTGGGTTAAGATGATCCTAACATGTATAGACTTTTTTGCATCATTTCAAGTGTGATCTATAGACCGATTTTTTCATTGTTTCACAGGTTCTAATCCAGAACTATGTCAGACTGCTACGGACTCTTTTTATAAAAGTAGTTTAAATATAGCTGTTACCTACATATTGTACTGAGCCACCATATCCCACTTCTATCAAAAATGTCTTGCTTTCTGCCTCCTAATCTTCTATGTCTCTACCCCCATTCTATGTCATCAGCCTGTCTCCTCAGCATTTACAAGATGCCTGGTGCTCAGAAGCACCTCTACCTTAGTGGAAATGGAAGTACACACCTTGTGGTAAAATCTTATGCGTTTTTACCTTTGGCCATATTACTCTGGTGCCTTTGTGCTACTGTGCTTAACTTTGCTGAGCTATGTACAGAGAGGCTAATAGCAGTGTGAGGAGACAGTTATCTTTTCTTGAACAGATCGCAGAGTTGAATGTACATTTTATTTATATTAATATTGTGTGTGTAAGTGTTGTGTACATATCTTATTATCCTGACATTTTCCTGCTTATGTTTTCATCACATATCTACTTTACAACCCCTGCTTGCTCCCTACTGGAAACACTTGATGGTATACAGCATGACAGATTACTTATCAGTTAAAACATAACAGTAACACTCCACAAAGATGTTAAAATGGCCCAAAAAATAAAACATTATTTGTCTCTATCCCTGTCTCCATCTCTCTCTGTTTCCCCTTCTGTAACACCACTTTGCACTGCTCCATATTTACTGTGCTACTGGATATAATGTACATGGGAAGGGAATTTACTTGAGCCGTGGTGTGTGCATTAAGTACTATGATCTGTAGTGTGTAAGACTAGATAGGTGAGAAATCTAATCTCACTCCAGCCCCCGTGCGCGTGTGTGTGTGTATGTATATCTCCCCAAAGAGCAAGTGCAGCTCCCACACTGACTTCCAAAATGGCATGGTTTTGCAATTTTTTAAGCAATTGGGTTGGCATAATGGTTAATATATGTATCTCCCAAACAAGAGGTTCAATGTTTGATTCATCCAAACGGAAATTAGCTAGGCTTAAAATAGCCCACATAAGTAGGGAGTTTAGCAATTAGCTATGAAATGCCTGTGTGCAACCTCATACTAGTGCAAAACGGTGGAGAAAATATGCAAATCATAAAAGGAAACTGTCAGGGAAATTATAGTAGAGCAGAGCACTTGCAGTGGAAGTATATGATTTCAGGAGCAATAGGTGCTGATCGTGGAAATAATGGTAAGAACTTAGCTAGGCTTGTAAGGGCCCTAGGGCCATTAGCTTAGTAACTTCCTATGATCCTATCAGTACAATAAAGACTGATGCATACAGTATCCTTTGCGTCACTATGTTGTCAGATTTAAACTTTGTGAAGTAGGAGTTCCTATGTGATATGGTTGGATAATGGTCAGGGCTGCAGATTTGTTTTTGAACACTGTCAAAGTTCGAATCCTGATATATGTCAAGGGGTTACTGAATATATAATATGACTCCTTTGTGTGTAAGTGCTGGCTACATTAATCTGCTTGCTCCCTAGTGGGAACAGTATCTCGGACAGATCTTGCCTGAACAATTATTATGGTAAAACAAACAATAACACAACACACACATGTAGAGAAATATACCATAAGCAAATCTCTTCCTATGTCTTTATACCTGTCTCCCAAACTCTCTTATCCATTGAGTGTTCTCATCTTTTTGCGTGGAGCTTGGCATCATGCACCAATAGTCAGTGATGGTAAATGTCATTTCACATGTTATAGCAAAAGATGGGATTTTAATTCTGCCCACACGAACACTGTTCATATCGCACAAATGTGCTTAGCCATTGCTATGCTACACAAATACAGACTGATAATACTATTGTGAGAAAGTTAGTACAACATATGTATTAGGCTGATAAATGTCACATGCACATTTTGGGATGTTACACCTGCCCTTACTGTGATGAAGGCTCATGTCTAGATTTTCCCTTGCTTCAATCTGTTCTCAGTATCCCTTCAAACTTGTTAAACTTAAGAATTTATGAGTTCCTATGTGTTGTGCTAAGAAAAATCTTCCAGTCTGTTCATTTTTATTTTATACTGTCAATGGTTCGAATCCAGATGTCATACATTTATTTCATTTTTTTTACATATTAATAGTATATGTTTATGTTTTAGTGTGTGATGCATATGTTGCCAAACAATAGTATCCTCCTTACATCCTTATCATGTTTCCACTCTCCTACATCATCTTCATCCACACTGGAAACACTTTATTATACACAGTACATCTGAATTGTACAGAGTTTTGAAGGATGCAAACATGTCTACATTAATTAATGTTTACTGTTATCATCCCTACCCTTGAGAATTTCTTGAGAATCAGTGACAACTGGGGGCATTAGAAAAAGCCATAGATTTGATTTTGTAAATTTATATAGGTCAGACAATGCGGGATAACAACACAAATATGTGCAGAAATGAAACATAAACCAATCGCTTTGTATGTCTGTATATGTATCCCTGTCTCCACATCTCCCATCTCATCAAATAAACCTCATTCCTTCAATATTGTTTCCATGAATCATGTTTCCAACAGCAATAAAATGCTTGGTCCCTCATGTGTTTCATAATCATTCGCAACATGTTCATAGCTTTCTAGAAATAGCTGCAACAGATGAGGTACATTCATGTTTTTTTATTGTTTAAAACCATATCACAATATTCACATATGGACCACACTGCTGATATATACTGAAAGGAATAAGTTTGATGAGGTTGCAGTTACATCCATGGTTGGAGGTAAATTCATTATGGCACACCTATCTGTTATAGATGTATTGACTGTAGAACTCAATCATGTTACATAAACACAATTACACAGCAACAATTGCAACATGCCAGAAATATATGGACAGTCACATATTTGAGGACAGTGTCACTATACATCTGTATCATACATATAAGAAGTGAAGTACTGCAGCTGTCATGACAATTGCATAAATCATGACACGTGAAACATGACCATGGCACACATCTGTTCTGTGTTCCATCAGATTCAGACATGGTTCTCTGTACTGCTTATTTATGCACAGGTTGGCACAGAGCACCACAGACTACTGCCAATTCCTGTTTTAAATTCAACACCTCAAGATATGATTACGCATTTGCTAATACTTTGCCATCAGCTACACAAATGAGCTTTTCCATGGTGTGCTTCGGTGAGAGAATTAAAAAAAAATTACAACAAAGAATTATGTGAGTGGGTTATATAACCTGTGTATGTGCTAATGGAATGTTGTAACTACGGCATTTGGATTTCACAGTGATGTTGACTCAGTTAATTCAGTCTGTTAAGGTAGGGCTGCACTCCAACATTACACTTGCAATTTAAGTTTACCGGTGATCGAAACTGGGTCGTTCAATCCAGGCTTCTAATTGTCACAACTTTTCCATGTTTCAGTTTTTTGCTTTGGAAAGGATTGGTTCGGTAGTAATTTCTGGTGACTGGCAGAACTGATCTGATTACTGCACTGTGAAATGCTATAGCAACTACATTTGGATGCCACAAACTTGCCGGGATTGAATGATGCAGTTTTGAGCACCAGCAAACTTAAATTGAGAGCATCCAGATTTTAATACCTATTACATCTTTTTGAATTATACTATTTTATTCAGTAAATTTGACAACTTATACCATTTCTAAGGTATTATGTTTCTATTCTTGATTGGATAAGTTTGTGGGGGGGGTATTCAGCTAACCTGATTAATTCATTCCAGTGATTTTTCAGCTCAACTGGCTTTTATCTTCTTGTGCTACATTGGTTAACTACAAGGGGACGTGTCAATTTTGACTGTTTTTAACTGGTTACTGTGTTTTTCATTTATGGTTCTGATGACGTCTTTTTAGACAAACACTCAACTGTATATGAGTTTATTGATTAAACTTCTGTGTCATTTTGCTACCTGGTTGTTTGACTTTTTTGGATTTTATTATTACATTCCAGTACTGGTTTCTTGCTTGTTTTGTTTCATTCCTGGATTTTATTAACACAAATACCCTTGACCAGATTGTGCACACAGCTACCAGAGGTTCAAACATACTGGACCTGGTACTCACCAATATGCGAGTACTGCACCCCCCCATGTCACTTTCTCACTAGTGAGGTTGGACCACAAAGCTGTCTCTTTCAAAATAAAAATTAACTTGTAACCCCAGCAAAACCTGCAACAGTTCTGAACTATTCCAAGGTAAACTACACCCTATTAACCAATAGTTTATGAAAATTCAATGCTGCTCCCAACCCAGAGTTCACAACAACCTTTGTGGAATTGACACAGAGACCCTGTACAACCATGTAAATGGCTTTATATAAGCTACTGTACTTACTAGAAGTAAACCCAAAACAAACTCTAAAAATAAACTACATTGGTGGAATCCTAACCTTAATAGGGTATATAACAAAAGGCTAAAATCAGGAAAGGTAACTCCCATAATGATATGAACTCTCTAATTAAACTAAACAGGAAACTAAGAAGACTAATAATGTTCAACAAGGCCAATTACAAGCTCAAGACAGTCTTACAAGTTAAAGACAATCACAAGGCCTTCTACAGCTATGTGTGAAACCTCAAAAGCAGCACACATTAATGGACCAATCTGGTCAATGGTGCCACTTTCACAGAACACAGTAACATAGTAAATCTGCTGGCTAACACATTCAGCTCAAACTTCACTCCCCACACCTTCTTCCATTAAGTATCTCCTAGCATGCCCCCCCCCCCCCGGAGCAAGTCTTGGCAGTACTTGCTAAGGCTAAACAAGCAGCCTCATTAGACCCAGACAATATCCCAGGATGCCTTCTAAATAGTTGGAAACATGACCTATCAGGATCACTTGAGTCACTTTTCCACTACAGCCTCAAATCAGGCTTTCTACCCTGAGAATGGAGAACTGCAACTGTTATTCCACCTTATAATGGTGAACCATCAACTGACCCCAGAAACTACACACTATTAGCCTGACTAATCTAATATGAAAGCCATGGAATGAATTACCAGGGAAATGATTAACAAAGACATAGGCAACCTTCAGACACTAGAACCAATGCGGTTTGGCTTTGCAAAGGAAGATCATGCCTACTAAACTTGATGGACCTCTGAAAAGGTCACCAAGGCAATGGATGAGCGAAAAATGATGCACACCGCCTACCTGGACCTGGCTAATGCATTTGATATAATACCTCAACTGGTTATAGTTGACAAACTCACCAAACTGGGCAGAAATCCCTACATAACTCACTGGATTGCCAGCTGGCTCACAGACAGGACCCAGGAATTCAGGATTGGTGATACCACCTCCACTAAGAGACCAGTCACCAGCTGGGTACCTTAGGGCTCTGTGCTGGGACTGCTCCTATCTGGCATCTATGTCTTAAAGGTAAAGGCTAATATCAATGGCCTTTGACTTTCTAAGTTCACAAATTACTGCTTATTGGGATACGTCATACATTCCACCATGACACAAATATCTTACGAGGGGCTAACACAAACAACTGGTGCCAAAGTCATGGACTAAAATTCAATGCCAAGAAATGCATTATTGTGCCTTTTGGGAAAACTGCCACCCAGGCTAATTACTCCATCAATAAGACACCCCTAAGAATTGTCCATGTCCCTTACGGATAGAGGTAGCTTCTAAATACCTGGCCCTCAACGTCCTATTTGGATGCAGGACATCATTATTCTTTTGGGGAAACATGGCTAGACTTAGAAAGGCCCCTTGGGTCATTAGCCTAGTAACACTCTATGAATTTATGAAAGAGATGACCTAGTACTCACGGATCTGGGAACATATGTAGACAGTAACCTGGCCTTTGACCAACATGTGGCCAAGGTAGTAAGAAAATCTTTCTATGTTGTTCAACTTATAAGTAAGGGCATGGCATGCAGGTCCAACGAATTCATAGTGCCACTTTATTCGGTCCTTATCAGATCCACCATCAAGTATAAAGCCCCTCTGGCATGGACCCGACCAGACACATGTAACAGTTGGAATGCCCACAAAGATTCCATACCAGGAGAATCCAGTGTATAAGGACATTTTCCTATATGGATTGCCTTAAAGCCCCATCTCTATACTCTGCCTTCTACAGGTTAATGAGAAACATGCAAGGCATCCTCGGATCCAGCTCTGCTGGACCGTTTGCACATCTGCAAAATGAACGGCATCAAACAATTGATTCCAGCATTTAAATTTTGCTTGTGACATAAATAAGATATGCTGGTGAGACAGATATTTGTTTCAGCGGATCCCCATGCTCTGTAACAGCATGTGAAGCACAGCCCATCCCTAATCCTATTCAAGCATAACCGTGACCAATCAATGGGAAACTGGAAATTCACCCCAGGTCTTGCTCCCATATCTCTCATAGACAGATGCAGATACTAATGCCCAAACTAAAATACCCTCATCCCCAAGTAATCTCCAGAAACTTCATAACTAACAGACCCACTCCTAATAAACACCCATGATACAAAGGGACCCAAAAGGGTTGGACTGCATGGCTAGGTTTATAAAGACACTGGTGGTCATTAACCTAGTATAGAACTGTGAACCTAACATGTAACATTACTATGAACCTAAGCGTAACCAATGCAGTACAGACCTACACCTCTTAGACATCTACAAACCCAATAAAAATATTGGCAAACTTTTATACAGCCATTCTGTTGCCAATGCCTGGAACAAACTTCCCCTTTCTTTAAGAACTAACGACAGCTTCCTTAACTCCAGAAAAACTTCTAAAGGACTTATTTACTAATTCCTGGACCTGTCCTTGTCCCACTCCCACCTAAACTACTCTCCTTCCCCTTTACCATAACTACTCATTTAATGTCTTTATGATATTCTACCAACCTCTCTCTGATGGCAATTGTTAGAATCTAACTTTTTACATTATATTTTATATACTTAATATGTACCATGGCTGTTTAAGCCCTCAGTATTACTCTTCTAATCCAACATGTTCATTTATAACTTGTATTCTGTTTCTCCTGTGTATATACACTTGTATGTTAAAATATTTGTTTATCTGTGGAGCTTTTATCCTCTGGTCTCAGCTGAAAAAGGGCTCTGCAGCCCAGTCGGACTAACCCAGTTAACAAATGTCAAATAATAATGATAATAATAAATAAACAAATAACATCTCGGTAAATGGTATAAACTAATTCATATAGCTGCCTTGTTTGTTTTTAGCTTCATGCATTCATAGGGATCAGTAACAGTAAGGAAAAGAACCCAAAGGAAATCACTGTTGCAAGCAGCACAAAACAGTTAAACTTTTAGGAATGAGTGTGCAATTTACAGAAGCCAAATGTTACCTCATGTCATATCCTGGCTATGATGTGGCAATGGGTAAGAAGTGGTTGCCACCCACTTAAAGTGACTAAAACATGGGGGCAGGGGTTAGGGATGGAGTTTTAGGGTTGGAGCACTGGTTGAAAGGGACGATTTTTGGTAAGTTAACAAGTTATTTACTGCTCTTCAGCTGTCATGCATAACTAAGAGCCACTCTAGACTGCCAATAAAGACATCACCACTCATTCCACAGCCACAACTGCACAAGCTAAAATTGTGTATATCCTAATCTACACAATCATCCTAAAAGATAAGTCATCCTCCCCCAAATAGTGTGCACACAAATAAGATTACTAGCCCCAAGAACAGCCTTTTTCTTTCATGTCAGAAACAATCCACCCTAACCTCCCTCCCTTCATGTAGGGTAAGAAATTCTGTCTGTGAACCCCAACTCTCAACTGTCCCTGATTTTGCCTCATATTTTTGGTCTGTCCTTCATAAGACGTTTCTGTCAAATCATCTGGATTGCAGTCCCTAAATAATAATAGACATTTCAGTTTAAGATTTCACATCCTTCAGAAAATGCACGCACACTGAGCAGAGTGGAGGAGGGGCGTTGACTACAACTCTGATCTGAGATATACAAGTATCCTGTTTTTTTGGATTATTTATACTGATTATTGTTTCTAGCAATTTATATATAGCACTTTTTATTGCCTGCTGTATAGTTTTTAGTGCATTTTATTGCTATTAACTAATCTGCACGGGTAACTGATTTGTTTGCAGTTAAAAGCATTTTGTAGAGTCTCTTTACTCTTTTATCTGTTTAAAAACTTTCATTTTGTGGATTTCTGTAGTGTTTACTGTCTAAAGAGTGTAGGCAAATAGCTTTAGTATTGTCCTAGTTCAGATTTGCTGGCTCTGGGCCTGTTTGTCTCTACAGTGATTGCTCAAAACACATGAACAGGCCATCTTGAATTAACAGAAGCATTTCTTTACCTTTGCTGGATTGTGTTAATTGGCTGCTGGCTAGTGGGGGCTAGTTCTTTTGTGCTTTTTTTTAAAAAAAAAAGTTGTCTAAGGTTGTATCTTCTGGTATTTACGCCCTAACTGAAAGAATTTATGTTTATACACGCTGAGCAGAGTGGAGGAGGGGCTCCTCCTGACTACAACTCTGATCTGAGATACATAAGTATCCTGTTTTTTTTTTTGGATTATTTATACTGATTATTGTTTCTAGCAATTTATATATAGCACTTTTTGTTGCCTGCTGCATAGTTTTTAGTGCATTTTATTGCTATTAACTAACCTGCATGGGTAACTGATTTGTTTGCAGTTAAAAGCATTCTGTAGAGTCTCTTTGCTCCTTTATCTGTTTAAAAACTTTAATTTTGTGGCTTTCTGTAGTGTTTACTGTCTAAAGAGTGTAGGCAAATAGCTTTAGTATTGGTGCCCACGTTTCGTCCCTGTTTGTGTCTTCTTGTTATACTTGGTGGCTTTGCAGTTGCCCGCCCCTAATGTAAATTTGATCTGGGACACTCCTCTCAGTCTAGTGTCATTAGCTCATTCTACCTAATACAGAGAGAACATCTGAGAAGGCCTTCTGTTTCTCCTTTTTCCATTTAAAAAAAAAATTGCCTGAATCTCCTTGTGATCTGACTGTGCTTCTCAAACATTTTGGAAATATAGAGTATATTTTAGAGCATTTATTATAACCATAATTGCCTTAATATTGCTACAACTCAAGTGCTCTAGGTTGCACTGTATCTGAATTGTTTGTGCATTTTAGCTGCTTTTCTGTGTATGTATATATATATATATATATATATATATATATATATATATATATATATATATATATATAGACTTCTCTGTATATGTAGCTACTTACTCTGCTGTATTACTGCCTCTTAAATCGTTTTTCAGTTGTGCACTTGCCTTGCTTCATTTAAAAAGTTTTAAATTGCTAGTTTTGTAGAATTTTAATTGCATTTACTGTTTAGGACTACACACAAGTGTGTTAGCCTTTTCTGTGTTTATTTACTGTATTACTGCATTGTTTAGCCTGTTTTAACAAAAAAAAAATACTATCTTGTTTGCTCGTTTCCCACCTTTCCTAGCCAGTCCATATCCCAGACTTTGCTTGTCTCAGGACTTTATTTTCTGTGCCCAGAGCTACCAAGACCTTGCTGTGGTAGAGGGAAGTCCTACTGCTTACCAGTGGGAGTGGTGAGCATTGTACCGCCTAATGCTAGAGGAGTGGTTTCCAGCTCTGAAATTGTAATTTTATTAGCCTTTTTGGGCTGATTTCTATCCCTTTCAACTTTCTGGCTTAAGAAGGTGTGTGTTTGCACATTTTTCGCATCATGCAGCACTGCGAGGCTACAGTTAAACTATTCCAGGTGCCAGAAAGTCTGCTATTCAAATTTTCCCTTAGAACTAGCTGGTTTCTCAGTAGTAGCACTAAAATCTGAAACCCTGTGACTAGCACTTGCTCTAGGACCTGCTGGAAAGCACTAGGAAGCCTGAAACTGATACAAGCACTCAACTCTCCTTGTCAATAAGGAGAAATTAATCATAGGCACTAAACATCCTATAACTGCAAAGTACCTTGCAAAGGTAAGGGAAAACAGCTCTTATACTTTACAAAAAAAGCACCTAAACAGGCATGTCCAAGGGTCAGCTTCCGGTGATTTCTCCTGCCCACCTGGTGAATCTGGGCATACTGGGGCAATGCGGCAACTGCCTCATGTACACAATCTTCTCCTCCTACCACCCAACACTACAACCTGCGAGAGATGCACTTACATAGCCAAACTGGAAGTAAAGCTCTCTTCGGCCAAGATTGCGCTAGACAGTCAAGAGGAGAAGGTTAACACCTGCACTACACCTCAAGCAACGCATAGCCCTTCAAAACCCACACTATCAACACCCACACAAAGCAACGCTAAACCCACATATGAGGAGGCCTTTAACATTAATCTGCCCAAGCAACAAGGACCTCCGAAGCTGAAACGCAAACAAACACCAGTCACAACCAAAGTGACACATAGCTCACACCACCAGTGTGCCACCCAACAACAGCCCCTAAGGCAAGACAATGTACCTAACACTTTAGTCATAGGTGACTCTATAGTCAGGCACACTGATGTCCCACTCACCAGGCTGAACAAGGAGAAAATTACAGTCAGCTGCCTGTCAGGTGCCAGGATCCACCACATAACGCATGCACTCAAGTCGCTCCACAACAAGTACAAATACGACTCTGTCATTGTCCATGTTGGAGTGAAAGACTTGAGAAGTACCTCCCTGGACAACATGAAAAGAGACATGGAAGAGCTCTTAGATCATGTGGCCCAAGCAGGTATGACCCTAGCCCTCAGTAGCATCCTGCCTTCGCCCAAGATGATACCACTGTATATAAGGACAAAATGATTGACTTCAACAATTGGCTAAGTTTCTGGTGTCATTCAAAGGGGATCCAGTATCTGTCTGCCTGGGAAGACATGATCGACAAACCATGATGCTTTGCCAGAGATTTTCTGCACCTGTCACCCCTGGGATTCAGGTTACTGGCTAAAGCTCTTGCCACCCCTATAGTGCCTTTTTTAGGCAAGGTTCAAAGGATAAAACCACCACCATAACAGATACAAGCATGCAAAATCTGAAGGTAATGCTACTCAATGCTAGAAGTCTAAATCTCAAAATGCACTCTCGAGGCACTCCTAAAAATGGAGAACATTGATATCTGTGCAGTAACTGAGACCTGGTTCAAGGTTCCAGAAAGCACCCCTGCAATACCAAGCTAAAACTCTTACCACACTTTTCGGCCACAAAACCAAGACTGAAACACTAAAGGTGGAGGAGTGCCCATATTCACCAAGGATATTCACACCTCCAGGCTAGTTGCCCAACACAATGCATCTGAAATTCTCCAGGTGCAACTAACACTAGGTAAGACTGCAATCCAAATTGTAGCTTGCTACAGATCCCCCACCATGTCCCAAGATTCTCACTACACCTTTCTAAACATGCTGGAAAATATTAAGATACAACAAAACACCCTAATACTGGGTGACTTCAACTACCCTGCCCCATTAACTGGCAAAATTACTCGGGTATCAACTCCTTTTCCCAACGGTTCTTGGAATTCATAAATTCCAATGCCATGGATCAACTAATCCATTGTGCCACCAGGGGCTCCAATATTCTAGACATGGTCATTACCAACATGGGAGACAGATGCTCCACACCAGTGGTCACCCCCTCATTGGTCAGGTCTGACCAAAAGCAAATCACCCTTGACATCCACATCCCACCCCCCAACCCCCAGTAAGGAAACCTCCTTAAAAAACTTCTCCAGAGCCAACTTCATGCTACTGAAGTCAGAAGTGACAAACTTCATGACACCCATGCAGACGGGATCTGAAAGTTCAACTGCAGAATCCTACACTAAGGCACTGTATGAGCACATCCACTCGTGCATGAATTGTGCCAACCCAAATAGAACCAAGATGCTCTTCTCCAAAACAAGGAAGCCAATCTGGTGGTCCCCTGCTATAAACAAACTATACAACAGAAGGAAGAAACTGTTGCAGAAAAGAGGAAAATCTCAGGATGCAAAAAACTCCCTCACCAGCCTCAGTAAGAAGCCGAGATTCCTCATAAAATCCTCAAATAAAATTGCCAAAGATTCCAAAGACAACCACAAGGCATTCTATAGTTATGTCAAGAATCTAAATGGCAATGCTCAGATCTGCTCTGAGCTATAACAGAATGGCATTAAATATACTGATCCCGAAGATATTGCCAATATCCTGGCAGACTGATTTAGTGCCAGCTCCCCCCCCACCCCCTAAAGGGCCCATCTCAATACCAAAAGACTGCCAAATTCCGGTAATCACAGCCACACAAGTAGAAACCACACTCTCCAAAGCTAAGAATACAGCATCCATGGGACCAGATGACATCCCAAGCTGTGTACTACATGGACTACAAAATGAACTGGCACCTCACCTAAGTGTCATGTTTAATAACAGCCTCACCTAAAGCTTCATGCCCACTGAGTGGCGCACAGCTACAGTTATCTCACTCCACAAGGGGAGGATCCACCTTGGATCCTGGGAACTACCATCCCATCAGTCTGACAAGCCTGACATGCAAGGGCATGGAATGCATTATCATGGAACTTATAAACAAAGACATTGGCAACCTTCAAACACTGGACCCCACCCAGTTTGGGTTTGTGAAAGGCCGATCTTGTCTCCTGAATTTGACTGACTTCTTCAAATCAGTCTCCAGAGCTGTGGATGAGGGTAAGGCAGTCCACACAGCCTATCTGGACCTTGCCAAGGCCTTCGACACCATCCCCCACTATGGAATCATAGATAAACTTACTAAGCTGGGCATAAATCCCTATGTCACTCGATGGGTTGCCAAGTGGCTTACTGACAGAACCCAGACTGTAAAAGTAGCCGACTCCAAATCAGGCTCCAGACAAGTGACCACTGGAGTACCTCAGGGTTCAGTCCTAGGATCACTCTTGTTTGGCATCTACTTCTCTGAAGTACAGGCCAACACTAAGGGACTCTGGCTAACAAAGTTTGCAGATGACTGCAAACTGGGAGCCATTATTGAATCCCCAAATGATGTGGATATTCTACAAAAGGGCCTTACAGAAACAGGTGCCTTGTGCCAGAGCCATGGGCTCAAGTTTAATGCCAAGAAATGTATAGTTACCCCCTTTGGAAAAAAACATGTACCCATAAATTACCACATAGGTGGAAGTACACTAAACATCGAAAGTGTGATGAGAGACTTAGGGACACAGGTGGACAGTGGTCTCACTTTCGATAACCACATTACCACAACAGTCAGGAAATCCTTCTATGTGGCACACCTCATCACTAAGGGCTTTTCATCCAGAAAAAAGGAGGTCATCGTCCCACTGTACTCATCCCTCAATAGACCCATTATAGAGTATAATGCCCCGTTTGGTATGTACCTCACAAGACATGTGCAACAGCTGGAAAGGCCACAGAAATACCTCACTAAAAGAATCACAGGCCTAAAGCAGATGCCATATGCTGACCGTCTAAAAAAACTCCAGCTATACTCTGTGGCATATCGTCTACACAGAGGCGATCTCTGCTTAACATACGAGGCCATGTCATACCCTGAGCCGTTGGACATGCTCCACTTAAAGAAATCCCTCAGAGCCACACGCTCCATGGATCTAAACCTTGTCATCACAATGAACAAAACATGCTGGAGGGATAGGTTCCTGACCCAGAGACTCCCCATACTCTGGAACAGACTGCCCATACATGTCAAGCAGAGCGCCTCCTTGGCCCTCTTCAAAAGGAACCTTGATGATTGGATGGGAGATAGGAAACTCACCCCGGGGATCATGTCAGTCGCCCTGCTAGACAGGGGTCCAGAGAAGTAAATATTGTGGGAAGAAATATCCAGGGAATTGTTATGGCTAGGCTAGGCTTGTACAGGCCCTAGGGCCAATAGCCTAGTACCAACCTATGAACCTAATACAAAACATATTACTCTGGCAATTTTATAAATACATATAGACAATATTTAAAACTCTGCTGGCCCATACCTCTCAAGTGTACCTCACTACGAGGAACATTCCTCATTCTGGGTCTTAACAAGTCCATATTCCTTGAAATTCCACACTGACCTGACCTGAGCCTGATCTGCAACGGCATGGAACGCATTATCATGGAACTTATAAACAAAGACATTGTCAACCTTCAAACACTGGACCCCACCCAGTTTGGGTTCGTGAAGGGACGATCCTGTCTCCTGCACCTGAGTGACTTCTTCATATCAGTCTCCAGAGCTGTGGATGAGGGTAAGGCGGTCCACACAGCCTATCTGGACCTCGCGAAGGCCTTTGACACCATCCCCCGCTCTGGAATCATAGATAAACTTACTAAGCTGGGCATAAATCCCTACATCACTCGATGGGTTGCCAACTGGCTTACTGACAGAACCCAGACTATAAAAGTAGGAGACTCCAAATCCAGCTCCAGACAAGTGACAAGTGGAGTACCTCAGGGTTCAGTCCTGGGACTGCTCTTGTTTGGCATCTATGTCTCTGAAGTACAGGCCAACACTAAGGGACTCTGGCTATCAAAGTTCGCAGATGACTGTAAACCGGGAGCCATTACTGAATCCCCAAATGATGTGGATATTCTGCAAAAGGGCCTTACAGAAACAGATGCTTGGTGCCAGAGCCATGGGCTCAAGCTTAATGCCAAGAAATATATAGTTATCCCCTTTGGGAAAAAATATGTACCCATGAATTACCACATAGGTGGCAGTACACTAAACACTGAAAGTGTGATTACGGACTTAAGGACACAGGTAGATAGTGGTCTCACCTTCGATAACCACATTGCCACAACAGTCAGGAAATCCTTCTATGTGGCACACCTCATCACTAAAAGCTTTTCATCCAGAAAAAAGGTGATCATTGTCCCACTGTACTCATCTCTCATTAGACCCATTATACAGTACAATGCCCCGTTTGGTATGTGCCTCACAAGACATCAGCAACAGCTAGAAAGGCCGCAGAAATACCTCACTAAAAGAATCACAGGCCTAAAGCAGATGCCCTATGCTGACCATCTAAAAAACTCAAGCTATACTCTGTGGCATATCAGCTACTCAGAGCTGATCTCTGCTTAACATACACGGTCATGTCAAACCCTGAGCTGCTGGACATGCACCACTTAAAGAAATCCCAATCCCTCAGAGCCACACGCTCCAGGGATCTAAACCTTATCATCAAAATGAACAAAACATGCTGGAGGGATAGGTTCCTGACCCAGAGACTCCCCATACTCTGTAACAGACTGTTCATACATGTCAAGCAGAGTGCTTCCTTTGCCCTCTTCAAAAGGAACCTTGACGATTGGATGGGAGATGGGAAATTCACCCTGGGATTCACGTTAGTCACCCTGCTAGACTGGGGTGCAGGGAAGTAAATATTGTGGGAAGAAATATCCAGGGAATTGTTATTTCTAGGCTTGTATAGGCCCTAGGGCCGATAGCCTAGTACCAACCTATGAAAGAATCTGTCAAATATTCAATGGTAGGTTTTTTAACTTATATCCATAATAAAAAGTACTGAATCATAATAATACATCAAAGTAACTTTTTATTTGACACTATCTACATCATGTATGATGAGGATGACTACTATTGTCTCATGTTTTACCTGTATAGAATTGTCTAGATGTATAGTAATATATTACAACATATTGTAGCAGTTTGTTCTTTCAACTTATTTCTAATGAAATCTTTATTGTATTGGATTATGCTGTATTTGTACTGTACTACAAGGGGAGCTTTTCTCCCCGGGCCTCTGCTAAAAACGGGTTCTGTAGACCCAGTCAGACCACCCCCGTAAACAAATGTCAAATAAAATAAATAAAAAGTAGCACATTTAGAAGATCACGTGACCTCCCCAATTGACGTAAGCTATTAGTAGGTGTTCCACATTATGAAAGGCAGTATTCCAGATTTGGAAATGAAAGGTTGAAAGTTAAGCTGATCCTGTTTTAGGGCCTTAGTACCTTAACATTGTTTGACCCTCATTTGTGCGCTAAGAGGTTGACGCGTGTGCTGCCAACCTTCCCATCGCCGATGATGGGCCCCGAGGCTCGGTAACTTTGTACCACTGCAACCACCTATCATACACACCTTCCAATTTGGCAATGTTTTTGGAGCGGAGCAGGTTTTGATAGGAGAAGGGTAAGGACCCAGTTAGAAGCCGAATTCCCTTCACCTATTATCATTAGCACCACGGTCAAAATAACTTCGCAACAGATAAGGCAGTTTCCAGCAACGTCTGTCAACAACGGTAGTTCGCTAATCCTACACACTAGCCTTCAATTTATAAGTGTATAGGGATGGATAATTTCAACTCTGTTCAGATTTTGCGAATCAACAGTACACCAGTTATCTCAAAACTTTTTAACAATATATCTTCGTTTCCGATAGAAAGCAACACACTTCGAAGGACGTATCACTTTGCCATGTCACACATTTGCAAGTAATTTAAGATCAATATGTAGAATATGCATTAAATCATTGCTATTTATTACTTCTCTACAATCAGACAGTACGCATGCAACTATACTTGTAGCATCAGTTTCAAACAAGACTAATGGAAGTGATGGCACTTACTGATACGACATTACAATATCAACAAAATGCTGACTTTCAGGAAAGCTAAATAAGCATCCAATTTTACGAAAAAAATCCAATGTAGTCTGAACATTCTCATCAGCTGATTCGAGATTGATCAACCCTAATGAGACGGAGACATCTGTTGGCAAAGAGGGAAAATACAAGTTTGAACAGACAAACTGCACTGCAGTATTGCTTGAAATGTGGCATTACTTTTAGCTGAATGTGTGGGTAATGGTGGTAGTAACTACCAGGGATGCAGCCCCCAAATTAAGCTCAGTAGATTGCTACCGTTTTGCTTTCTTTAGGCTACCCAGAATATGCTAACCGTACACATTTTAATAAAGTACAATACAAGTGCATTAATAGTAACGGACATGTCTGCAAATATGTATTGCAATTACAGTGCGGTCACCAAAGTGAAGTCAGTAAGATAGGTGAAGCTAAGTAAGCTTAAACAGCCCAGCACGCATTGATTATTTGGCTTTGTATTAGAACATTACCCCACCGCGATTCCCGCGCAGGAATGGGCATGGCCAAAATGATCGATAGGACGTGCCTATAACGTTGCATGTAAAACACAGCTGACTGACAAGTTATGCAGATTATTCAGTGACATGGTGAATATTCAATGTTAAGTTGTCTATCTCGCTTCGTTCTTGCTGGTTGGGATCGGCTCCGACTCGGCCATCTTCTATAGCTCGAGAGCTGTTTACTGGATCGAGGCTACCACTTATCCCATGATGCCTAAGCGCTAGCTATCCAGCTCTCGTTTGCCGCTTCAGCTGCAAGGTTCGTGGTACTGGCTCAGGCTAGTACATCTTTTTCTTCTACTACCTTTTCAGTCAGATTAGGGTTTTTTTCAGTTATTTATTGTATTTTTTTAGTAGTCGCTAACTAGTTTGAGATAGTTTAGTGTGTTTTGTGGACATTCCTAGAACTCGTTTTAGTTAGAGAGTTCTCCCCCTCCCTCCCTCTCACTTATCTGGTAGTTTTCTGTAGATTTTCTTCTTCTTTTTTGTTGTTAGGTAGCCGTTTTCGTTAGAGGCTTCCTAAATTAAAAAAAAATAAAAAAAATATAATAATATCTATGGTAGTATATTGTGCCTTTTTTGTTGCTTGTGTGATAGGGTATTAGTGTTATTTTACTGGTCCAGCCCTTTGTTTAAGCAGTCATTTAGCTGTATTTTATATATCAGTGGTATTTCTGATTGTGCATATGTCTTAAGAATCTAAAGTGTCAGGATTCAAGAAGTGTGACTCATGCTGTCAGAAAATGTCTCTGACAGATGGGCGCACATCTTGCGTCTATTGCTTAGGCACTGTGCACCTGCAGGACTCTTGTTCTATCTGCCATGCATTTAGCCCAAGAGTTCTGCGGGAGCGCAAAAATAAACTTATTCTGGGGGGTCTTCTTAAGCCCCAGGATTCACCAGCCAAGGCTCAGCAGGTGAAATCTCCTAAACCAGCCAAATCGTCCGCTCCCGGCTCGGAGCCGTCATTGGCCCAGGCCTTGTCTACTTCTTCTGTTCTGGCTGGAACCGAAGAGACTTGCTTCCTCGTCGGCTCCACCAGTACCTTCGGAGCTGTCAAGGACTCACAAGAGACCGAGGTCCCCTTCGCTAGAGTCCATTCATTCGGCTCCACGGTCTCCCCTACTGCAAAGTGACCGCAGTCATAGATCTTCCCACTCTTCTTGGTCCTCTAGGCTTTTGGACCATGATGTGGAGAGAGTGGTCAGTAGGTTGTTGAAAAGTCACAAGCACTGGCCAAAATGTTGTCCAGCCCTCCTCAACAGTTGTCGGCTCCTTCCGTTTCCATTGATGTTCCTCCTCCGACTCCATTGAGCTCGGAGCCGGAGTTTATTGAGGTTCGAGTCGTGGAACCGTCGGCTCCGATAATTTCTTCTTCAGATCTGTCGTCAGCTCCGATCCTCTCGATGGTGCCGTCCGTCGAGGGATTTGGGCGCCGGGACTCCCTCGTCGGCTCCGAGGGGGCGAGTGGCATCGGACCCTTGTCCGACCCCGTTCTCCTTCTCGGAGCGTCGGCGCAGGTGAGCTCAGCTCCTACATCGGCCTCGGAGACGTCTCCCTCGGTGCGGAGGAGGATTCTGGCTTCTTCGGAGCTGGAGCCTTCTCTGCATCGTGGCAGGGAAGCCTTCGATGTCATGAGGAGTGTGCTGGCCTCTGAGCCAGCTCCACCTTCAACCCCATTGGCTCCACCCCCTATAGTGCCTGCGCCAACCTCTGTCCCTCCTCTAGACCCCAAGCGTGAGGAGCCCCCTCGGAAGAAGAAGTGCAAGAGGAAGCACATTGACTCCCCCGAGTCTGTCACTTCGGATACGGATTTGGATGAGTCGGAAGGGTCCCCAAGATCCCCCTCTGAAGATGTTTCCTTTTCGGACATCCTAGAAATACTTAAGCAGAGGGGGAACTGGAATACCCTCGCCCCTAGCGAGGACGAATCTGTATTCTTGGATGCGTTCGGTTCCCGACCTTCCACCTCCTGGTTTTCTCTGCCCTTCGATCCACTAATGTCAGTGGTGGCTCGAAGGGCTTTGTCAGCCCCGGATTCAGTGGAACCAACCCTGAGGAGACCAGGCAAGTTTATTACTGCACCCCCTGACAAGCAGTTTCTTACTAACGGTGTCCCCGTGGATGCTATGGTGGTAGCAGCAGCCACTAAAAATGAGTTGGCGGAAACTTCTTCCTCTGTCCATCCCCCTAACAAGGAGTCCAGGACTATGGACAGATACGGGAAGTGAATGTTTGCTTCAGCGACCTATTCCATGAGGTCACTGAATTACTTATGCCATTTCACCTGGCTTCAGAGGGATCTCCTGAAAGAACTTGGAGATGCCCTTCAGGATCCATCAGCTGAAGGGGCCCAGGCTAAAGTGGCCTCTCAGCTAGTGACCCTCAACTCAGTAGTTAACTCTTCCATGAGGCTCATCTCTTATGCAGCCAATGGTGCGAGCAGAGCCGCAGGTACAGGCGGGCCCTTCGGAGGCATGCATGGATGCGGCTGTGTAATTTTCTGGAACCCTTCAGAGCGTCATTCACCAACACTCCCTTTGATGGCTCCTTTCTCTTTGGACCACAGGTGAAAGACACTCTCACTAGGTGTGAACAGGAAGGCAAGACTCTCTCTGCCATGGGAGTCCATTTTTCCACTCCTTTCAGACCATACCCCAAGGCTCAGAAGAGTTGGAAAATGTGGTTTCGGAAATCCCAGGGAACCTTGCCTGACACAAGCAGTGATTTTTCCTCCAGGGGCAGAGGAGGAAATAACAATAACAATAGATGCTGCCCTCATGGCAGAGGGGGTCCGCAGAATCAAGGCAGCAGGGAATCCTTCTCTGACAAGCCCTTTCAACATGCCTGAAGAGTTGCCTGACTGTCCCTCTCCGGAGGCAATTGGGGAAGACTTTCCTTGTACCCACAAGCCTGGCTAAACCTTACGCAAGACAAATGGGTGCATTCAATCATATCCGGAGGTTACAGAATCCCATTCTTTCAACCACCTTTACCATCACGCAAAGTCCCTCCTAGATATTCCACCCAATCTGAGGGATCAAGCAGTTATAGAAGTTTCAAAACTGCTAGAAAAAAAGAGTCATCCAGGAAGTCCCGGCAGACCAACATGGATCTGGAACTTACTCAAGGTTCTTTTTGGTACCAAAAAAGACAGGGGACTGGAGACCTATTTTGGATCTCAGCAGACTGAACAAGTCTGTCTGAAGAACAAATTTTCGGATGGTCACGCTACAGTCCATTCTACCCTTTCTGGGTCAGGACAATTGGATGTGCTCCATAGATCTCCAGGATGCATGCTATTACATCAAAATGGACAGACGCTCCAAGAGGTTCCTTCATTTCCAGCTGGGAGGCAGTCATTATCAGTTCAGAGCACTGCCCTTTGGTCTCACCACAGCCCCCAGGGTGTTCATCAAATGTATGGCAGTGGTCTCGGCTCACCTGAGGCATCGAAGATTCCAGGTGTTTCCATATCTAGACCACTGGCTCCTTACTGCTACTACCAGGCATCAACTCCTTCAAGCCAGGGACTATACAATTTCAATTTGCTCCCAACTAGGCATTACCATAAATTTCGAAAAATCTGCCTTGTTGCCCTGTCAATCTATTACTTATATAGGAGCAGACTTAGATACAAGGAGCATGTCCGCAAAGTTACCTTCGGACAGGGCCTCCATAATTCGCCAACAAGTTCAAATCATCATGCAATCCAAAAGGATACAAGTCAGGCATGTCCTTCAAACTCTGGGTTCTATGGCAGTGGCAATTCTTCTGATCCCTCTGGCCCACTTTCACATGAGAATCCTTCAGTGGCTTCTGTTCACACAATGGTCCTTTCAACAGCTTCCCATGTCTTACATGATCTTGATCACAGAAGCATGCAAAAGGCACCTTTCCTGGTGGATGGTCTCCCCTCTACTGACTCAGGGCCGACCCTTCATTCAGCCCCCTCCAGTTGCTACAGTGAACACAGACGCCTCCCTGATAGGGTTGGGGGGGCATTATCAGGGAAGGACAGTCCAAGGCACTTGGCAGACTCACGAGTACCATCTGCATATAAACGTCCTAGAAATGAGAGCCGTGCTCCTAGTGTTGCAAGCTCTTCAGGACTCTCTCCCTTCTGGGACCATTGCAGTTCAAACGGACATGTCAGTGGTGTGGTATATCAACAAGCAGGGTGGAACCAGGTCCTACCCCCTATGTCGAGAAGCGCTCAGACTCTGGCAGTGGGCGATTTCCTCCCAACAATTTCTGATTGCAACGCACATCTCTGGGACATCCAACATCACAGAGGACAGACTCAGCAGAGCTATTCTAATGCCTCACGAGTGGTCTCTGAATCAGGTAGTTGCGGACTTAATCTTCCGCCAATGGGGACAGCCTTGCTGCGACCTCTTTGCCACCACTTTCAACAGCAAATGCAGCAACTACTTCTCCCTTCTTCTGCTTCCTGGTCACTCTCCCAGAGCCGCTGTAGTCCACGATTAGCCTCAGGGGCCTCTTTATGCCTTCCCTCCATTTCCTCTGATACCGAAAATCATACAGAAAGCTATGTTGTTGGGTTGCAGAATGATCCTCATTGCTCCCTACTGGCTTCGACAAATATGGTTCCCATTTCTGCACTATTACCTTCTCGAGCAGCCTTGGACTCTGGATCCGATTCCAGACCTACTGATTCACCAGTCAGGCAGGCTGCATCAATCCCTGCAAACACTCCAGCTTACAGCTTGGTTGCTTCACTTCCAACCTTAGCCAGGCTTCCCAGCATTTCCCCAGCCATTCACGACATTCTTGTCTCCTCCCATAAGTCTACCACTAGAAGGACTTATGCTAGCAAATGGAAATGTTTTTCTTGTTGGGCAGAGGCTAGGAACTTAGATCCCTTCACAGCCCCGATCCATGAGATTTTGGAGTTCCTAACAGAACTCTTTCATTCGGGGTCCGCTTCTGCCACAATTAGGGTTCAATTAGCAGCCATTTCAAATTTTCATGTTGGATTGTCTAATACAAACATTATGTCTCATAAGCTATGTAAAGCCTTTCTAAGAGGGGCTACTCTCCTTAGACCCCCAGTGAGAGACCCCCCCCTCCTTTGGGACCTTAATTTGGTATTGTCTTCCTTGATTATGCCTCCTTTTGAACCGGCGACGTCTTGCTCCATTAAGTTCCTGTCTTGGAAAACTCTATTTCTGGTAGCTATTACTTCAGCCAGACGTGTTTCTGAACTTCAAGCACTATGCGTCCATCCTCCATACCTAGTATTTCATAAGAACATGGTTGCTCTGAGGACTAATCCCTCTTTCCTTCCAAAAGTCTGCTAAGAAAATAATTTAAATCAATCTATTGACCTACCTGTGTTTTTTTCCTAACCACACCAACAAGGCAGAATACAAGTTACATTTATTGGATGTTCATAGACAATTGAGGTTCTACCTGCATAGGACGAAGGACATAAGGAAGTCAGACCAACTATTCCTTTCCTATGCTTGTGGCAAACAAGGTCTTCCAGTTTCCTAAGTGAACTTATCCAGGTGGTTATCACACATCATTACCTTTGTCTATCAATTAAGGAACACAGAGTTGCCTATTAAACAGAAGGGTCATTCTACTAGGGCCTTAGCCACCTCTGTAGCCTTCCAGTATAGGTTGCCTATGGACTCTATCTGTGCTGCCGCTAGTTGGGCAAATCCTCATACCTTCATTTCTCATTACAAGTTGGATTTGGTCTCCAGGAGTAGAGCTAGTTTTTGGTTCCACTGTTCTGAAGAGTCTGTTCCAATGAGCCTCCCAGGATTGTAGGTGCTTGGGACGCTGTCCCAACCAGCAAGAACGAAGGCGAGATAGACAGCTTAACATAAAGAAGTTATGTACCTACCATAACGTTCCATGTTAGTTGTCTTCATCTCGCCTTCTTTCTTGCATCCCCCCTCCATTCCCCTGTCCTATTGGACTGAGAGGAGTTCAGGTTTCACTGGCTGAGTGTTTTCTGGTTTGTTTCCTCTACTGACTTAGACAGTGGGACAGGTTTGCTTAACCTTTTGTTTAGAGGGGTTCATTCATGGTTATGTCTAGAATTAGCTATTTCAAACGAGATCTGGGTAGCTAGCGCTAGGCATCATGGGATAAGGGGTAGCCTCAAGCCAGTAAACAGCTCTCGAGCTATAGAAGATGGCCGAGTCAGAGCCGAGGATCAGCTCTGATCCCAACCAGGAAGAAAGAAGGCGAGATGAAGACAACTAACATGGAACGTTATGGTAGGTACATAACTTCTTTTTCTCTGACCGTTTTTAACAGAGGCTTCATGCTTTAATTATAGTTTTGTGCAGTAATTGCTTTTGCAAGAGGGCAAGGCCCCCTGCACCCCCCCCCACTTCACATGGCTGCTCTCCATACAAACTAAACAACCAGAGTGTTAAGCAGAATATCATTTTACAAGTGCATTTTCAAACAAAACATTAACAAGTCGATTTCGTTTTTAATAAGGAACTTAAAAAGTGCAGCAAAAACAATACATGTGCTCCATCTTGCAGGGTTATTTCAAAAGGTAATCCCCTTCTCCAACACACACGGACTTTTAAACAAGATTAAACATTACATTAAAACAAGCAATTGGTCAAAAAATGCATTACTTTTGTAAAGTTATCCACTTTTCTTCCATAAAACCTTTGTTATCTAATAGCAATAGCTGACATGCCATATACAGTGTTGTCTCTTGTTCTTCTTGCCTTCACAAGAAATGAACAATTTATCTGAAGATCTGAAAGATTTAGTTCTGTTAAGATAGTACCCGAGTTGTCTGTGGACATCCAAGGTATGGAGTATACTTTCTGTCTCATTTTTTGGTTCAGGAAAGAAAATGGGGAGATGGATAGTTTGGCTTAAATTAAACTTGGCTACCCACTTTAGGCAAAAAGGATTAGTCCTCAAAGAAACCCTGTCCCTGTGGAAAATGAGATAGGGTTGACTTACCATAAGAGATTGCAACTCAGACACCCTTTTTGCAGAGGTCAGAGCAATCAACAAAACTGTTTTCCCTGTTAAGAGCCTCACATCAGACAGATTAACTGGTTCAAATGGAGCAAGCGTTAGCTTCTCTAACACAAAATTAAGATTCTAAGAAGAGACCACAGGTTTTCTAGGAGGCCTGTAATGCGAAACCCCTTTCAAAAATATTTTGACATGAGACTGCATTGAAAGAAGAGGATCCATGGGCAGACATGCTGAAATGGCTGATAAATGAACCTTAACAGAGGAATAAGATAAGCCATAGGATAGTAACTCACACAAATAATGTAGAACCAGAGAACAACTAATGCTAAATGGGCGCTGGTTATGTTGATGGCACCAACTAGAAAACCTTTTCCATTTGCTAATATATGATTTTCTAACAGCAGACTTTCTTGCCTCTATTAATACCTGCTGCACGTCCTCAGAAAACAGGTGCCTATAAGGAATGAAGACCTTCTCATCCATGCAGTCAATTGAAGATGATTGATGTCAGGATATATCAAACACACACGGTTTTCTCTGTGTGGATCTAGTTTGTGAGGAAGCTTGTGGTAATTGCCCCTAGCAATTTTCAAAAGAAAGGAGAATTACAGTTGCCTGGGACAGAAGGGAGTCACCACAATGATCTTGAGGGAGATTCTTTCTGAATCTTCAGAAGTACCCTGTATATTAGTGGAAAGGCATACAGGAAAATTACTGCCCAAAGAAAAGAAAAGGCATCTGTCTTCCAGGGCTTCTTGCATGGAGTCCTGGGAAATAATTTTGCCAGTTGATTTTTCAGAGAGGAAGCAAATATTTCTACTTGAGGAATTCCCCACAGATGGATCAAATCTTGAAAGACTCTCTGATCTGGTTTCCATTCATGAAGGTGTGTCCTGGTCCTGCTTAGCTTGTTTGCCACACATTTTTTAACAGAACGTAGGATGCCTGTAGAGTGAAATTGTGCTGTAAAGCTATATCCCAAGCATGTGCTGCAAAGCTATATCCCAAGCTAACACGGCTAGTTTGCAGAGGGGATACTACCTGGTTCCTCCTTGCTTGTTGATGTACCACATGACTGTGGTATTGTTTGCAACCCCTTGAAGAAGTCATAGGAACTAAAGATGGTTCAGAGAGTTGAGTGCCTTGATCAGACCAAGCATCTTCTTGCTGTCATTTGTGTCCTACACCCCCTGCACGTTTATCCCCTCAGAAACTGCTCCTCAAGCAAAGTCTGATGTGTCTGTGGTGAATGTCTGCTTTGGAGTGGGTGGGGAGTCCTGGATTGAAGGATATCTGCTGTCTCCGCCAAGTGATTTCTCTTCTGACAAATCCCAGAACTGGGATTTGAAAAGATAATGGGTGCTGATGATGGAACCAAAGAGACATCAGATACCAGTGCATCTTTCTCTTGTGGAGTCTTGTCAGGGGTATCATGAGATTTATAGATGGCATGAGATGCAAAATCCTCAGGTATTCCCTTGCAGACATGGAAGTCCGAGTGGAAAACCCTAAAAATAGATATTTATTTTTTCCTGTAGAAAAAAAATCTTTAAACTGAGGTGTCTAGATGACATCCTGGGAACATAATCATGTGTGAGGGAGTCAAGAAAGACTTTTGAATGCTCTCTTGGAATCTCAGTTTTTGGAGGAGATCTTTCACCCAAGAGAGAGATTCCTGACATCTTGACAAAAGACCCTGCAAAGATAAACAAGTTATATAAATATGGAAAAATGTGGATATCGTGTACCCTGCAATGAGTTATAATTGGAGCTAGACAGTTTGTGAACACTCTTGGTGATCCAGACATGCAAAACCATAAGAAATGTTTGAGGTCTGGATGAATACAGATGTGATGATAAGCATGTTTTAAGTCTAGTCTTACAAGGAAACTTGAAAGTGGAAGAAATGGTAACAGCTTGTGAAGTGACAATATTTTGAATTTGGGCAGTATCTCATACAAATTTAGAAAATAAAGATCCATAACAGGTTTCCAAGTATTTTCTTTCTTTGGCACTAGGAACATCCTTGAATAAAAACCTGTTGAACAGAACTGATGAAGAACGTGTAAACAAAAGAGTCTGATCTGCTTTGAGGAATGACCCCCTAAAAAGGAGGAATTCCTTCCTACTGCCATCTATAACCTCGATGAATGATCTTCAGAACCCATATGTCTGAAACAATCTGTTGCCAAAGACAAAAATGGAGATTCAGACTTTCTAGGAGAGAAAAGCAGCCAGGGTGGGTGGGGCTGATAAGGTTTCTTGAATAGTCATTCAGACCTGTTGGACTGTCCTTGGTTTGAAACTTCTTTTAGGACCACCTTGATATTTCTTCTTAAACATCTGTTTACCTGAATTCTATTGAGGCTGTTTATTCTGTTTTTTTGCCAAAACTAGATGAGGAGAAAGAAAACCTCTTAGATAATTTGGAATTGGAGGGCTGACAAATCTTAAGAGATTCCCTGGATCATCTTGCCCCTTTCATCACACTTTTTGATCACCTTTTCAGCAAAGGAGCCAGACACTAAAATTCTATCCAATGGAGAATTTAAAATCTAATTTTTTACATCATCTGAGATCTGAGAATGAGCCAAGCAAGCCTCCTTAAACCGGTACCAGTGGCCATAGCCCTGGAAGACATATCAACAGGGTCTTACACACACTGCAAACAATGACCTGTGCAATAGAAGAAACTAAGTTATTTAAAACACATGTTTCTTCACAAGTTGAAACTGTAGATAAAATATTCCTTGTACTTTCACAATTTATCAGAAGAAACTTTAACACATGAGCCTGACAATTCAAAATTCTATCAGTGTTCCCACATTTTTTAGAAAGAGTAGGATTGGAATTTAAGAAGTGCTCAGCAGCAGTAGACTCAACTAAGGTTATAGCTGCTGGGTCAAGTTTGGCAATAGTGTATAAAAGACTGAGGAACTTTATACATTCTATATGTCTTTTTAGGGATGGCTGGCTGACTATTAGGAAAAATGAAGCAGACAGGATAGGAGGAATGGGTGTAGGTTCTGGAAAATCTTTCTGTAACAACTCAATATTTTCTGAGGGACAAAGAAACCTCAGTGTTCTCCCACTGAGAATCAGAAACTGAGCTCTCCTTGGAGTATGAATAAGAAATCTGAGGTCAAAATCCTGAATCCATCTCTGCATCCTTCTGTTCAGATTCAGAATCTTGAATCTATTCAGGAAAAGTTGACCCCCTCTATCATTTACCAGAAATTACTTTACAAGAAGGCTCAATGGCCTAAACTAACCCCTAAGCCAGCACCAGTAAATTATTATTATCAAAATAAATTTGAGGAAGGGTAGATACATGTTTGGTTTTCTGTTTCTTTTTGACAGGAATAATGGGTCCACAATGTTACTAAATGTAGCAAGTACTTCCCCATGGATGGCACAATATTCTGATGCAACAAAGAAGCCTTCCCTCTTCTCTCTCCCAGGACCAACAAGAGTGGCTCTCCCTTGCCTCTGAGGGGACTTTAATAGCCACAGAGAATGTGGCTACCCCTGGTTTATAGTGGCTGTAGGTGCTATGCCAGAGGAATCTGGGGTATAAGATGAGTAGTCTGGCGTACAGCAAATGGCCACAGGAGACTCACCCACCAGCAGCTGAGGCAAATTGCTAGCCTGCTGTGGTGGTGAAGGCTGTTTCCTTAACTTTTTCTTTTTTGGCTGAAAGAAGGACCAACCATGGGCCTGATAGTAAGTTCCATGGTCAAACTAAAAATGGTGCCTCGTTTCAGGGAAAACAAGCAGCAAATGCTGGCAAAACTACCAGTCCACAAAAATGACTTGTTTGACAGAAAAAAAACACACACTTTAAAACACTGTGGCCGCCCCACAATAGAAAAATAAACACAATTTCTCCCCAGAAAATATGTTTTCAGTTAGTTTGCACTTTTAAACTGACAGAAAGACACAAGTGCTGTGTTTAAAAGAATGTTACAGTCTCAAGACAGTCAGTTAAATAACAACACTCCTAGCTTTAAAATAACTTTTCTGAAGAGGAAAGTAATAACACATTAACTGGATTTAAGAAAAGGAACGTTTTTTTTCCTTAAAGGGAACTTATCTGCATGATAAAAAAAATTAAAAAAAAGCACAAGCTGACTGTTGATCCTTAAATGCCTCAGAGAAGCACACTGTTTGGCGGCAGTAAAGCTCTGAAGGGTTTCACACCCAAACTTGTCCATTAGTCAGCTCAGCTTGAGCTGCTTTACATTTTGGGTGGGTAGAAGTTGCCATCAATCTCTGGAAGCTGGCCAGCCATTATATTCTTGATAGGATATAACCCATATAGCTAAGGATACTGCAGCAGTGATCAATATGAAGAACATCAGGGATAACCCAGATTTCAAAAGGACAAGGAGGGGAGTAACACCCAAAAATAAGCAGTTTGTCATGTTACTGCACTTCCAAATCCAAAAGCTAGTCTTCTTTCAGTGTAAACTCATGAGGACAGGATTCCAAAAGGGGTATTAGGCTTGCTACTCTGAAATAAATTGGCATTATGCATTGGTAAAGCTCACAATTGAAATGAATGGACTTGTCAGGGAAGTAGAATCTCCATCTGTATGTGGATCTAGGTCCATAGCTTTCAATTGAATTAGGAAAAAAATATCAACATAATCAGGGACAAATACAGAAATAATCAGGAACAGTTTTTTAAAAATATTAGTACTATTAACTGGAGGCATGGTCAGAATAACAGGATGTAAATTCATTTACATTTTTTGAAAAAAAACAAGTCTGTAACTTTACTATTTATCATTACTTATTAAGTGTAACGCACTTTCTCCAAAAATCACCAGTTTTAGAAGGGATTAAGAGGGACAGAGCTAAAAGATTTTGAGTAAAAATTAGGGACAGTTGGGAATAATGGTTGGTACTGCAGGCAGTAACTAGTTCCACGTACTCCATCTATATATGGAACTAGGTGCTACAGGCAATACCAGCGAGGAATGCACAATGACTTCAGCACCTAGTTCCACATACAGGTGGAGCTGTGATTGCTAGCTTCCTGTGGTGGCAAAGGCTGTTTGCTTAACTTTATGTTTTCATGGCTGGAAGAAGGATTGATCATTGGACTGGTAGTCTGTTCCACGGTCAAGCTGAAATGGTGCCACCTTCCAACTGGAGGACATGCCTTTGACCATGCTTGTGTGTGGTTTTGTGCAGTGTGAATGGCCACCTGAAATACTCTGGGAACTGGTTGCTTTAGTGTATTATTAGAAAAAGATTGAAATACCTGGTGGGCCAGTGGCCCCACATCTATGTCCTTGGACATGGTAAATGCAGGCATGACAGTTGTGATAGCCATCATTCCTGCATTCACCAGTTCACCCTTCAGATGAAGCAGTTGCTCTGAATGGCTTCATACCTGATATTGCAGGTAGAATCCCTGTCTACAGTATCAGGTTTGACATATAGCAGAAGCTGAGAACTTCAGCCAGAGTCTACACTGCTGAGTACTCAAACTGCTACAATACTGCGCAATCAGCATAAGTAATAAGATTCCTTAAAACAGATTCTACAGTTTGATGTTGTGAGAGTAGGCTGGCATGCAGGCTTTACTCTAAGGAACAGTGCTAGAAATATAAGAATGAAAACGAGTAACAGAAGATGGGACACGCCTTGGAGAAAGGAAGATAGAATGATGGATAAGTTGCGTAGGATCTGGAGTAGTAAGTGTAGGGATAATAGAAAAAGGGGGGTGGATGCTAGGTTTTCTGGATGACAGCAAGGTTGGAAAGAAATGTTTAAGAAGTGAAAAGCTTATCAGGGGTCATACAATAGAACAACAATGCAGCAAAAAAATAATAAGGGGCTGAGCAGAAAGGGGACAGAAAAATAGAAGATAAAGAAGGGGGTGGTGCAGCCATAGGAAAGGAAAAATGTAGGAGTAGGCTGCAATGGAGAGCAAAGACATTCAGTATTTACCAAATTTCATTCAGGGCAAAAAAATTGAAGGATTATGAGCAATATAATTTTTACTTTAGTTTCTTTACTGGAATTATACTTATTAAGATTAATTAATTTATGTTTATATTTACTGTATGCTGAGCAGTTGTCCAAGTACTTCCTGACTGCAAGTCATATGGTCCCACATTCTGATGATGCAGTGGACTAAATAAACAGCATGTAGTTGGATATTTTTTTGTAGTCTGTGGTAGATTTCTACACATAAAGTGATACATACTGCAGCACAGTCAATCACTCAGTCAGACAATCTATAATAATTAATAAATAACTAAATGCACTTATATTCAAATGTACTGTAACCAAAGATAAGTGGAACAAGACAGAATATCTAGCAAAGTGTGTTGTATTTGGCATACAGTGTAATAACACAGATACAACATTGAAATAAATAGTTATCTACCACTGGGATGATCAATTTTAGGGGTATGTGAATGACCACTTTGATAGTCTACAGTGAAGTATGTTTGTGTGTGTTATAATTTGACTGGATTAGTGTTGGAACAAAAACTGTTCATTGAACTTACTGGGCTTCTCCGCAAGGCAAATGTTGCGCCTGTGTGTGAGACTAGGCAGTTCCTAGTGGGAAGGCAGACTGCTCGCTGTATTGAGTTACACATACAGATGGAACTTTACTGCGGATTTTGGGAATCGGGGTGGACCTAGAACCAAGCACATGTGTGGTTCAGTGTAGTGTGAGCTGGTCCCCCAAACATTTGTTGGCAAGCCTTGCAGTGTCCTGTTTAAAAAATAGATTTAAGTCCCTGATGGGTCAGTGGCCTCTCAAGCCAGTTCCATACCATGGATGGAGAGAATGCAGATATGATGGCCATGCCACTGTACAGTTGGAGGTAATGCAGTGGACAGCCTCATGGCCATGCTGCCCCACCTATTTGTCAGACCTAGTTTCCTGGTAGCAATACCAGGTCTGGCAAACAGGTGAGGCTACTGTGTAAGAGAACATTAGCTTGACTCAGAATCCCTGCTGACTTCCTGGTAAGTCTCAGATGTGTAGCTGACTCAACCAGATCCCTTTACTGGTCCCACAAATCAGCGGTCTGCCCCCCTCAGCTCTTCATGTGAAGAGCAAACAAAACAAAGTACTTCTGCAAACTTCAAAACTTGCAGGATGCTTCCTGCAGACAGTACCCAATCTGCACCACCACCCCCAAGCTTTTCAAGTGAATAAAAAAGTCCATTCCTTTTAGTGGAACAACAATTAGGTGACCAAATACAGGACACATCCCCCCTCCTTCCTGCCCCAGCCATTCAGGTCCTGTTTCTGTGCCCTGCCCCCAACCATCTTTCCTTACATTAGAGTAAAAAATAAAATAACAATAATAAAACTTTTCCCTTTTAAACAGTAGCAAATAGTTTATTTCTTGGACAGAGCACTACAGTGCTCAGTTTTTTTTTACAATGGCAGAAAACTGTTTACTACAAATGTAGCAATCAGTTGCTACAGTTTATTCCCTGCAAGGAGCGATACAGTGCTCAGGTTTTAGTAAAAAAAAAAAAATTATTATATTGAAATTGTAGCAAATTGCTTGTGACAATGTAGCAAACAGTTGCTACAGTTAGACCACACACAGAGAGCAACAGCACTCAGGTTTGACTGCAAATGCAATATTGGATTTTAAAAGGCAGTATTGCACTAAGGATGACCTGGATGATAGATGACCAATCAGATTGCTCCCTGTAACACTTTGTGCCTGGACAGTTGCCCCTTTTGCCCCCACCCTAGCTATGCTACTGATGATTCATTAACATATAACATGATAACATCTCACTACCTGCTCTTGGCATAGACAAAACTCTGTTCAAATCAATACCCTGAGCGGTTAAATTATCCTGTATTCCTCCCTTATGACATCATCAGAAGGTGCTGCTGGATGACACGAAATCTAGAAATAATTGAACAGCTGCACAGCATGTAATAAATGCAAACATAAGCCTATTAAACTTGAAAAATATATATGCATTGATGTAACTAAAGTAAAATCTACATATTTTAGAATCAGAAAGACCCCATTATATAACAAGAGTTTAATCACAACAAAACAAAGAGTTAAAAAGCTCTGCACATGATCTTAAGTTCAATGAACAGTTTTATTTCAGCATTAAATCAATGTATAACACACACAAACATACATTAGTGTAAGCTGTCATTGTAGTATTTCGTTCTAAAAATGATCATCAAAGTAGACACCTATTTATTACAGTGTTATTTATATCTGTGCTATTACACTGAATGCCAAGCACTATATACACTTTACTTGGAGTCTTATCCTACCGGAGTTCTCTTTTGTTACTTTTCATTTGAATATAAATACATTTGGTTATTTGTTGATTTGTCATCTGATTGTTTGACTGAGTGACTGATTGATAGTGCTGCAGTCTGTGTCACTTTTTTGATTTTTATCAAAGCATTCACAAATCTCACAAGCAACTTCCAGAGTTCCTTAATAAGCTAAGCACAAAGAGTGACAGTCCTGTGGAGGAAGTTTGTGACCACACTCAAAACACTTTTTGAAAACCAGAATTCTCCATACTGGCAAGTAGCCACTTTCAAATACTAAACTAGATGACCAAAGTCACTAATTGAATAAAAAAAAGTGGAGTTGCTAACAACCGTGGAATTAAGCTGTGCCCTGAGAGACAAGAAGCTATAATCAACTGCTGCAGGATTTACTGAAACCAAAAGAAAAACAGAAAGCTCTGACAGCGCCATTTACTATATTCTGAAGAAAAATATAAGGATACTTAAGCAATAACCAATGACGTGGTGTGGCATATATTGAAGATTTACCCATGGTTGGTGTGGTTTAATCACGAGGGTGAAGACTGAGTGATTAAATAAAGCCAACCATGGGTAAATTTCAATATACCACAACCACGGAGTTGGTTATTGCTATTATACAATGATATTATTCAAGGAAAAAAAACATACTTTTCTTAAATAATGTCTTTGTATAATGGCGCATTACTGTTCTTCTACAGCTGGTGGTATACGTATGGGACTTGGGTTCCCATGCATACCCAGTACATCAATGCTTTGACAAGGAAGCAACGGAGAAAAGAAAGTCTCCGTTGCTCTGTTTTTTTGCTTTCTTTTTTCTTTTTTCTTTTTTATTATTTAAAAAAAAAAAGTTTGGGCTACTTTGGGGGTAGAAGAGAGAGACAGAATGGAGGAAATGGAAAGTAAATCAGGTATGTTTCTTTAGTTTTAAATAACGTACCTGATTTTCTTTGTATTTCCTCCATGCTACCTCTCGGGTATGTCCGTAGTATGGACTATATGTTTTTTTTTAAAGTTTTGTTGAAAAAAAATAAAAGTTTTGGAATATACAAATGGAAAGAAGTCTGGGTGACTGGACCTTTTTCCATTGGTATATTCTGGGATTTCCAACGGGCACGCTGGTTGGGCTGGCCAATATTCGTCCATGTTTATGAATACTTATGACCAGTCATTGTATAATAAAGATTATTGAATTTAAAAGTGTTAGTTATTTATGAAAAACAGCCTAGGGACATTTTCCTGAATGTGCTCATGAGTGTCAAAGGAAATCCGAATAAAACAGAGGAACAAGGTATATTATAGGATGAAGTGAGAAGCTGAAGCTTGGGAAACTATTCTGTACCAAGCTGACATGAACCTGCAGTACAAGTCCTAGAGGTTAAAGAGGATGTATGGTCACCCTAGTCTGATAATCAATTCTTTAAACACATTCACATGCAAAACATCACTCATATTTACAAAAGGTAGCTTGGGGCAATTTTCATCTCACCATTCATTCAGTATGTCAAAAAAGGACTGGGTAGTGTGGGGTGAATGATGCATGTTGAGAAAAGGGAGGGTTTCAGGTAGTCTGAGAGCTTTATCTGCTTTGTTGTCTTAATACCATGACATATCATCTAAAGGTTTCCAAAAAGAGGACTTATCAGATCTAGGTAGTATAAATGAACATAAACTGATTGAAAACATCCATACAATCATTTTGATTAAGTTAAATCATCTTAATTAAGACCAAATTATAGAGGACTGGGTTTATCTCTGATGACTATACACAAAAGGCCAAAGTAAAAACATTGAATATGTACAATGTAAGTTCATATTTGTTCAATGTTCATAAAACTTGTTTTGACCATTTTAATGTTAGTATTATAATTTTAGTATTATGAATTATATATAAGGTACTGGAAAGCACCCAGTCAAACTTAGAAAAAGTATGTACAAGGGACAAATACTGTTAGCTGGTTATTTAAACAGGTTTAAACATGCAGAACAGTTAACCAAAACATTAGAAGTTGTTCAAATACTGAGGTAATAACAAAATGGATTCATTACATGCCACTAAACAATTTAAGTTTTAACGGGCAGGCATTATGGACAAACTATTCTTGCCTGAGTTCATTGAACTTTGAATTTCATCTTATTACTAATCAAACATGCTCAGATAATAATTATACAACAAAGGGTGCTATCCAGCCTGCATGCCACTGTGAGAAACTATTAGTTTAGATCTAGCTAGAGTGCTGGTTATCAATACAACTGACCACCCCCATCTCCTTAATCCTGAAAAACATAAAAAATGACAATATAAGGGAAATGTGAATGTAGACTGCATATTTTCAAAAGTATCATGCAGGCAGCAGTAAAGCATTTATATTTATATTCCAGATGGTGGGATTAAATCACAAGAAAACCTTTCTTAGTTATGCCTTAGTTACAATGCAACAGAAGAAAAACAAACTAATCATTATAACTCACTTATATCAATCCTGTTAAATATATTTTAAGGATTATATTCACAATTGTTGATTGGATTATGCTTAATGTCAATTACAATCCAGTGACAGACAAAGGAATAAGCTTTTACATGGGTTCTGCAGGTGGGCAAGTCCATGTTTTCTTGATCTTTGAGGTCAGTGAATTGCAGTTCACTAGACTGTGCTCAATATTCCATGATGCCGTTGGCCGTCAAAAAAGCAATTACTAGAAAATGGAAATCAAAATCTTAATCAGCTGTAAATAAAATATTGAATATTGTAACTGAGATAAACAAATTAGAAGTGGGATCTTTAGAAAAGGGAAAGAGTGATTTGCATAGAAATAAACAGAATTTGTGGGAACAATATGTGTGGAATATTGTTCAGGAGGAGGAGTGAAATTTAAATGAAGGTAGTTTACGTAATGTTTTATTGCATGATAATTGTTAAAAAATAAAACATGTATAGTGCATGAAGAATATTTAATTTTAATTAATTTTTTTCTTTAACTGTATGTGTACCCGCATCATTGCTCAATGTGGGAAACTAATAAGGCTGTTTAATAAAAGCATTCCTTGAGTAGACCATAATCCAAATGATGAAAGAAACTATAATTCATTTTAAGATGCCATTCTGAATTTGTACTGATCTAGTTGGACTAACTGATGTTAAATTTTTAAGAATTTCATTAGGAGTTTGAGTATATCAAGATTAATAAAGCATACTTCTCTTATAAGTATAACATTCATACAATAAACAATATGCATGGAGAGTTAAAAATGAAAATAAAAAAACTTGTTATAGCCAGATTATTAAATATGAAATTTGTTGATGTTATAAAGGAAATTAAACTTCACACAAACAGATGGCATTCCCATGGGAATTACAGGAGAAAGCAACTAACTGTTAACATATTTCATACTGCTACATGCACAAAAAAGAGTCAGAACAGAAGTGCATCTCTACTGCTAATCAATCAACAGCTTTAAATGTTGTCATGCACCTTGGTCTGCCACACAAACTTGTTTTAAGTGGTAATATCACACAGCAGCATACATTTCCCATACATTACAAAACATTATGATAATGTCTGTGATAATAATCAGCGATACATTTTCAAACTTATGTGAAGATATATTCTAGACATCCATATCTTGAGTGCATAACATCTTGGTTATAATATAAAATATAAAAAGATTTCTTAATAAAGAATGTTTTTTATTTAGTTGTTCTAAAAAGTAAAAAAAAAGGAAGAAGAGTGAAAACTTTGCAAAAGAAATACAGACAAGCTTATTTCAGAAAACATTTGAGGTTGGTTTTGCTGATTCTGTTACTGAGGTAGCAGAAGAAATAGGAGGAGTCAGCAAAGCCAACCCCAAATGCTTTTCTGAAATCAGCTTGTCAGTGTTTCTTTTGCAAAGTTTTCACTCTTCTTCCTTGTTTTTACAGCAACTAAATAAAAAGCATTCTTTATTAAAAAATCTTTTTTTTATATTTTTATGTTTTAGTCTTTTAGTAAAATATTGTCCGTCTGTCATTAGCGGTGTGTGTGTGTGTGTGCGTGTGTGCGCATGCATGTCTGTATGTGTGTATACTATTCTGAATTGATCTGGTGTGTTTGTGTGTGCATGTGTGCGTGTGTCCCATGTCTATATATGTGTATGTGATTCTGAATGGATCTGGTGTGTGTGTGTGTGTGTGTGTGTGTGTGTGTGTGTGTGTGTGTGTGTCTTGTCTTGCTAATGAAAGAGCGACAATATTTTATGGTTGCCACCTGTCCTGTTGTCAGCAGGACATTAATGGGTTGAACTACCTCATCCCGTTGCCCACACTGTAAAGCACTGGGACTTTAAAAGTCCTGCTTTTCAATCATGCTGATTTGCCATGGAAAAGCCACCATATACTTCCGTTTTTTCCATGGCTATTTGGTTATGTCACCAACCTAGACCTGCAGGCAGAGCTATTGTTCCCTGTTAGGTCTGGGCATTGTAAAACATGCAGCAATTGGCTGCAACTTGTGAAGGCAGTGGAGCGTGAGCCAGGAAGTGCCCTACAAAGGTCACGGCTGTTTAGTGTTTTTTTTAGCACTTCTACAGCCACTAATACTAGAAGACTGTGATTTGTCTTTTTTTTCCAGCAAGCCAGCCAGCTAGCCAAGAAAACAGGAAACCAGGAAGCCAGCTAGCCAGCCACTCCAGCAGGCAAGAAGCCTGCCAGCCAGCCACTTCAACAGGCAGGAAGCCTGCCAGCCAGCTAACTACTCCAGCAATCAGGAAGCCTGCCAGCCAGCCAGCTAGCCACTCCAGCAGGCAGGACATCTGCCAGCCAGTGAGCCACTCCAGCAGGCAGGAAGCCAGCCAGCCAACCACTCCAGCAGGCAGGAAGCCTGCCAGCTGGCCACTCCAACAGGCAGGAAGCCTACCAGACAGCTAGCCAGTCAGCCGCTCCATCAGGCAGGAGTCCAGCCAACCATCCGCCAGCCAGCTACTCCAGCAGGGAAGCCAGCTAGCCCAGCAAAGACTGTGATTGTAGTGGTAAGTAAGTACAACAGTATTTCATGGCTCTAGTTTTTTTTTAAATGGGAATATTGTGTTTTATTTCAATGTAGGTTTTTGACATTTAGAGGTAAATGGAGTGCACTACACATTATTTAAATCTGTGTAGTGGTTATTTTGAGATTTCCAAGTAGTAGTTTTTAAAGGTATAAAAAGTGTGTGTGTGTGTGTGTGTGTGTGTGTGTGTGTGTGTGTGTGTGTGTGTGTGTGTGTGTGTGTGTAATTATAATTGTTGTGGTTGTTTTGGGATGATTTGGAAGCATTAGTTTTTAAAGGCTAAAATGTGTGTATAGAAGTTTTTTTTATTTCTGGTGGGGGCAATCTTCATAGATAAATGTAGTGTGACATATATCTATTGTTATTGTGGCTTTTTCAGGGTACCTTGTGTTTACAAATGGAAATGTTTTAGGATAATCTGCACTTTTTCTGTGTGGAAATGTTTGCAATTTAATGCTGTCTACAGGAAGTTAAGATATGCTACTTTAGGTATTTTTGTATATTGTTCTTGCAAGTCAATGTGTATGTGTATATATATATATATTTTTTGAGGGGGGTGTTGATAAGTAAACCCACTGCATTTATTATTCTGTTAGGTACATGCTGTCCTGACTGTTTCGAGATTGTTTGCTTTTATAATTGGAAATGTGTGTATTTTATTTTCATGCTGTCTTTAATAGGGTTAAAATGTACTGCTTTGCTTATAATGTAAATATGGCCATGCTGCTTTCACTTGGGCCTGCTTATTGCATTGTTGTGTTGGGTAAATTACTGTTATAGGTTTATTTTTATTTTTCTTAATTGCTGTGTTTGGAGGTAAATGGGATCCATGGGGTCTGCTGTGCATTGTAGTTTATTTTAGATTATCTGCTCTTGCAAGAAGTACTTTTAAAAGGTTAAAATGTTTGCTTAACTTTATTTTTTGTGGGGGTGCATATTCAGAAGTTAATGCAGTGCATTTGGAATTGTGCTAAAACATGTCATCGTTGTTTCAGGATAATTTGCTTTTATAAGTAGAAATGTGTGTATTTTGTTTTTAATGCTGTCTCCAGTAAGTTTACAATTTACTGCTTTGATTATAATGTGATTATGGCTGGTGCTGCTGTTGGGCCTGTTTATATTGCATCATTGCACTTGGAAATTAGTGCTATAGGTTTATTTCTGTTTTTTTTTCTTAACTGCTGTGTTCAGAAGTAAATGGGGTCTATGGGATCTGCTGTGCAGTAATGCTTCACTTGCTTCATTTAAATGGTTTGTGAGGTTTCGGTATGCTGTAGTAATTTCATACTGTTGTACCCATAACTGCATCTCCTTCAACTCCTCTGTGGTGATATCATATTGGGGTTCATGGTCAATGTAATACTGGCCACACCTCCATGTCCCACTTTGGCCCTCTTAAAAGGTGGCAACCCTACAATATTTTACTTAAAGACTAAAATATTGTCCCTCTGTCATTCAAATTGCCTTTCTGGCTCTGTCCCTCTTTAATGAGATAGCAGAAAAATTTTGCTTGCAACATAAATAGGACATCTTGGAGAGACAGATATGTTTCTCAGAGAATTCCCATTCTCTGGAACAGGCTCCTCATTGATATGAAGCAGAGATCCTGCCTATCTCTTTTTAAGCATGAGTTGGACCAATATTTCGGTAATCAGAAATTCTCCCCGGTCTGGCTGCTATGTCTCGGATGGACAGAGGCAGTCAGTAAATCACTGCCTATATGAATCAAATTTGTGGGCCACACTTGGGTTGCACGGCTAGGCTTATAAGGGCCCTAGTGGTTACTGGCCTAGTATATACCTATGAACCTATTTGATAACATAATGATATTCTGCTTAAATAATTAATGGAGTTTGAAACACACTGCTTACATTTACATAAAAACACCATTGTTTTCTGTTAGTCACAAGGATACTTATTTGTGTTTTCTTTATTACAAAAACTGCATGCCCCTTTCTTCACTTTGTTGAGTTTCACATATCCTTTAACAGATATCCTGTCATATCCCAGCCTTCAAAATCAATGCCTTCACTGCTTCATCATTATATGTTCCACACTGCTCATGCTTTCTCTTCTCCTTCCCCATATTGTGAACCATAAACTCTTAATCCCACTTTTTTCTTTTACTTGTCTTATCCTCCTTTTCACTTTTGAAATTCTGAACTTGTATCTTTTTTCCC
>NC_056735.1:686102319-686224327 GCF_019279795.1 Protopterus annectens
CCTAGGTGTGAGTGTGCGCGTGTGTGTGTACCTTCTGTGGAAGGTTGGGTGCCGGGCTGGCAACTCGACACTGTAAAACTCCACTGCCAATCATGGGCGGACAGATGATCCACTGTGGTGACCCCTAACTGGGAAAAAGCCTCAAGAAGAAGAAGAAGTCATCTGATATATTTAAAAAATTAAAAGTGAGCAATGGTTAGCAATGCTCACCTATGCTTAGCAAGTGTAACCATTGCTAAGATGTGAATGCTAAGCAGCAGATAGCTCAGCTAAGTGGATGTGCACACAGTTAAACACTGCTCAACAATTTCCCCTTTAAGCAGTGTTAAAACAAGCTTAGCAAATTTGCGCACTGCTTAGCGGAGCTTAACCTTTTCAAAATGGTCCAATGACAGCAAAGGGCAGGAATATTGCACTATTTAAATGTAGGTGGGAATACAGCCATAATCTTTTATAGTCCATCTATGCAGATACAATGGGTGGCATAGGAGAGGGAGTACACTTTCGGGTGCAATGCTGGAGCATTAGAGAGTCCAGAGTCATGGCTGAACTCCTAGTTAAAAACCATGAGGAGAGACTGCTGCAGGGCCAGTACCAGGGCTCCCAATACAAAGTGGAGGCCTGGGACCATCTCACATGCGAACTCACCAGTGCTAATGGCATCCCCAGGCTGATGAGCAGGTATGGCAAAACTAAAGCATAGGAAGGGGGTGCTCTTGGACCAGTAGATCCACGATGGATGGGCCCAGAATGCTCCAGTAGTGTGTAAGTATCACTATCAAGTAGTTTGTAGCAAATAATAGCCTGAGAATGTGATAGACAGATATGCATAATGTGTGTTTTTCTTCCCTAAAGCTGCAGCAGGGAGGGCTAGTAACTTGTAAGCCAACGCTGACAGACTGCTGAGGCTGTGCCGACAGGCTGGTGAGTACAAATCTATTTTGCAGTATTTTGTAAAAATAGCTAAGAGGGAGTACATTGCTTACTGTTAGTAGGTATACTGTTACTGTGTGAACTGAATAAATAAAAAAGTATGACTGATGAATATTGATGGACAATAAAGACCTTTAAAAACTGTTGTGTTTATTCCGGTATGTTGTTGTAGATATATATAGAATGTATACAGGTTATTCACAGCAAATATGGTTGTGACAGCATACATTAACTGAGGTGCATCTGTGAACAAGCTGTTAGGAGAAACTGTAGATGGTGTAGCTGTAAAACGAGATATACATGAAATGTGAAATATATACTGCACTAAGCTCTGAACCCTGAATAGTAATATGTCAAGTATCAATGTGTGTACTGTGCAGCATTGCCTTGTGTTAACCTTTGCTTTCCAGGTTGTAGTAATCTAAATGAGTAATGCACATACAGTAACTATCTGTCATGCATGTATCACAGAATTACAAGTTCAGACTGTTTAACCAAGAGACTGTTAGGCAGAAACCATTGAAACAATAAGCAGCAGTTCCCCAGTAGCTCAGTGTGATGAGAAATAGCTTAGTTGTTACTTTTGCATACCCAGACACAGTTCAAATCCAGGGAGTGGTACTAAGATGTGTGCATATCTATACACAAGGAATCAGGAATAAATGTAAAAACAGTTAGGTACTGTTAACAGATATTTTCCCCAGAGGTTTTACAGGTAAGTAAATGTTGCCAGTAGTTGTATGAAGGGTATACTAATAAACTGTGTACAACTGTTCAATTGTTCCATCACATGCCTGCAAATGACAGCAGGGTAGGTACATACAATATGCACTCTTCCAGAATCATTCCTCTCAACTGGACAGATATTCACTGAATGTCCAGATATTTGTCTCAGATTTGTGGTCAGTTTTACATAACGTAATGATGTCATGGCGAATCAGTGGCAAACCATTATAGACTGAAGTTAGAAAATAATGCTAGACATACAAGTGTCAGATGTCATATCCATCAGAAAACCCATGCAAATGTAAAACCTGTTATTTTATCAACTTTCCAAGTTTGTAACAGCAATATCTAAAAATTGTCTGTATTTAGAGGTGTTTGTCCCAGTCTTATGTATGGCTTTGTCCAGAGTTCACATTCTAAGAGGTTGAGAGGTATGTTTCTGATACATGTCTCTTAAGTGCCACCCAGTCATGGCTAGTGGTTACTGCTGCAAATAATCCTGGACACAGATAGGAAACCAGTTGATGTATGCCTATAGAACACTCACATAGCAGTTCAGGGTACCCCTGCTGTTCTAGATATATAACCCTGACATGTATGAGTCCCCTCTAGTCATGTACCCAGAGTTGTTACAGTTTGTCTCATACTATTCCAGGCTGACAGTTTAATAGGAATGTTTGTACTACAGAAGCTATAGCCATATGTAGATGTAAAGTGATGGCAGACCCATAAAATATTGAGCAGTACTGTTGTGGAAATAGAAGCATAAACAGTTGTTAATGGATTTTCTGTCTCCCCCCATCCCCTCATCTGCAGCAATAATTATTACTCATATACTACAGGTATGTTGTGCTCCAACCCAATGTTGGGACTTGTGTTATATTATTGTTAATATATTTGATTGTTTGCATGTTAACATATCCTATTCCAATACCATTGTTGGTGGCATGTTGCCATCAATGTTACTGTCATGCTGTTATGATGCATACTGTTGTTCCATTTGTGCAAGTGTTCTGTTTGCTATGCAACTTTTTCAAATTTGTTTTATGGGGTTAATTGGAACACCCATGCATGCTGTTATAACTAATCTTGAAATGTGTTGTTCATGACTAACCAACATATTTGGTAAAACCTCAACACCATAGCAGGTTTAGGAAGGCAGATCCCAGTGGATCTGCCTGTCCCACCTCATCTGGCCATGGCACCGGGACCCAGCACATCTGGGACCCAACCCAGATCTCCCTCATCTGCTGGTCTTGCACCACCTTCAGATGGAACCAGCAGATAGAAAAGGGCCCATAGCACATACATCTACCCCCTCCCTACAGAGACCACATAACATTGACACACCACATTGCCACACAATACTGACAGTCTTCAACAATTGCAAGAAATACACAGACCTCTCAACTGTTCAGAGTCCCACAGAATGTCCAGGCCTATTCCTCATATATAAGGCCTCTTACACATAACATGTCTGGCATTCTGATACATCACTGGGATGGTATCAGGAATGAAGGCACTAAATAATGATATACCCTACCTATCAACCTCTTACTGCATGACATCTGGACAAAGCCTGACATACTTGGGGGACAGAGGCCCAAAAAACAGGGGCATATGTGAAATATTGCTGTTATAAACTGAGACAGTTGCTGGTGTAACAGGGTTTGTTGTAACATATCTTTTCTGAGTGATATGAAGTCAGAAACACAAATAAATGATACCATTTACTGACTGCAATCCACACAGTATAATAATGATTTTCCAAGGTTCCCTATTAGCTGATTGAAGATGCATTCTATTGAATGCATCTTGATCGAACTCTATAGAGCAAAATGGCAAAATACCGAAGCGCTATATAACCAAATTCTTTCCCTGGGAAAGAAATCACTTGTCCGCCTTCAGTATTTTGCCTTCTTCATTACTGTAGTGCAGTCTTGGAGTTGGTATATTTAAATAGGGGTGTGTGTGTGGGCACAGCCCCCCCATGTCAGGGGGTGTGAGGGAGCAAAGCCCCCCACATTAGAAATAGTTTGTGGTGTGTGTGTGTTGTCTGTGTGTTTCTTGGAACAGTGATTTTTTTCCTGGGAAGAAAATCGCTGTTCTGAGTGTTCGAGATTGTAAGCTTTTGCTTACATGGGGTCGATGAATCAGCATTCGCTTTTCTAAGCAGTCGGTGATTTAATATAAACCCATTTTCCAAAGACAAAAAAAGTCTGAGGAACACACCAAACATGAGAGTCCAAAATCTGGCCATTCTGTGGATAGCCCTACAGTTGAGAGTTATGTCAACCACATAACACTGTCAGGCTTAAAATCACACAGAAAAACCATGTCCACACAAACCCTGTTAAACTAGCATTAATTCAACTGTATAACAGCAATACTTACATTCTGTCCCCATGTCTGGAACATTTTCCTCCAGTTTGTTGGGCTGTCTCCACAGTTTTCATTGTAAGAGGTATTTCCAACTACCCTCTGTGATGCTGTTGTTCACACACCTCCATGAAGTCCTCCTCACAGGCAAGGAAAAGGGGCAATGCTCACATGAAGTACTCAATTATAGGAGTCTGTTGCCATGCCATTGGCTATAGGAATAACATCACAGCTGCTCTGCATGCAATTAGCAAGTGGGGGACACCAATTGGTGCACAGGCCATCAGCTGCTCATGAGCATCACCTACAAAAGACAAGCTGCTGCCTATGCAAAACAGATGTACACCCTACATCTGAGAGAGAGAAAGAGAGAGAGAGAGAGACAGACAGACAAAGACACCAAACAACACATATTGGAATCAACCAACCATACTTGGAAAAAAAAGGTATGTCAAACAAGTAAGCATGTAATGGAATGCAGTAGGGGGTATAATGGGTACTAGGAGGTTTAACAAATATGTCTCAACAAGACTTGCTGTACTGATATATCGCTGATCAGAACCTATGGCCATAGCATCTGGGTGTGGCTGCAGTGTCATAGATCACAGCTCAGGCCCCTGAGTCACCCCAGGAAAGGATGGCTAACATATGACTACTACTGGAGTGTGTGTTGAACAATACTGACTGTGACACTGCTAGGCCAGCTACTCGGATGTTGTAGACATCCATATGTTAATTGTTAATACAGCTATGATATACATGTTTGTCTCAAAAATGTGAGAGATCTATACAGGGTATTTGCATAGTGAAATACTGTTGGAGATGTATGTGTTGAACTGCATGTGATATACTGAGCTCATACCATTCAACTGTCCAGTGTTATGCAGACTGACCATATGTGTGCCTCATATTTGTAGTCATTTACTCATAGAGTTGTGTTATGTCTGGCAAATCATTGGCAACCTGTCAAGACTGACATTACAACATCTCCTTCTCTTTCTTTTGGCTGTTCCCATTAGGGGTCTCCACAGCGGATCATCTGTCTCCATTTCTTCCTGTCCTCTGCATCTTGCTCTGTCACACCAACCACCTGCATGTCCACCACATCCATACAAATTTTATCTTAGGCCTTCCTCTATTCCTCTTATCTAGCAGCTTTATCCTTACCATCCTTTTCCCAATATACTTAATATCCCTCCTCGGCACATGGCCAAAACAAAATAAACCTGCTACTCTCTGGCTTTGTCTCCAAACCGTCTAACCTTGGTTGACTTCTAACATACATATTCGTAATCCTGTCCAACCCCCCGTCACACCCAGTGTAAATCTTAACAACTTTAATGATGCCATGTCCAGGTCTGACTCCTGCCTTTTTGTCAATGCCACTGTCTCCAACCTATGTAACATAGTTGATCTCACTACCGTCTTGTAGACCTTCCCTCTCACTCTTAATAGTACTCGTCTGCCGCAAATTACTCCTGACACTCTTCTCCACCCTCCCCATCCTGCCTGTACTCTCTTCTTCACTGCTCCCCCACACTCGTTATTACTCTGAATTGTTTATCCCAAGTATTTAAACTCATCCACTTTTGCAAACTCTATTGCCTGCATCCTCACCATTCCTCTATCCCCCCCATTCATTCATATACACTCTGTCTTAGTCCTGCTGACCACATTCCTCCCCTCTCTAGAGCATATCCCCACCTCTCCAGGGTCTCCTCAACCTGTTCTCTACTCTCACTACAGATCACAATGTCATCTGCAAACATCACAGTCAATGGGAACTCCTGTCTGATCTTGTCTGTCAACCTGTCCATCACCAGTGCAAATAAGAAAGGACTCAGAGCTGATCCCTGATGTAATCCCACCTCAACCTTAAACACACCTGTAACTCCCACCGCAGAACTCACCGCTATCATACTACCCTTGTACATATCCTGTAGCACTCTTACAGATTCCTCTGCCACTCCTGACTTCCTCATACAGTACCGCAACTCCTCTCTAGGCACACTGTCATATGCTTTCTCTAAGTCCACAAAGACACAATGCAACTCCTTCCGACCTTCTCCGTACTTCTCCATCAACACTCTCAGAGCAAACATCACATTTGTAATGCTCTTTCCTTGCATGAAACCATACTGCTGATCAATAATCCTCACCTGCCTTCTTAACCTAGCTTCCACTACTCTTTCCCATAACTTCATGCTGTGCCTGATCAATGTTATCCCTCTGTAGTTACTACAGCTCTGCACATCACCCTTATTCTTATAATTGGTACCCAAACACCTTTTCTCCACTCCTCACGCATCGTCTCACTCTCCAAGATTACATTAAACTATCTGGTTAAAAAGACCACTGCCATTTCTCCTAAACACCTCCATGCTTCCACAGGTATGTCATCAGGACCAACAGCCTTTCCATTCTTAATCCTCTTCATAGCTATCCTTGCTTCCTCTTTGCTAATCCATTGCACTTCTTGATTCACCATATCCACATCATCCAACCTTCAGTCTCTCTCATTCTCTTCATTCAACAGTCCCTCAATGTACTCTTTCCATCTGCTCAACACACTCTCCTCACTTGTGAGTATGTTTCCCTCATTATCCTTTATCACCCTTATCTGCTTCAAATCCTTCCTAGCTCAATCCCTCTGTCTAGTCAATCGGTACAGGTCCTATTTTCCATCCTTATTGTCCAACCTTTCATACAACCCTTCATATGCCTCATCCTTAGCCTTTACCACCTCTCTCTTTGCCATGCACCTCATCTTCTTATACTCCTGTCTACTTTCTTCATATCTCTGACAATCCCACTTCTTCTTTGCCAACCTTTTTCTGTGTATACTACCCTGTACTTCCTCATTCCACCACCAGGTCTCCTTGTCCTCCTTCCTCTGTCCAGATGTCACACCAAGCACCTTTCTAGTCATCTGCCTTACTAGCTCTGCTGTAGTTAACCAGATATTTAGTAACTCTACACTGCCACCCACTGCCTGTCTTAACTCTTCTCTGAACTCAACCTCACAATCACCCTTTTTCAGTTTCCACCATTTGATTCTGGGTGCTGCTCTCACATTCCTCCTCTTCTTGATCACCAACATCATCCCACAGACCAACATTCCATGCTGCCTAACTACACTTTCCCCTGTTACCACTTTACAGTCTCCAATCTCCTTCAAACAGGCCCTCCTGCATAGGAGATAATCCACATGTGTGCATCTTCCTCCACTCTTGTATGTCACCCTATGCTCCTCTGTCTTGTTAAAATATGTATTCACCACAGCCATGTCCATCCTTTTTGCAAACTCCACCACCATCGTACCTTCTGCAATTCCTTTGCTTAACACCATACCTAGCAATCACTTCCACACCCCCTATGTTCCCTTCACCAACATGCCCATTGAAATCTGCTCAAATCACCACTCTCTCACCCTTGGGTACAGTCATCACCACTTCATCCAACTCACTCCAAAATTTTTCTGTCTCATCCATCGCACATGCAACTAGCAGAACATATGCACTCACAACAGTCATCATTACACCATCAATTTCCAGCTTCATAAACATCACTCTATCCACCACTCTTTTCACCTCCAACAATGCTCTTGGCATATTGTTCCTTCAGGATAACCCCTACACCATTTCTCCTCCCATCCACACCATGATAGAACTATTTGGACCTGACTCTGATACACCTAGCCTTCCCCCCCTTCCATCTGGTCTCTTGCACATACAATATATCAGCCTTCCTTCTGTCCATCATATCAGCTAGCTCTGCCCCATACCAGTCATACTGCCAGCAGTAAAAGTTCCTACCCTCACCACCACACTCATAGTTTCATAGTTTCATAGTTTATTACTAGGCTATCTGCCCTGGGGCATTTATAAGCCTAGCCCTAGTGATGTGGCTTTCGCCACCCCATGTAGTGGTACTAGAGTGTACAGAATAGATTTAGAATACTGTGCCTTTGTCTAGTAGTGACACATTGAAGACCCCCTTACTTATTAAAATTAGTTTACTGTGCCTCTGTCTAGTAGTGACACAGGGATGACCCCCGGGGTAAACCTACAATCTCCCATCCACTCGTCAAGATTTCTCTTGAAGAGAGTCAGTGAGGGGCTCTGCCTAACATGAACTGGGATTCTGTTCCAGAGTATGGGAAGCCTCTGAGTTATGAATCTGTCCCTCCAGCATGTCCTATTCATATTTGTGCTGAGGTTTAAATCTTTAGCTCTCGTGGTTCGAATGGATTTGGATTTTTTGAGGTGGAGCATGTCCATCAATTCCTGGTTGGACATGGCCTTGTACATCAGGCACAGATCACCTCTGAGCAGGTGGTATGCTACTGAATAGAGCTGGAGTTTTTTTAGCCTGGCAGCATATGACATATGTTGGAGACCCTTGATCCTCTTGGTGAGGTACTTCTGGGGTCTCTCCAGCTGTTGTAAGTGCTGGGTGAGGTACATACCAAATGGGGCATTGTACTCAATCATGGGCCTGATAAGGGAGGAGTATAGGTTCATAGGTTCATACTAGGCTATCTGCCCTGGAGCAATTATAAGCCTAGCCCAATTCTGTGTGGCTTACGCCACCCCTTGATTTGAGTATACTGTGCCCTTTTTAAGGTTTAGTTTACTGTGCCTCTGTCCAATAGTGACACGGGAGTAATCCCTGGGACAAACCTATGATCCCCCATCCACCTATCGAGATTCTTCTTGAAGAGATTCAGTGAGGTGCTCTGCCTCACATGAACTGGAATTCTATTCCAGAGTGAAGGGAGCCTCTGGGTTATGAACCTGTCCCTCCAGCAAGTTCTATTTATTTCTGTGCTGAGGTTCAAGTCCCTCGAGCGTGTGGCTCTAAGGGATTTAGATTTACTGAGGTGGAGCATGTCCATTAATTCTGGATTTGACATAGCTTTGTATGTCAGGCATAGATCGCCAAGAAGTAGGCAGTATGCAACTGAGTAGAGCTGGAGTTTTTTTAACCGAGCAGCATATGGCATCTGTTTGAGACCCTTGATCCTCTTGGTGAGATACTTTTGGGGTCTTTCTAATTGCTGCAGGTGTCAGGTAAGGTACATCCCAAAAGGGGCATTGTATTCTATGATGGGCCTGATGAGGGGTGAATAAAGGGTCACAATTACCTCTCTTGATCTAGATGTGAAACCCTTTGTGATGAGGTGGGCTATGGAGAAGGTCTTTCTAACCACTTTGGCAATGTGGTTTTCAAAGGAGAGATTGCTATCAACTTGGGTCCCCAGGTCCCTAATATCTTTCTCTGTACTTAATGGGTTTCCGCCTATGTGGTAATTTGTGGGCACATTGTTTTTGCCAAAGGGTATGACTATACATTTTTTGGCATTTGGCTTTAAACCATGGCAATGGCACCAGTTATCTGTCTCTGTGAGACCTTTTTGAAGGATGTTTGTGTCAGCTGGAGAGTTGATTATGGCACCCAGTTTGTACCCGTCTGCGAACTTGGTGAGCCATAGTCCTCCCACATTTGCCTGTACCTCGGAAAAGTATATACCGAGCAAGAGTGGTCCCAGGACAGAACCCTGTGGGACGCCACTTGTGACCGGTTTCGAGTCGGACATGGCTCCAGCAACTCTCACTCTGTGGGTTCTGTCTTTGAGCCAGTTTGCGACCCATCTTGTGACATAGGGGTTTATATTTAAGCTGGATAGCTTATCTATGATGCCCGAGTGGGGTATTGTGTCAAATGCTTTTGCAAGGTCCAGATAGGCTGTGTGGACTACCTTCCCTTCATCTATGGCTTTGGTGACTGTTTCGAAGAAGTCAACCAGGTTCAAAAGGCAGGATCTGCCCTTGACAAAGCTGAATTGGGTAGGATCTAGTGTCTGTAGGTCCCCAATGTCTTTGTTTATGAGCTCCATGAAGATCCTTTCCATAACCTTGCAGACGTAGCTAGTCAGGCTTATGGGGCGATAGTTTCCAGGGTCCGTAGAGGCTCCACCTTTGTGGAGTGGGACCACTGTTGCTGTATGCCATTCTGTGGGCACATATCCTGTAGTGAGGCTGAGATTGTATAGCTGTTTTATTTGAGGGATTAGTTCCTCTTGGAGTTCATGTAGGAAGCAACCTGGGATGCTATCTGGTCCCATGGAAGCAGTGTTTTTTGCTTTGGAGAGGGCAGCCTTCACCTGAGCATCAGAGATGTTTGGGAGGTAGCCCTCTGCCGGGATAGATACTTGCTCTTTTGGGGTGGAAGTTTGCACTGAACCTGTCTGCCAGGATATTGGCGATGTCTGTGGGTTCAGTGTATTTTTTGTCATTTAGAATCAACTCAGAACAAGTCTGGGAGTTGCATCCCAGGTTTCTAACATAACTGAAAAAAGCCTTATGATTGTCTTTGGTGTCCTGTGCAATTTTTCTCTCGAAGCTGGCCTTGGAGGATTTTATGACGGATCGTAATTTTTTGCTAGTACTGATCAGAGATGCCTTCCCTATAAGGGATTTTGCTCTATCATGTAGTAGCTTCCTCCTTCTGTTGTACAGTTTATTTATGGCAGGGGTCCACCAGACTGGACGCCTGGCTTTTGGATGATTGGGTCTTGGTTTTGTTTGGGATAGCATGATCCATGCATTCCTGGAGATGTCCGTAGAATGCGTTTATATAGGATTCTGCAGTTTGGGCCGTAGTTTCCACTGGCTCTGGGGCCTTGAAGGATTCCACTCCGGTTTTGAGAAGTGAGAAGTTCACTTTTGAGAAGTTTTTCACTGTGGTTTTCTGGGCTGGGGGTGTGGTCAGGATGTGGATATCCAGTGAAATTAATTTATGGTCTGATCTTACCAATGAGGGATATACTTCTGGTGTGGAGCATAGAGTCCCCATGTTGGTAATGATCAGGTCTAGTATGTTGTCCCCTCTTGTGGGAGTGGTGACTAGTTGTTCCATAGCATTTGAGTTTATAATTTCCAGGAACCTTTGGGCTAAGGTGCTGGGGCTTGAGTAGTGCTCCCAGTCAATGTTTGGGTAGTTGAAGTCACCCAATATAATGGTGTTCGGAGAGATCTTCATGTTCTCCAATGTTTTCAGGAAAGCCGAGTGGGATTCCTGACTTTGAGAGGGTGGTCTGTAGGATGCTATAAACTGAAAAGCAGTCTTGCCACTGTTAGTTGCACATGGATGGTCTCCGATGCCCGTGCAATGCCACTAACCTGGAGGTGTGGATATCCTTGATAAATATGGAAACTCCCCTCCTTTTGTGGTTCGGTCCGGGTTTTGGGGCCGAAAAGCATGATATGAGGTATAGCCTGGTAGTGCTGGGGTGCTCTCTGGAGCCTTGAACCAGGTTTATGTCACTGCACAGATATCAATGTTCTCCATACTGAGGAGAGCTTCGAGTGCGTGCATCTTGAGGTTAAGACTTCTGGCGTTTAGCAGCATTACCCTTAGTTTCTTGTTCCTTGTGCTGTCTATGGGGGTGGGTTTGACTTTTGAGCCTTGCCTAAAAAAGGCACTAGGGGGGTGGCAAGAGCCTTTGCCAATATCCGAAAGCCCAGTGGTGACAGGTGCAAGCCGTCCCTAGCGAAGCAACATGGCTTGTCGAGGATGTCATCCCAGGCTGACAGACAATGACCTCCTTTGATCTGGATGTGAACCCCTTCATGATAAGGTGGGCAAGGTAGAAAGTCTTTCTAACCACTTTGGCAACGTGGGTGTCAAATGAGAGGTCACTATCAACTTGGGTCCCCAGGTCTCTGATTACTTTTTCCATACTCAGTGGGTTACTGTCTATGTGATAATTTGTGGGTACTTTGTTTTTCCCAAAGGGGATGACTATACATTTCTTGGCATTCAGTTTAAGGCCATGATTCCGGCACCAGTTGTCCATTTTGGTGAGGCCTTTTTGTAGGATGTATGTGTCAGCTGGTGTATCAACTATGGCGCCTAGGTTGCAGTCATCTGTGAACTTTGTCAGCCACAACCCTCCCATGTTTGCTTTCACATCTGAGAAGTAAATGCCGAACAAGAGGGGTCCCAGGACAGAGCCCTGTGGGACACCACTTGTGACTGGCTTTGAGTCTGACATGGCTCCCACAATTTTGACTTTATGGGTTCTGTTCTTTAGCCAGTTTACAACCCATCATGTGACATATGGATTTACATTTAAGCTGTTGAGCTTGTCTATGATGCCTGAGTGGGGTATTGTGCTGAAGGCTTTAGCCAAGTCCAGGTAGGCTGCATGGACTGCTTTGCCCTCATCAATGGCTCTAATGACTGTTTCGAAAAAGTCAACCAGGTTCAAAAGGCAGGATCTGCCCTTTACAAAGCCAAACTGGGTGGGATTAAGTGTCTGTAGGTCCCCAATGTCGCTGTTTATGAGTTCCATAATGATTCTTTCCATAGCTTTGCAGACCAGGCTGGTTAAGCTTATGGGGCGGTAGTTCCCAGGGTCTGTAGTGGAGCCTCCTTTGTGGAGTTGGACCACTGTTGCTGTACGCCAGTGTTCAGGTACATATCCTGTAGTAAGGCTAAGGTTAAATAGCATTTTTATATGCGGGTTTAGCTCATCTTGGAGTTCATGTATCACGCAACCAGGGATACCATCAGGTCCCATTGATGCTGTGTTTTTTGCTTTGCTGAGGGCGGATCTCACCTGGATATCTGAGATGACAGGGAGGTTACATTCAGCTGGGATAAGTATTTCTTCTTTTGGGGGTGAGGGAGGGGAGAAATTTGCACTGAACCTGTCTGCCAGAATGTTGGCAATATCTGTGGGTTCGGTGAATTTTTTGTCATTGTGTACTAACTCTGAGCATATCTGAGGGTTTCCACCCAGGTTTCTAACATAACTGAAGAATGCCTTGTGGTTATCTTTTGTGTCCTTGGCGATTTTTCTCTCAAAGTTGGCCTTGGATGTTTTTATGAGAGAACGTAGCTTTCTACTAGTGCTGATCAGAGATGCCTTCCCTTTATGGAATTTTGCTCTGTCTTGCAGTAGCTTCCTTCTTTTGTTATACAATTTGTTTATGGCTGGGGTCCACCAGACAGGACGCTTTCCCTTGGTGTCTCTTTTCATGTAGTCCAGGGAGGTACATCTCAGGTCATTCGCGCCGGCATGGACAATGACGGAGTCATATTTGTACATGCTTTTGAGTGACCTGAGTGCGTGTGCTATATGGCGGATCCTAGCCCCCAATAGGCAGCTTACTATTACCCTCTCCTTGTTCAGCCTGGTAAGTGGAACGTCAGTGTGTCTGACTATAGAGTCACCTATCACTAGTGTATCAGGCATAGTGTTTGGCCTTAAGGGCTGTGATTGATTGACACACCGATTTATTGAAGTATGTGTTGCATGTGTTATGTTTTGAGGTGGTGGATTTTTGGGTGTCTGCTTTGGGAGCCTCTGTTGTTTTGGTAAGTTTTTTATTAGAGCCTCTGAGTATGTCTTTGTGTTATTATGTGTTTGATTTGCAGTTGGGGTAGGTCTATGTGTGACTGGGTTTGTTGTGTGTGTAGTTACCTTTTCCTCCTGTCTGGTCTTGCCAGTCCTGAGTTGAGAGAGTTCAGCCTCCAGTTTGGCTATATAGTTGCATCTCTCACATGTATTTGTGTTTGTTGGGAGGAGGAGAGGGTTGTCTGTGTACATGAGACAATTGTAGCATTGTCTCAAGATTCCCAGATTGACCAGCTGAACAGGAGAAGATGCTAGTAATCTACCACTCAACATGCTAGAATATTATAAGAGAGTGCTGTGCCTTTAAGGGAAGTGGGTATTCACAAGGGTGGTAGGTGGATATAGTGTTACTTTAGTTTGAGAGTGCTTACTTAGAAGAGAAGTTTTGAGAACAAGTGCTAGGCTTATAATATAACAAGTAGACTGGTTATTCTAAGAGTAGAGCTTTCTAAGGGAAAATTTGAAGAGCAGACTTGGCGGAGCCAGAAAAAGTTTAACCCTGTTTAACCAGTGCTGCGCTATGTGCACAATCGCACAAAGCCGCGCAAATGCGGATTTTAAACAGGGAACTTCAAAAGAGCTAGAAATGGTCCAAAACAACCAATTACTACAGCTCTTGTGCTGAGGTCACTCCTTCAGGGACAGATAGGCTGCTCAAGGCTCCCCACTCCCACTGGTGAGCAAAGAAACTTCCTTCTATCCAAGTAAGGTAATGGACAACACAGGAACTACACCACAGCCCAGAATACAGCAAAGCCTGTAAACTGGTCTAAACTAGTTGAGGAGAGGCGGGAAAACAAGGATTATTTTTTTCCTGCCTGTCTCCTCTCATCCTGCCATATGAGCATCAGACATCCTCCAAGGTATGTCTATGAATGCAAAAGCTACTGTGCTATCAAATAGCCTAAGTGTGTTACAGAAATATTAAGAAAGTGTCACTAATTTTGGCCCATCAACCCGAATGTATGTGTGTCATCCTCCAGATGTCCTGCTCTAACAGGTTGACAGGAATGACTGAGCAGCAAGAGTGTAAATGCAGTGTGCCATACTGACATAGAACAGAAATGTATATCAGGTATTACCTGTGCACATGTATGCATGAGTAGGTGTACCTGGCTGCGTCATAACAACACAAAAGGGATGCAAAATGTCAGGTAAATAAGCTGTACATGTTGTACACGTGTGTAAACTCAGTTTCTGTGCATCCAACAGAGTTAGATTTCTACAGCTACTGGTTGTTGCATTGCCCGGACATGGACATGGGTACTAGAATAAGCATGATTATCAGGTTGAAATTGGAGAGGTGTCCAACTGTGTTATGACCTTGTGTCCATGCCTACTACAAACAGCTATATGACCACCAACATAACTGTATGGACTCAGCAATACCTTGCCTGTAAAACCTGTCTCCACCAAAGCAGAGTAATCCCCTTTGCCGAACAGCAGCAATACACAAATCACATAATTTGTCTCTATATTGGCTGTACAGGGCAAAGTAGGAGCAGGCACCAATTTGGCAGCAAGTCAACTTTTGTCTGAACGAACATATAAGGTCACAAGTGGATTACTGTAAGGCTACCTATGACTACAAATTGGACATATCCACCAAGGGCAATCACAAGGCCATCGTCACATATGTCTGCAATCTCAGAGGCAAGAACCTAACCCACCCTGTAATGGTGGTCAATCACACCGCATACATACACACCATAGCTATAGCCAACCTGCTGCAGACAGGTTTAGGGCAAACATCACCCACCTGGATCGCCATCAGTATAGGTGGAGATGCACAACACCCCCACCCCTCCCCTCATCATCAGGGAGCAGCTGCATGCTGTCTAATCAAAGTCAACAAAAGCAAGTCTCCATGGGACCTGATAACATTCCTGTTTGCATCCTACATGAACTCAGGTATATGCTTCCAGCTCCATTACACACTGTATGTAAGCAAAGCCTGAGCACCATTGACATCCCATCTGCAAGGAATATGGCCTCTGTCATCCCTCTACACAAACATGAATGATGAATGGTGGTTTATGCAATGCACTGATCCTCGTTGGGGGAAACATGACACATCAGGACCAGGAGTGCAATGCAGGTTCATACTGTGCTGATAGATGACTGGGGTATGATGTGGTTGTAAGTGGTGGCTAACGATAGGGAATATTGATGTGCTGGCTCTGTAAATAACTCTGGCCAATGTCTGAGGTCCTGTGATGTGTTTCCCTGTTTATGTCTTCCAGGTGGCATGCAGCGTCAGCCAGCATACACTGCAGAGGAGAATGCAGTTAACACTGATGCAATAGTCTGTTTGTAATATGAAATGCTGGTATTATGTAATGCTGTATCTGCTTACCTTTGGAGCTTTTCTCCCCGGGCCTCCACTGAAAATGGACATACATCCAGTCAGACTATCCCGGTCAACAAATGTAAAATAAAAAAAAAAATAAATAAAAAATAATACAGCACCATGTGGTGCTGTTCAGCTGGAACCAACAAAATCTGCGGGAGCGGAATGCCCTGTGGAAGAGTGAACACCTTGGGCCACCATGGCCGCACATGCGATCAGGTCAGGCATCGGGCAACTAACCTGATAAGTCATATTTGGCAAAAGGCTGCTGCCATGGCCAGGGACCGTACTGCTACAGGTGGGGGTCCAGCTACACAGGTCCCACTTACAGAAACAGAGGAGCTCCTTGCCAACTTTGGAGAAGCCCCCACACAACAGCCAACTCATGAAACACCAGTCATGGAAGTGGGTGGCACCCAGGCAATAGGCAAGGAGCATCCAGGTAAGGCCACAGTGCACATCAATTTAATCATGTTGCAGTCATACTGTCTTCTATAGAGTATCTAGATGCATATGTCAGTTCAAACTGCATTTGTGGGTGGGGTTTAGTAAAGCACGCAAGTGCACATCTATGATGAGGGACAGCAAATTGTGTAATATCATAGCTTATACTGTACTTGTGCAGAAACACAGCATTTATCTTGTACCAATGCCAAATGTGAGTCTGCTGACAATACATTGCCCCCACAACTACATAGGTCCCTCTGGTCTGCACATGGGACAGCAGCCCAAAGTCGGTGAGTATGCGATTTTCCTGTTGTGGATCATCAGTACCCCAGGCATGTTAAGGTCATTCATGTGACCATGCACACAACTGTTACTCTCAGCCATTTTGTGATATCTGTATGTTCACTTGTGGTGGGGTTAACTACATTGCATCACAGTGGTCATCACAGGGGCCTATTTGCAGGATATGTCACATATCTGTAGTATACCTCACAACCTGTCATTTCAAGAAATCTGGACAAAGACTGACAAATTGGGGGGACAAAGATGCAAAACCACGGAGGTATTTTATAAATTAGTGTTATACAGTGCATATAAATGGTGTACATACACCTGTTAGGATGCCAGGTATTTGTGATATACAAAAATGAGAGCACAATAAAACATTTCTGAACCCTTCCAACCTTTCATGTGACATGTAACCTGTGCAATTCAATTGTAAAACAAACACATCTGTTAGGGGAACAATTCTGACACATAAAAAACTTACAAGAAGCTAGATACATATGTGTGCACAGGCTGAAGCTAATACTGTTTTGAAGCAGCTTTCGATATTATTACAGCATTACATCTTCTTGGGTACACACCTGCCATAAATTACAGAGATTCTTTGATTAACAGCAAATAACAGTCAGCTGTCCTACCATGATTATCGTAAATTTACTCAGTTGCTTGCTACAGCAACAGCCATCGTTCTCATACAGCTTATGAAGCAGCAAAGGGATTTCATTTGTGAAAGGTATCAGCCCAGAGAAGGGTACACACACATTTCCACAGCATTGCATATACCATGGAACACAGTGAAGACAGTCATCAAATGGTGGTGGAAATATGGGGCAACAGTGACATTTCAAAGAACTGAAGATCCCTCCAAATGTATGGAAAGGACAAGACCCAAACTGGTCATGGAGGCTGCCAGGAGACCTACAGCAACACTATAGGAGTGGCAGGAATCACTGGCAAGTACCGGTTGTGTACTACATGTGAAAACAATCTCCCGTATTCTCCACATGTCTGGCCTATGGGGTAGGTTTGGAAGATGGAAGCCTTCTCACACAGAACAACATCCAGGTCTGGTGAATTTCTCAAGAAAAATACATCAGGTCCCCCAATAGCATGTGGGGAAATGTGTTGTGTTGTAATGAGACCAAGGTTGCACTTTTTGGCCACAATACCAAAAGGTTTGTTTGGCACAAGAGCAACACTGTGCGTCACCAAAAGAACACCATCCCCATGGTGTCCTACTTTGGGGTTGTTGTTCATAATCTGAAAGTGGACTTTTAGCCAAGGTGGAGGGGATTAGGAACAGTTCAAAATACCAGTCCCTTCTGACCCAAAATCTTCATGTGTCTGCTAAAATGCTGTGAATGGAGAGGACTTACACCTTTCCACACAACAATGACCCATACCATACATCAAACTCCATAAAAGAATGTGTTCACCAGAAGACAATCAACGTTTTGGAATGGCCCAGCCACAGTGCATGCATACATCCAATAGAGAATCTGTGGGGTGCCCTGATGAGGCCTGTGCAGAAGTGATGCCTTCACAATCTGACAGAGTCGGAGGGCTTCTGCAAGGGACAGTGAACAAATATTGGTAAGTCGAGATGTGCCATGCTGATACACACTTTCCCAAGAGGACTGACTGCTGTTATGAAATCAAAAGGTGCTTTAACAAAGTATTAGTTTAAGGGTGTGCACAGTCATGCAACCAGCCTATTGTATGTATTTTAACTTCTACGTTACCCCTAACCGATGTGTTTGTTCTTCAATTGGATTGCACAGGTTATAGGTCACATTAAAGGTGGGAAATGTTATGACATCATGTCTGTGGTCTCATGCTACATATCAGACAAATCTGGCATGTTAACAGGGGTGTTCACATTTATAATATCCACTGTAAGCGTAGAAGGTTGTTAGTGTAACTGTTTTTGTTGTAACATACATGTACTGCATGTTTTGAAGTGTGAGACTCAAAATATGTTATTAAATATTGACACCAGTCCTCATATCATTCCAGTAATGTGTCAGACAAACACAGGTTTTATGATGAACAGACCAGAAATATGAGTCACACATGTAGACATTCAGTGACACTCTGCACAGATGAGAGTTATGTTCTGAAGGAGTTCCCACTGTGCCATACAGGTGAACAGCAATTATGTGTACGTGGATGCAGTGTGTGATACTTGAAGGCCCTTACCTACTAACACTACTTACATATGACAGAGGTGTATATAAGTAGTAACAGTAAGTGGAAACGGCTGCACTGCATGATGCTGAGGGCCTGTCCAGGGTGTGTATGTAGTGTTCTGACTGTGTTGTGAATGTCACCAGTTGGCTATTGTAATGTCTGTGTAATGTCCGTCTGCCACCTCACCTGTATGTGTGTGCATGTGTATGCATGTGCATGTGTGTGCTTGTGCATGTGTGTGTGTGTGTGTGTGTGTGTGTGTGTGTGTGTGTGTGTGTGTGTGTAGCAGCAAACGGTATAGTTCAGATATTAATTTACATATGTTGTCTTTCCCCCACAGGTGGTCATGGTGGTCACGGTCCCTCCTGCTCAGAATCTGATGTCAGTGTCTCTGCAGACTCTGGCAATGATGATGGTCATATTCAGGCACAGGTGGGTGTTGTCAGGGGCTGAATCTGTGCCATCAGTTGGCATTCCGCAGTCAGCCACAATGTCCCCACACACAGTCACAATGCCCACACATGCCCCGTCCCCAGTAGCAACAGATGATGGACAGTTGTCAGGTGGTGGCATGGAACAGGCTAGTGTGGTGACTATGGCAGATGTGAGTGTAGATACTGGCCATAGCCAAGTGCACACAAGGTCACACACAGATGGATGGACAGGGGTGCTCGCAGGAGGACTGCTGCTCATCAAGCCACTGTCAGAAGTGTCTCAGCAGGTGTCACCAGACGCATGTTTCGGGCTGTCATGGAATGCAACACCAGACAAATACTCAGGGTGGTGGATGCAACTCCTCCTGATTTATTTGGTGACATATGTGACCTTGTTGAGGCCACACACCAAAATGCTGAGGTCATGAATAGATGGTGGGGTGAGGCCTTGGCCATTGACCATGGCATGTTTGTGCTGGACCATGTGGTGGAAGATGGGCATTGGCCATGTGGACGTAGGTCAGCACCAACATCAGCTGAGAGTCTGCGGGGCCATGCACCTTCACACTCCCATACTGGCAGTGACACCAGCACTACTGAAGGTGGGGTTGCTGTCCACATCACAACAGAGCAGGCTATGAGCACGTGGTCCTGGCTGATCCCATCAGGGACACAGATCCAGCAGAGAGCAGTCACCATCAGGAAGCAGTACTGCATCTGGCCTTGGGCCTGGTCGTGCCACTGAGACCCCTGGCAGGACTAGTTCATGTGTCCATGGCCAGAGACAGTGAACTGGAAACCCTGTCATGTACGGTCCACAGCTGTCCAACAAACCCCTGTGTAGGGCAGTCACATGGTGTGACTGTGTGCATACATACAGACACACATCTGTATCAAGGCAGGTCACCTCCAGGCACACACAGCACCTCTGCACAGCCCATCTATAGGATACCCCTCCAAACACACACACATGCATGTCAACCATATGGCCCAGCCTAGGCCTTTGGCAAACCCATACCACACCCTTTGCATATGATATTACCGGTGCCACATCCCTGTCATCCATACCATTGATGCAGGGACAGGCTAATATAGGTCTGATGCACAGGGTGAATATAGTATAGTGTAACTATATTATACTGTGTAAGGTACTGTCTGCTTGCATTTGTTATAGGTACACATAAAGGTGTATGTACCTTATTAGCCATGATGCATTATTGCTGTTAGTACCACTGACTGAATGTAGACTGACATACTGTATTATGTTAGTGTTCCAGGTGTCTGTGTGTCTGCAGGCTGCAGCCCTGCAGACATTACCAACGTGGAGTATGGCAGAGTGGAAATACACAGACCATTTCATAGCCAAGGTACAACTTTATATGTACGTTTACCAGGTGTGTATGCATGCAGCAGTGTGTGATGGACACTGTTGTTAGACAGCGTGACCTGGCGTACATAGCCCTTGTCACAGACAGGTACCCTTCAGGCATGTCACCTCAGTGTTGTGTAGTACCACAGGGTCATACATATGGAACAGGTTACTGGAGTTCTGTCAGTAGGTCCCTCACAAGCTTAGCCATGAGATTGACTGCAACAGATGCATGTGTAAGCACCTGTTGCCCCTGCCATTTCTTTCCCATACACTCAACCTTGATGCAGTTGGTGAGGGCATGCGTGGTACTGTGTATGACAGGTTTGTGGTAGGTATTTCTGAGCTCACGGGGTGGAACAGGGAGACAAAATTGTATATCCTTTGCATGCACACAGTAAAGACTGACACAGGGGATGTGCATACAGTAACACAAACACAGTTGGCAATGGACAGATTCGTAAACCTACATAATCACTTTAATGTACTATAGTGCTACATACACATGACATGCCCCACATAGATTATATGCGTGGGACATAACCCACTACCACTTACAACACGTAATGTTGTGAATGCCTTCATGGATGGTGAGATAACTCACCAGAAATAGCAGCTGGAGTCATCTATTGCTCCTACAAGCTTGGACAACTGATAGGGTAACAGATGTTGCATCAGCATGATGTTTCAGTCAGATATGATATCTGATGCTGGCATGTGTGTTAGTACATTAACTGTGACCTATTTGGCAACAATATCACATACATGGCCATTGTTAGGGGACACAGACCATATATGGGTTGCAAACATCCAGATATTCTGTAGACATCAGTACAGATGACTGGAATGGCATGTTCAATGGTTTAACATGCTGCATGTGAGGCAGATGCCATTAACAAGCTATCTAAAGTAATGCCATCAGGAGGTGGTAAACAGACGTGGATGGTACACACATCAAAGTGGTATAACCCACACAGGATATGATTCTCACCCAAACACACAGTTGCCAGTATTGAGATTAAAAACCCTACCTATCTAGTTATTTCTACTATAGTGTTACACAGTTATCAGACACACCACAGAGCTTATATGAATGCATCTTGTCCCAAGGTGCTTCTAAGATGAATGACATCAGCATGCCTTGTAAAGTAGGGTGATGGAAAGTGTACAGGTTGGTATATACACACACACACACACACACACACACACACACACACACACACACACACACACACACACACACACACACACACACACACACACACTTGCCAGTATTGAGATGAGAACCCTTGCCTATCTAGTGATTAGCATGCACTATGGAGCTTACTGGGGACAAGTGGCCAAAGGTGCTGATAAGGAGAATGACGTCAGCAGGACTGATAAAGTGGGACACTGGGTGGGACACCACTTATAAAAATACTTCTTCTTACAAACATACACACTTGCACATACACTTATACACCCACACACACATTTGCCGGATCTGAGAGTAGAGCCACTGCCTATCTAGTGATTTGTACTATAGTGTTACACAGTTATCGCACACACTACAAAGCTTACTGGGCTGACATCTGGCCAAAGGTGCTGATAAGGGGAATGACATCAGCAGGACTGATAAAGTGGGGCACATTAAAATACTTACAAACATACACACTTACACACACTTATACAAACACAAACACACACACACATTTGCTTGATCTGAGAGTGGAACCCCTGCCTATCTAGTGATTTATACTATAGTGTGACACAGTTATCGCATGCGCTATGGAGCCTACTGGACTGACAACTGCCCAAAGGTGCTGATAAGGGGAATGACATCAGCAGGACTGATAAAGTGGGGTACTGGGATGTGCTGTGGGTGGGAATGGCCTAAAACTGTTTCCCCTACAAACAAACACACAGTCCCTCACTCTCACACACACAACTGTCACAAACAAACAAACACACACACACACACACACACACACACACACACACACACACACACACACACACACACACACACACACACACAGTTGCCAGTATTGAGATTAGAACCCTTATCTATCTAGTTATTTGTACTATAGTGTTACGCAGTTATCGCATGTACTACAGAGCTTATAGGGGTGATAGGTGTCCATTGATACTTCTAATTTGAATAACAACAGCAGATCTTGTGAAGCAGGGCAATGTGAAGTGTACTGAGTGGGAACAGTCTCTTAATACTTAGACCTATGGACACACACACACACACACACACACACACACACACACACACACACACACACACACACACACACACACACACACACACACACACATGTGATATTATAAACCCACCCTCAGTACTATTACACAATGGGGCTCACCTTTTATGCTGGCATGTGCAACTGTTTCCAACTGGTATGCCACTATCCACAGCAGGGCATCATTGTATGCCATTCAGGGTATCCGTGTGTGTGACTCACTCTGTCTGTGTCCTCCTGTGTCTGTCCCTCTCTCTCTCTCTCTCTCTATCACTGTCTGTCTCTCACTTCCCCGCATCTATGTATGTGTATGCTTGAGATATGTTATCTGTTGCCCATATATATGTCTGTGTATCTCATGCAACAGATGCAGATATATCACATATGGGCAACTTAGAGCTAGCTGAGGGTAATCCTGTCTGATGTGTGTGTGTGGGGACAGTTAACGTGTTATGGTGTACATAGCTGTCTGTATGCGCAGACATATACACACAATACAGTCATATAGTCCGATGTAGGTTCCAACATGTCCTGTGATTCTCTAAGTGTAGAAGTATACCCAGTGTGGCCTTCTATAGTTAGAGTGGGACTCCATTCCAGAGATAAGTTTACTCCAGTCCAGGGTTTTGTGTCATACAGCCATACCTCTCAGGAGTACACAGGACTTTCCTCACGGTACTGGGTTTTTTTAGTAGACATTTTCTGACATATCTGTAGTCTGACACTGCAATGTATTGTGCCATTACCTAGTGCCAGACATCCTCAGATCATCACAGTGCTATACCAGATGAATACTTGTGAACCTCTGCTATCTTTAAAAAAACAAAAAAACAAAAATACTTGCTTTTTTCCCACTTTTCTGAGATTTAAAAAAGTTCAGTTACAGGCTTGCTGTTCTGAACTGTTTGCAAGTTTCTTGGAGGCCATTTTTTGCTTGGGCTAAAGGGAAGTCTCTCTGTTCATCAGTGGCAGTGATAAACATTGAGCAGCCTGCTTGCCCCTGTGGGAGTGGTTACTGCCTTGAATCTGTAGTTTTATTGGACATTTTGGGTCAATTCCAAACTCCTTGATCTCCCTCTCTTAAAACCCTCTTTTGTGTGGTTTTGCGCATTTTTGTGCATAGCGCAACAACGGGCAGCGCCGCCTAATTGGGTTTAAACTATTCCTGGATCCACGAAGTCTGCTCTTCACTTTTTCCCTTAGAACTGCTCTATCTCTCAAATTAAACACCACATTCTCATTCTAAGGCCCTTCACTGGTCCAAATAAGTAATCTTACAAGTTAGCGCTATTAAACCATAAGCACTACTTACTCTTATACTCTCTACGATTACCTTGACCCCTATTGGTCTGTCTTAATTCAATTTCCCTATATTACTCTAGCTTGTCCAAAGGTCAGTCAATGGTTTCCTCTCCAGTCCAGCTGGTGAATCTGGGAATTTTGAGGCAATGTTACAACTGTCTCATGTACACGGACAACCCTCTCCTCCTCCAAACAGGTTCAAATATATGTGAGAGATGCAACCATATAGCCAAACTGGAGGCTGAGCTCTCTCATCTCAAAACTGGTGAAACCAGTCAGGAGGAGAAGGTAACCTCACACAACACAATTCCAGTATCACATAGTCCCACCACATCAGCGAACCAAACGCATAAATACACAAAAACATACTCAGAGGCTCTAAATAAAAATCTACCTAAGCAACAGAGACCTCCAAAGCAGACATCCAAGCAAATGCTACCCCAAAACAAAACACGCACAACACATAGCCCACAAAGTCAGTGTGCCAAGCAGCCACAGCCCTTAAGGCTGAATAACACACCTGATACTCTTGTAATAGGTGACTCTATTGTCAGACACACTGACATCCCGCTCACCAGGCTGAACAAAGAGAAGGTCACAGTGAGCTGCCTGTCAGGCGCTAGGATCCGCCACATAATGCAAGCACTCAGGTTACTCCAAAGCAAATACAAATATGACTCAATCATCGTACATGCTGGTGTGAATGACCTGAGACGTACCTCCCTGGACTACATGAAAAGAGACATAGAGGAGCTCTGTGATCATGTAGCCCAGGCTGGTATGACCCTGACCTTCAGCAGCATCTTACCCTCACCTAGAATGAAGCCACAGTACAAAGACAAAATGATCGATTTTAACAATTGGCTAAAATTTTGGTGTCATTCAAAGGGGATCCAGTGTCTGTCAGCCTGGGGTGACATGCTCGACAAGCCACGTTGCTTTGCTAGGGACGGCTTGCACCTGTCACCACTGGGCTTTTGGATATTGGCAAAGGCTCTTGCTACCCCCATAGTGCCTTTTTTAGGCAAGGCTCAAAAGTCAAACCCACCTCCATAGACAGCACAAGGAACAAGAAACTAAGGGTAATGCTGCTAAACGCCAGAAGTCTTAATCTCAAGATGCACGCACTTGAAGCTCTCCTCAGTATGGAGAACATCGATATCTGTGCAGTGACAGAAACCTGGTTCAAGGCTCCAGAGAGCACCCCAGCACTACCAGGTTATACCTCATATCACGCTTTTCGGCCCCAAAACCTGGACTGAACCACAAAAGGAGGGGGAGTTTCCATATTTATCAAGGATATCCACACCTCCAGGTTAGTGGCATTGCACGAAGTATTGGAGATCATCCATGTGCAACTAACAGTGGGCAAGACTGCTTTTCAGTTTATAGCATCCTACAGACCACCCTCTCAAAGTCAGGAATCCCACTCGGCTTTCCTGAAAACATTGGAGAACATGAAGATCTCTTCAAACACCATTATATTGGGCGACTTCAACTACCCAAACATAGACTGGGAGCACTACTCAAGCCCCAGCACCTTAGCCCAAAGGTTCCTGGAAATTATAAACTCAAATGCTATGGAACAACTAGTCACCACTCCCACAAGAGGGGATAACATACTAGACCTGATCATTACCAACATGGGTACTCTATGCTCCATACCAGAAGTATATCCCTCATTGGTAAGATCAGACCATAAATTAATTTCACTGGATATCCACATCCCGACCCCACCCTCAACCCAGAAAACCACAGTGAAAAACTTCTCAAAAGCAAACTTCTCACTTCTCAAAACTGAAGTGGAATCCTTCAAGGCCCCAGGGCCAGTGGAAACTACGGCCCAAACTGCAGAATCCTATATAAATGCATTCTACGGACATCTCCAGGAATGCATGGATCATGCTATCCCAAACAAAGCCAAGACCCAATCATCCAAAGGCAGGCATCCAGTCTGGTGGACCCCAGCCATTAATAAACTGTACAACAGAAGGAGGAAGCTACTACATGATAGAGCAAAATCCCTAATAGGGAAGGCATCTCTGATCAGTACTAGCAAAAAATTACGATCCCTCATAAAATCCTCTAAGGCCAGCTTCGAGAGAAAAATTGCACAGGACACTAAAGACAATCATAAGGCTTTTTTCAGTTATGTTAGGAACCTGGGATGCAACTCCCAGACTTGTTCTGAGTTGATTCTAAACGACAAAAAATAAACTGAACCCACAGACATTGCCAATATCCTGGCAGACAGGTTCAGTGCAAACTTCTCCACCCCCCCCCCCAAAAGAGCAAGTATCTATCCCGGCAGAGGGCTGCCTCCCAAACATCTCTGATACTCAGGTGAAGGCTGCCCTCTCCAAAGCAAAAAACACTGCTTCCATGGGACCAGATGGCATCCCGGGTTGCGTCCTACATGAACTCCAAGAAGAACTAACCCCTCAAATAAAACAGCTGTACAATCTCAGCCTCACTACAGGATATGTGCCCACAGAATGGCGTACAGCAACAGTGGTCCCACTCCACAAAGGTGGAGCCTCTATGGACCCTGGAAACTATCACCCCATAAGCCTTACTAGCCTAGTCTGCAAGGCTATGGAGAGGATCATCATGGAGCTCATAAACAAAGACATTGGGGACCTACAGACACTAGATCCTACCCAATTCGGCTTTGTCAAGGGCAGATCCTGCCTTTTGAACCTGGTCGACTTCTTTGAAACAGTCACCAAAGCCATAGATGAAGGGAAGGTAGTCCACACAGCCTATCTGGACCTAGCAAAGGCATTTGACACAATACCCCACTCGGGCATCATAGATAAGCTATCCAGCTTAAATATAAACCTCTATGTCACAAGATGGGTCGCAAACTGGCTGAAAGACAGAACCCACAGAGTGAGAGTTGCTGGAGCCATGTCAGACTCGAAACCGGTCACAAGTGGTGTCCCACAAGGTTCTGTCCTGGGACCGCTCTTGTTCGGTATATACTTTTCCGAGGTACAGGCCAATGTGGGAGGACTATGGCTCACCAAGTTCGCAGATGACTGCAAACTGGGTGCCGTAATGGACTCTCCAGCTGACACAAACATCCTTCAAAAAGGTCTCACAGAGATGGATAACTGGTGCCAGAGCCATGGTCTAAAGCTAAATGCCAAAAAGTGTATAGTCATACCCTTTGGCAAAAACAATGTACCCACAAATTACCACATAAGCGGTAACCCATTAAGTACAGAGAAAGTAATTAGGGATCTGGGGACCCAAGTTGATAGCAATCTCTCCTTTGACAACCACATTGCCAAAGTGGTTAGAAAGACCTTCTACATAGCCCACCTCATCATGAAAGGATTCACATCTAGATCAAGAGAGGTAATTGTGCCCCTTTATTCATCCCTCATCAGGCCTATCATAGAATATAATGCCCCTTTTGGGATGTATCTTACCCGACACCTGCAGCAATTAGAAAGACCCCAAAAGTACCTCACCAAGAGTATCAAGGGACTCAAGCAGATGCCATATGCTGCTCAGTTAAAAAAACTCCAGCTCTACTCAGTTGCATACCGCCTACCTCGAGGCGATCTATGCCTGACATATAAAGCTATGTCCAATCCAGAATTAATGGACATGCTCCACCTCAGTAAATCTAAATCCCTTAGAGCCACATGCTCGAGGGACTTGAACCTCAGCACAGAAATAAATAGAACTTGCTGGAGGGACAGATTCATAACCCAGAGGCTCCCTTCGCTCTGGAATAGAATTCCAATTCATGTTAGGCAGAGCATCTCACTGAATCTCTTCAAGAAGAATCTTGATGACTGGATGGGGGATCATAGGTTTGTCCCGGGGATTACTTCCATGTCACTATTAGACAGAGGCACAGTAAACTAAACCTTAAAAAGGGCACAGTATACTCAAATCAAGGGGTGGCGTAAGCCAAACAAAATCGGGCTAGGCTTGTAATTGCCCCAGGGCAGATATCCTAGTATGAACCTATGAACCTATGAATACTAGTTGTATGATGCATAGACCAATATTATGAGGGCAGCTATGTACATTCTTGCCCAACAAGGCCATTTGTGAGGTGTGGCTACAGACAGTTGGGTGATGATGTGCTGTGTAAACAGTTCAGCAACTTGGTGATATACTGGCTGGGGATTTCCTGCTTGTGTGGTATCTTTCTAAAATGAGATGTCATCTCCTTGTGTGGCCATACTTCTCACCTGTACATTCTTTGACAGGTTGTCCAGGTGTTTGGCTAGAGGTTTCATTCTGTCTACGTAAACTTGTGTTTTTATGGCAAGTTAGTTGCATATATTTGAAGGCTGATGTTACAGAATAATGACAGACATTACTGTTTCAGACTACATAACCTTCAGACAATTTCCTCTACTGCAAACCCCTCACCCTACCAACTTTCTTAGTATGTAAGGGTGATATTTACAACACATGCCTGTCATTGTGTCTTTGTTCCACTTTTATTTCTGCCCTTGTCCAGACATCTTGCTGTCAGAGTTTGGGAGTTATGGGTATCGTAAGAGTGCATTCTACTGTGCAGGCATGCCCATTATATGTAAAAGCAAACATAAGAAAAAAGGATTACTGAAAATAACCACTGGCATCAGTATGAAAAAGCATTTATATTCACAAAAGCCTTAACACCTCGTCAATACATCCTTCAAGATGTCCATTATATGTGCAGTATATTCCACATAGCACTGTGACTTCCAGTTATGTCAGTGGTGGAGCAGTGGTTGTCACTGACATGCATAACAGTTGGCATTGCAGTTATCTGCACATGGCCCTGTCAAAGACAGCATTGTATCTAGGGCACTACAAGATGACTGCCAGGAGAACATGCTGGCCAGATCCTGACAGTATTAACCACACATACACATAGCTCATTGACCCCTGCATATTGTGGACAGGCAACATGTTTTCATGTGTATTGGTACAGCCCTGCCAATGTGTGCTATGCTGCTATTTCCCTGCAAACATACATGTTACTGAATTTCTTTGGGTATTTGGGGGGGCACACCTGTCAACTATACACATTTGCACAGACTGTGCTTATATTTGTTTTACATTTTGGTTCCATTTACCATACTATTGTGCCCTGTCTAGGGGACTAGAGGCATATCAGTAAAGAGCATAGGTCAGATTGTAATGGCATACTTTTGAGTTTCAGTCTTCTTACCCTTAATAGCCTTACTGCAACCATGAGTCGTGCTGTTCTATCACTGTGTGAGTCTGTAGGGGGGTAATTCAACATTGCCACCATTTGAGTGCCATTACCAGACATTTCTCTCTGGTTTTCTACAGCTGACTTGCTGTGTGGGTAGGAGGGGTGGGTATGGGGCCTGTGACCTATGACCCCACAGTTAGTTGTTTCCACACATATACTGCAGTGGGATTTGCCACCTTGGATAATACTGCATAGAGTGTAGAGGCCAGTTTTGGGCAGACATTTCCTGGTGTCCCACATAGCTGTCAGTTGTCTGTTGCTATCCCAGTAGGCCATCCCATTCCCTTGCATGCATGCAGCATAACCAAAGATATGCTAGCAAAACATACTAATCCATTCATTTATTGTTAAGAACACTGACTTACTTTGTGCCTGCAACAGTTGTGAGAATGGTGCTTGAGGGACACCTATGTTGGATGCAGACAGTACACTGCCTGTACATGGTAATTCACAGGTAATGTGATGTGTGTCATCCATTTTACTGTGATTGCGAGTCAAAGGGAGGTGTCAGTCCCTGGGGTCCCTATAGTGTCAGTATGTTTGCTATCCATTGCCTCTTTGGCAAGGCCTGAGCATACTGGGCATGCCTCCATCTGCCTACAAGAGCAGGCTCAGGGGCCTCCTCCTCTGAGTCCCTCTGTGCCTGAGGGGACCCTGGCAATGGTGGCGGGCTGTGTGGCCCTTCCCTGTGCTGTTCCTTCTGCAACTATTTCCGCAGGATCATATTGTCTAGCATGGCACATACTATGAACATGTGTGCACATGTGGCTGGAGAGTACTGCAAGGCTTCACCAGATATGTCAAAGCAGCAGAACCATGACTTCAGCATCCCAAACACATGCTCTATAATGATCCTGGTTTGTACGTGTGCCTCATTATGGCATTCTTGTGTGGGTGTGTGTGTGCATTTCTGATGGGTGTCATCATCCACAGCTCCAGTGCATAGCCAGCATTCCCCACCAGATGGCCATACAGGATGCCCCCACTGGCAAATGCCTGCTACAGCTGTGACAAATGCCAGATATGGAAGTCGTGATAGCTTCCAGGGCTGCCAGCACACATATTCATGATAATGCCCTGGGCATTGCACATGACCTGGCAGTTTATGGAGGGGAATCACTTGCGGTTTATGTAGACCCTACCCTGTTCACCAGGTGGTGCTTTGATGTGGATGGGCATGCAGTCTGTCCCACCCAGTACCTCTAGGTATTCTGCTACATGGTGGAAGAGACACATATTGCTGGTCCTCTCCTCACGGGTGTTTGGGAAGTAAATGTGCTCACCGGCATGTGGTAGCATGGCATGCAGGAACTGGTGGAGTACCCTGGATGCAGATGCCTGTGAGACCCCCATGATGTCCCCAGTAGGTCTTTGGAAAGCACCTGTAGCTAGAATTCTTAAGGCTACACATACCTTGGTATCCACTGGGATGGGTTCCCCTCTGTTGGCTCTAGGTCTGAGTTGAGACTGGCACAGTTCAGTGATTTGCTGAAGTATGTCTCTGTCTACCTTGTAGTGCTCTACAATCTCCAGATCATGTAGACCCTGCTAAGTTACCCTGGGTCTGAACACTCTTCTCCTCCTCCTCGGTCTGTGGTAGTTGTCAGCATTATCCTCCTCACCGCCCTCAGCCTCTAGCACATACTAATGGATCAATGCAATGGCTGCCCCTAAAATTTTTCAGGTTAAAATTCCCTGGCATGTGTGCACAAATGATGCAGAGTTTGTGGGACAAAAACAGACTGTAAGGTGTTTCCATAGTTTATACTGTTGTGCTGCAGATGCTGCCTGTATGATTGACTGACTATGATGCATTCCACCTGATAGCTATGTAATTTGTTCTTGATTGCTTTTATTCTGCTATTTTCCTTTTTTTCCCTTCCCATTTCTGCCCCTTTTAAGCCCCGTGGCATGCCACGCAAACCCGGTCCCCAAATGTAAACAGTCCTGCTATTTCCTGTTTTTTTTTTTTTTTGTTTTAGACCGGGTGTGTGCCATGCAAACCCATTTAGCTAATGTAAACATGAAGAAATGGCCCTCCCTGGATGCGAACACGCTCCTGATTTCATGGAATAAGTCAATACAGCCTCAGACACACCCCCTTTCTTAGCTGTGCTTAGCTAAGCTTATCTGGGTGCCATATTGCTCCAATGTGCTTACACCATGCATGACACACCCCCTTTTCATGTCTGCTGCTCCTCCTGCTTACACGATTGTGTTATAGTACCTACATGGTTAGGTGCAGTTTGGCACTTAGAAAAATAAAAGAGCACAGCGTTGACCAGAATATTTTTATGATTCAGTCATTTTCCCTTCAGTTGCATACCCCACTGCCTTAGGCCATAGTTACTGCACTACCACAGAGCCTTTCCCCTTAACAACCACTGTTCCCTGCTATTGTTTTGATTCTGTATGCCACAGACTATAATGGCAAAAGGCAGATTTCCCTTAAAATTTTTGGCACAATCCCATTTGTGCACCGCTGCCCTATGCTTAAACGGCCAAGATTGGCCAAAAACAAAAAAAACTTTTTTTTATAAAAATGAAGCTGTTTTCCATGCCAATGGCCATATATTTCACAATTGGCATGCCTAAAGATTATAGAACATGCTTTTATTTGAGCTATCATGCCTCCGTTTTAATTTTTGCAGAAATGTATTCGGCTAGTAGCTGAATACATCTCTGCAACTAACACTATTCTTGCATGGATGCCTGCCTGCTTGCTGAATCACTAATTCACCTAATTTGCATGGTTTTCACCAGCAAATGAGGTAATTAGCATTATGCAGTGGTATCCATGCAGGAATAGTGAAGGCAGGCTAGTGCACGTCAAAACAGTAGTTTACTGGATCACTTGGCGGTCATATTCCATACAGGAGTGGCTACACTGTTCCTGCACAGAAAAAATGTGCTTATTGAATCCCGGGGAGAGAGAAATTGTCTATGGTCTCCTTGCTGTTCTATTGATATTTTTTACAAAGAAAAAGAAAGAAAGAAAGAAAAATGTGAGTGCATTGAGTGAATGTAGCAGTTTTCTTTTTTGTTTCTCGCTTTATTACATTTAGTTAAAAGAAGTAAAAATTCAATACCTTTCCTGTCAGAAAGTCCCCTTTTATTTTATGTGTTGTTAGGCCTTAGTCTAGGCCTTCTGTCTACTGACACTTAAAACTCTTGTTTGCAAAGTGTGTCTCTTATAGTGCATAATGAGAAGACTTACTGTACAGTTTTTGGGAAACTCACAATGTTTCCCACTGTGCTATCTGTTTAGAGTTTAACAAGGCTACATGACATAGTCAGTCAGGCCATTTTGATATTTATAACAGTCTACAGTCCAAGCTGAAATGAAATCTATTAAGCCTTTGAGCATCTCATTTGTCACTATATCAAACAGCCTTCTGGTTTGTCTGCTGGACAGGGTTATGTAGCTCCCTGACTTCCTACAATAGAGATGCTTAAGTTTGTACTTTTCATATTTTTCCTTTTTCAGTTTCATTTCAAGTAGCTATGACAGAATCTGTAGTCAGGAGCTCTTAAGGGCCTACTAGTCCATAAAGTGTTGCTAAAGATTCTTCCTCTTGTACTCTGAAACATTTTTAAAACACATCCATTTATAGCTGTACAAGCTACTAGTCCAAAAGGTTCTACTGCACACTCTTTTCCTGCATATTCCAGGCAAAATACACCCAGGTCCCTTCACTCTCCATTTCTACATGGTTTAGATGCTAAAAAGCTGTCTGGATCAATTATTAAAGTAAGAGGAAGATCTAAAGCCACTTTCCCCATCCTGGATACCAAGGGGGACTGAGTTTTCCTCCTGGGGGGGCTTTGATTTCACTGACATCTATATTATTGTTGCTTGTTGCCCTACTGCTAGTGCTTGTTTTTTGTTCATCCAACACAGAGCCTTCATCTATCTGTATGGATGTTGTCAGCATCATACTCCTGTGGACATTATCTTTCTGACTCCATATTTTCAGATGTCAGCCATATGAATGCAGCAATGAAAGTTCAGGTGATGACTTCTCAACACCTGTCTTCTTGGTGTCTTTTGCCCTGCCATCTGTTATACTGGTGTTGGAGCTGATGCCAGAATTTCTGCCATTGGGTCCATGGCCTCCACATTATGTAATAACTCCAACACCGTAGTATTGCTGACTTGTGACTACTATCATTGACATCCATTGCAAAGCCTGAAGCCCTTACTTATTGGCATTTAAATCCATTAAAGATAATATTCTCCATGAATATCTACAATGGCAAACCCAGGCATTATATGTTTCCAATACTAAGGACTGTCTCTGTAAAGAGAAGATTAGAATCTTCTGATTCTAATGTTCTCTTTAGATTCTTCAAATTTTGAGCATCCTTTCAAATAGCCTTGGAAGGCTATCATGAAAACCATTTATCATCACCTTTAGATTCTCCAGTGGAGAACCTAAATAAGGAAGAAGGGACAAAGTTTCATCTTTCATCCTCAGGAAACACACAATTTGATAAGTATTTGCAGTTAATGCAGCATAAAGATCACTGGCCTTTTGACCTTATTCCCTTTCCTCAGAGTATGATGCAGTGAGCCTCTTGTTTCATCCTGCAGTCCTCCATGGTGGTTCTATTCTTGCTGGACATCCTAAAAGGATACTGTGAAAATTGTGAAGGAGTGCCTAGATGTGATTATCCCTATACTAAGGAGAGCAGACCAACTCGTCTCTCCCTCAAAGAGTAATCATTGTGAACAGAGACTTCTAAGCCAGAATCACAGACTCTGTAAGCGGCCATACAAAAGGCATCTATTCCTCAGAGTGTGTTGTTCATTCATCAGCCTGGGAATCCAGTGGAAATGGCTAGATTTAGCAAACATATGTTTTTTTCTGTCTATCACACTGTCTTTGTAGGCAACCTTATGCAGGTAGTACATTTTCAAAGGAACATGGCTAATAAAGTGTGCCATGTCATATAGAAGTTATGAGATGAGCCCCTGAAAAGCAGGTTAAAAACCTAGGTTACTACCTCATCTCACATAAGCAACCTTATGGTGCACATCATTTACAATACAGCAGATGGTTCTACTACAACAGCAGGATATATCATTTCCTTACACCTTCACTTAACACTGTGACTAATGGACTTTTCCAAGTGACAGTTTTAGAGTCCCATTTCTTTGGACCACTCCTGTTTGGCTGTGATGTTAATGAACACCTTAAAAGAATGAGGGAGCAGGTCAGCACCCTCATTGCTGTGGGTGTAAATCTCTCTTTACACAGTGTATCTTTAATAGGGCACACCCTATATAGTGTCCCTTTAAGAGAACACTCACCCTACAGAGTGAACCTTTAACAAAACACTCATCCTGCACAGGGATACTCACCCGACACAGGATACCTTTGACAGGATACTCAACTTACATAGTGTGCCTTTAACAGGATGCAGGACTGAACATAGCAGCCACAGGTGTAGCAGCAGTATCAGCCACATGGCAGTATTAGAGGCTGTTCCTCAAGTCCGTACTTCTACAAGGTTACAGATCCAAAGGTCAGGGCACTAAGCAATCACAAGGAGGTCACTGCTGTCAGCCCAGGGTAGACAGCTACAGTCCTGGAACTTTGCCTGTCTTATTTTGGAGATAGTTGGGGTCAATTCTCTACCCATCTAAAGGCCTAAAAAATATGAGAAGACAGCTGAGCAAGGGAAATATTATTCATTGGTTATGCCACACCATTTATCCTTTTGTGTCTATCTACACAGAGTATTCCTTTAACAGCACACTCGCCCTTCACAGTGCAATTTAACAGGGCACTCACTCTACATAGCATCCCATTAACAGAACACTCTCCATACACAGTGTACATTTAACAGAACACTCACACTGCACAGTGTACCTTTAACAGCGCACTCACCCTACACAGTATTCCTTTAACAGAAAATGTACCCTACACGGTGTGCCTTTAACAGGATGCTCACCCTAACAGTGTACCTTTAACAGGACACTCACCCTACACAGTGTACCTTTGACAGGACACTCACCCTACACAGTGTACCTTTGACTGGACACTCACCCTACACAGTGTACCTTTAACAGGACACTCATCCTACACAGTGTACCTTTGACAGCACACTTACCCTACATAGTGCCCCTTTAACAGGACACAGAGAATCAAGCCAGCAGCAGCTGCATCAACCACAAGGCAGTATTAGAGACAATCCCTTCAGACCATATTCCTACAAGTTCACAGACCCAGAAGTCAGGGCACTCAGCAATCCTAAGGAGGTCACTGCTGTCAGCCCAGGGTGGACAGCAACAGTTCTGAAACTTTGCCTGACCGTCTCATTGTGGAGATAGTTGGGGTCAATTATCCACCCATATGAAGGCCTAAAAAGATCTCAGTAGACAGATGAGCAAGGGAAATATTATTCATAGGTTATACCATACCGTTTATCTCCCTTCTTAAAATCTTACTGCTTTCCATGCTGGATAGCTCACCCCATGAGCAACAAGTAGCAAAAAGCAGAGAGAAGGTTTTAAGCATCCTCAGGGGAAAAAAAACACCCTAAAAATTCCACTGAATAAGAAAGGCTTAGGATATTATTCCAGATTCTTTTTAGTGCCAAAGAAAACAAAGGGCCTGAGATTCATGTGGATCTCAGCAGCCTAAACATATTAAAACCAAAGGAAACCTTTCTAATGTCATGGTGTAAGTCTATCCTGCCTTGTTGATCAGAAGGAGACTGGATGTGCTGTTCAGACCACTAAGATACCTACATCCATATCAAGATTGCTAAGGAATCAGGGAGGATTCTGATATTTTGGGTTAAAACGTCATTATTAGCTAGATTCAATGAAATTTCTTGCTCTTCTGGCTTAGAGCAAGTAATTATCAGTTCAGAATCCTTCCTGTTGGTTTCATCTCTGTTTAACTGTCATGAGAGTGTAGGAAGCCAAGACTATGTCATACTTAGAGCACTGTCTCCCTGCCATACTGCTAAAAACTTCTTTGCACATGAATCAGGTACAAAGCCAAAAATAATTAGGCCCAAAGGCCCAAAATAAAGAACAATTTTTAAATAGTACCCAAATTCACTTACAAAGGTAATAGAGTAACAGATTTTGAATCAACATGCATTTTCCAAAGAATAAGAAGTATGACATTCTAATGTCTAGCTTTACTGACTGATTGTAATCCTGAGTGATTTTATCAGAAAGTCAAAAAACTTTCCAAGGAGAAGGGCAACAATATCAGGGACATTCGGCAAAATTAGGAGCAGTTGAGAGCGATGCTCCTTGCTATTCCATCTCTGATGGATTTGGAGAAAATAAGGAAGTCTGTGTCCCAGTTGTTAAATTCTCTTTCAGTATCCATACATCTTACTGAAGCTGTTAATTTCCCTTTGGGGTAAAAGTAAACTTCACACAGTTTCACTTATTACTATCATACCTCTCAACTGTCCAGATTTTGACCTCCTGTTTTGGTCTGTTTCTACAAAAATTATGGTTTTCTGACAAATCATTAGCACATTGTTGAGGACTGAAGGCAGAAAATAATGACAGGAATTTGAATTTTAGACTTCATAACCTTTATAAAATTCAAGTTAATACAAAACCTGTTATTCTATCAACTTTCTAAGTTTGTAAGGGCAATATTTAAAAATTGTCCCTATTTTTTGGCCTTTGTTCCCCCATTATTTATGGCTTTGTCCAGATTTCTTGCTCTAAGAAGTTGAGAGGTATGATTTCAGATGCTAGCATTCATAGGATGTATGTTAATTTTTTTTTCTGTATTGTGCTCTCCTGCTCTAAAACAGAGTTCAATCTCTTTAGCAAATGTTTCTCCTTTCTATCAGCATATTCTGTTCCATCAGAGACTCTCCTTAGAGACTTTGATCTTCTGGCAGCTTCAGTGTTTTTGAAATCTTATTCCTGGTATTACATAAGAGTTTTCCAAGTGGGCAGTTCAGGTTCTGTGGTACCAGCATTTGAATTCACTGTCATTTGCAGTTTGAAACTCCAGAACCTTTTCATTGGTGGTTGGACCCTACCAGCATTTAATTGGGAAGCCTTGTTGAGTTTCAGATACCTCAGGCTGCAGTCATTAAACACGTGTCTGCTGTATAAAGGGGGGGGGGGGCAGCACTTCACCCAGCAGATTGTTTAGGGTACTTGTTCACCTAAGAAGTCTCACCTTCAAATAAATGTTCTGAAATGACTTTCAGTACTGCTTTTCTTATTAAGGCATCTCCATTCATTCAGAGAGCATGGTGTGGTATTGTACATTAATGCCTAGGGAGGAATGTTCTCATATTTCCTATTTTGAGAGGCAAATAGAGTATGGTATTAGACTTTTAACTCACACAATTTTCTGTCAGCAGCCAACATTCCTACAAAAGTCATCTTATTGACAGATAAACTTAGTCTCAGTCTTCTTTTACCTCATAAATGATATCCAAATCCCTCAGTGTCAAGGAAACTACTTCACCTTTGGGTCATTTCAGTCTGTGATCATTTGGTCTTTCCCACAAATGCAAAATATTCTACATTTTTTCCATTGCTCCCTTTCTGTGGGCTCAGTCCAAGGATGCCCTAGCTCACAAAAGGTCAGATAGACACAAATGCAAAATGTTCTAAATTCTTTTCCATTGTTTCCCTTCTGTGGGATCAGTCCAGAGATGCCTTATCTCAGAAAAGGTCAGATGGGCTCCGTGATTTCTGCCATTAGCATTAATGAAAAGAATCACTCAGAAATAAAACCCAGAGCCAAGTTGATTCTGGTAGCTCTCTTCTAGGCTCGGCATACATTGTTTCTGCTGCTGATGTCATTTCTGCCATAGGAACAAATTCAGATGCAACCCTTTTAGACTGAGCTGTCTCACCCATCAGACAAATGCCACCAAGATCTCCACATTCTCAGACTGACAGCATAGTTCATCAGGTTGGTGTCAGTGATTTCTAAAATCCCTGCCTTTTCCATGAATATAGTTTTTACAACCTCCTCTTTTCTGTAGCCCTTTACCCAAAAGACTTATGAGACAAGTCAATCAATTGTTTTGTTTGGGTTTCCAGAAAAAGGATTGATCCCTTAACAGCTCCTATTCATGTGGCTCTTCCCTATTTATCTGACATTTTTCATTTTGAACTCTGTTCTTCAATTAAAGTCCATTTCCTTACTATTTCCAACTTTTATTCTGTGCTAGACTCAATTTGTCTTGTATCTCTTAGAGGTCTGTAGAGTCTTAATATGTTGCTCTTTTTATCTTATATACCCTGCTGGGACACTTATTTTATTATGGAAAATCTCACTCTTCTACCATTTGAGCCAGCAAGGTCATCAGTCTTGGTGATCCTGAGCTGAAAAACTCTTTTGCTAGTGGTTATCAAGTCTGCCAAAATTATTTTTGAGTTCTAAGCTCGTTTTGTCAACTCTCTACCTAATTTTTCACAGAGAAAGGCTGCACTTAGAAATAAAAATGTTCCTTATAAGATAGGTCATTGGACAATTAAATTTGAATAAGTCAAAAAACATTTTTCTTGACTGTTGCAATCATGGTGAATGTCTCCTGCATCGTGTGGATATAGACAAACAACTTAAATTTTAAGTGGACAGAAGTATTTGCATGAATAACTCACTATTTGTTTAATTTGTTAAATGTAGGTTTGGTAAGAAAATTTCTAAGCTCGTCTTAGCTAATTGTATTGTACTCTGTCAAAAAATGGAAAGGATCTACCAATAACTCCAGAAAAAAAATCAGCTAGAACAGTAGCTAATGATATTGCATTTTTTGATAATGCTAATGATAGCGTTTGTGCAGTTGCAACACATTCCTGTATGAACTCCTATGAGATATAGTATTAGCTGCACATTATTTCCAGATCCAGGTCTACCTTTCAGACTGCCATCTGTGGTATGCTCTCATGACAGTGACCTACCAGATAGAGGTGTCTTCAGTTTCATCAAAAATAAATATACATGTATTTAAGCTTACTGGAAACACTCACCATCCAACCCAATACCATCTCCATTGATGACTTTAATTACCCCACTGGGAATCATATATAACACCAAATGTGTAGGCACAACGATTCCTGGATTTTGTAAATACAAACTTTCTGGGCCAGACTATTAATATGCTGACCAGGGGTGCAAACATACTGGATCTGGTCCTCACTAATATGGGAGAGTGCTGCACACCCCTTAGTGTAATATCTTCGCTGGTAAGATCAGACCACAAAACAGTCTCCTCTGCAGTAAAAATAAAGTCCAGAATCCTAGCTAACCCCAGAATGTTATGGAAATACTCTAAGGCTAACTTTCTACTATTAAGTGATAACCTGGCAAAATTTCAAGCCCCCATAAACCCTAAGAACACTGTTGCCTCACTACACAGTGTTATGATTTGGCCTATGTGGAGTCCCAGTTACTTTCTAAAGTAGAGTGTGATAAATAAATATTGAACCCCACACATAATATGCTGCAGCATACCTGGATGAAGTGGTCATTCATTTAGAGGGCTGAGAATTTCATTACCTATATATAGTGCAAACTGTGTTAGAATTCATGACACAGGCAGACCTCACTGTCAGTACTAAGAAAAGAAAACTGGATAAGTACTTAGGATACCTTATAGGAAGAAGTTTCATATGTAAATACTAGGCAATCAGTTTACAGACTGTTACACATCTATCTGGTAGTGACCCAGTGTGAGAATTAAACCCTGTACTTTTTGTCTGTAAGGTAAACACTTTAACCGCTATGTAAACCCTCCTCCCTTATGCCATCCCTTCCCTGGTAAGATAACTAGTAATAATAAAAGCTATAAAAAATCCTGAACCCTCTATTGTGAGATAATTGAAGGCTTTCCATGTACTAGATGGGTACTACAGATCATCTGTGCCAAATTTTGCAACTATTACTTGTCCTTTGACAGATCTCACAAAGGGAAGAGCTCCTGTCAAAGTGCAATGATCTTTTGAAGCAGGTGCAGCATTTAATGAACTAAAATTGATCCTTTGTTCTGAACTTGTGTTATTAATATCTGATCATTAGCGGACCGGAGTTCCGCTGTGGCGACCCCTAACCGGGAAAAGCCGAAAGACACACACACACACACTGAAAAGTTTACCTTATATACTGACGTGTTAGAGCTAGGTTTAGGGTCAGTGCTATCCCATGATTCAAGGTGAGGAGCACCTTGTGTGGTATATCAGTAGGAAGCTGAACAGTTTTAAAAAGAAATACTCAACTATTGAAAGAAAGTGTCTAACAAAGAAGTGGGATTTTGTATGCCTCGGGAAGCTACTTGTTAGGCAGACACCACTGTGGGAACTAATCATCCCTCTTTGCAATGGTTAAGTAGGCAAACTGTTGACAATGCAGAGTTGTACTGGTGGGCACTAGCTCTCCAATCCTTTCAGTATATAGTACCACACAGATCTGGCCTAGCCAACAGAAATGGTAATGTCTGGCCCTGGAGATTATTTCTTTTTCTCTGACAGCCAATTGAATGAAAAAATTTGCTGAAAATGGCTTTCATTGAGCATGATTTTAAGCTTTTTGTTTGCAGAGGGTAAACCTCACTGCATGATCCATGTGGGGAGAAACTCCAACACCCCCTCCGACTTATATATACCATCTCCATTGTAACACAGCAGTTGAGAAAGGGCAACACAATACCCTTGATTAAAGTGGCTTCCAGCGATAAAGCCATTGTACTGCTGTCAATCCGAGAAATAGCGCTTGGAAAAAGCACGTTTCCCATTATAATTCTAAGCCACGTGATTTTGTATTGAAAAGTGTGTAGCTGAAGCACATAAAACAAACAACTTTTCACCTTATGACTCCAAATAATTAATTTCAATAGGAATATATTAAAAAAGCACACACTGGAGTCAGGGGCTTAAACAAAAGAAAACAGCTATTTATTATACCAATACATAACTATACTACTCGTCATTTTAAAGCCACCAATAGCATATCAGCAAATAATAACATTATAATCCAAAAACAATTACACTATACATTTGTACTGCAATTCATTATCTAACCCATAAGGCTGCACAGTATTGAGCATAAAATATATCTAGCTTCAGTACATAAAGGAGAAGTGGTTCTGTCTAAAAGAGAAATTCTCATTAGGAAATGCATAATAGAAAGAAAAAAAAAGAACTGTAAATCTGATGGATCAGAATTATATCTGTATAAGAAATGTTTTGCTATTTAACTAGTAATTGAGATATTTCTGCTATCCCAAGTATGCTCCAGAATCTGTTTTCTATCAGCTCTGGTTGTCTTGCTAGCATGATACGTTTCACATGGGCATCTAATACAATAACCCTCTTGCTCTTAATAACAGCTATGAGTCCTTGATACTCTTACTTTATTAATATTAATATGATAAAAAAATCAATATGATGTGTCTCAGAAAAATCCCAATAACAACAGACAGAGCAGCCCTTGCACACTAAAGAGTCATCTAGTATCGGTGTGAATGTTCTAGAATGGACCATTCAGTCAATAAATGAGGCAGAACTAAGGTATGTTACATTGGGCAGAAAACACCAGCCAATGCATCATCACTTACCAGAACATGCCAATTATTTTTAATAATAGGGGAAACACCTTCACCAAATGGAGCATATCTAATAATGAAATACATCTACTCTTTTATCTCTGTAAAACCCCCTCTTCTTTCCACTCTTTACAGAAGTACAATAATATTACTTATATTACCAAACTTTAAGGAGAGAAAAGTTGTCTTTAGTGCACCACTACTATACTCTGTCTGGCCTAGATGTTCATAAATCAGTGTCCTACATGCCAATCCTAGATGCTCGTAAAAATTCTCCATAAGCAAGGGTCTTCAACAAATGGACAGGGTGAGCACTAAGAGCTAGAAAAAAGGTCTTCCCCAAAGTTGGCTTCCTGAAAAGCTTGGTCAAAAGCCTTTTTACATGAGGGGGGTTGGTGGTTGGCATAATGGTTAAGGTGTTACCTTACAAACACAAGGTCCAGGGTTAGGCTTAAAATGGCCCACAAAGGCAGTTAGCCTAATACTAACCTATGATATTAATGATAAGAAAGTAAGACCATCAGTGGTTCATACTTGTTATCATGAGGGGATGGTTTATTATATTAAATACACATGTGATATGTATTATGTTGGATAGACCTCTAGAGCCAGCAGAACATGCTTAGCATATTAGAAATATCTCAATTTAGTAGTTCAACAGCAGAACACTTTTTTATAAATACAATTCTTATCCATCAGGTTTATTGTTCTTTTTATTATTAGCATGTCCTTATGATAACTTGTTTTTTATACAGAACCACTTACATACCTCTCAACCTCTTAGTGCATGACATCTGGGCAAAGACTAAAATAATGGGGGAGAAAGGCCCAAAAATAGGGGGATATTTTAAATATTAATCTTTATAAACTTAGAAAGTTTCTAAAATTACACAATTTTGTTAACATGTATTTTCTGAAAGATATGAAGTCTGAAATTCAAATGCATTACATTATTTAGTAGCGTCAATCATCAGTGATTTGCCAGAAAACCACAGGCTAAAAAACATGAGGCAACAATCCGGACATTCTGCAAAAATCTGAACAATTCAGAGGTATGCAATTATCTTTTACATGTTGAAGCTAGATATATTTTATGCTTAATACTGCTTAGCTGTGCAACAGCTTCTGTAGTCTGTTATTATTGTGTCTGATAATCTGGGACAGGGTAGAACATTATCTGTGATGATCATTTCACCAGTCCAGGTATCGATAAATGTTGTTGTTGTTGTCCTTCTTCTTTCAGCTTTTCCCAGTTAGGGATTGACTTCAACAATTGGCTAAGCTTCTGGTGCCATTCTAAAGGGATCCAGTATCTGTCTGCCTGGGATGACATGGTCGACAGAATATGATGCTTTGCCAGAGATGGCCTGCACCTGTCACCCCTGGGATTTCAGATACTGGCTAAGGTTCTTGCCGCCCCTATAGTGCCTTTTTTAGACAAGGTTTAAATGACAAATTCACCTCTGTAACATGAGTAGGCAAGTAAAAACTGAGGGTGATGCTATTCAATGCTAGAAGTCTAAATCTCAAAATGCAGTCACTCGAGGCACTCCTTAAAATGGAGAACATCGATATCTGTGCAGTGACTGAGACCTGGTTCAAGGCTCCAGAGAGCACCCCTGCACTACCAGGCTATAATGCATACCACACTTTTCGGCCATGTAACCTGGACCGGAACACCAAAGGCGGAGGTGTGTTCCTATTCATTAAGGATATCCACACCTCCAGGCTAGTTGCTCAGTATAATGCAGCCGAGGTTATCCAAGTGCAACTAACTCTGGGCAAAACTGCAATCCAAATTGTAGCTTGCTACAGATCACCCACCATGCCCCAGGATTCCCCACTCCTCTTTTCTTGATGTACTGGAAAATATTAGGGTTCAACCAAACACCCTAATAATGGGCAATTTCAACTACCCCACCATTAACTGGGAAAACTACTCATGTACCAACACCTTTGCTCAATGCTTTCTGGAATTCATAAACTCCAATGCTCTGGATCAACTTACTCACACCCCCACCAGGGGCAACAATATCCTAGATCTAGTCATTACCAATATGAGTGGCCGGTGTTCCACACCTGAAGTCAATGCCTCATTGGTCCGATCCAACCATAAGCTAATTACCCTAGATATCTACATCCTGCTTCCACCCCCCCATTAAGGACACCATGGTAAAAAATTCTCCAAAGTCAACTTCATGCTTCTTAAGACAGAAGTGGTGAACTTCATGACACCCATGCAGATGGACAATACAGTTACGACTACTGAATCCTACACAATTGCACTTTATAAGCACTTACATATGTGCATGGATCATGCTATCACAAACAGAACCAAGACGCTATCCTCCAAAAAAAAGGAAGCCAATCTGGTGGTCCCCTGCCATAAACAAACTGTACAACAGAAGGAAGAAACTTTTGCAAAAGAGAGTAAAATCTCACGAGTGGAGGAGCTCCCTGGTCAGCCTCAGTAAGAAGCTGTGATCCCTGATAAAATCCTCCAAAGCTAGTTACAAAAACAAAATTGCTACTGATTCTAAAGACAACCACAAAGCATTCTATAGCTATGTCAAGAATCTCAATGGCAACACTCAGATCTGCTCTGAGTTACAGCACAATGGCACTAAATATACAGACCCAACTGATATTGCCAACATCCTGGCAGATAGGTTCAGTGCTAAATTTACCCCCCTCTCACCCCCTAAAGAGCCCATCTCTATACCGGAAGAATGCAAAGTTCCTGTAATCACGGCTGCACAGGTAAAAACCACACTCTCCAAAGCCAAGAACACAGCATCCATGGGACCAGACAACATCCCAGGCTACATTCTACATGAACTACAGAACAAACTGGCACCCCACCTAAGTACTATGTTCAATCATAGCCTTACCTCAGGCTTTGTGCCTGCTGAATGGTGCACAGCAACGGTTATCCCACTCCACAAGGGGGGAGCCACCACGGACCCCAGGAACTACCACCCCATTAGCTTGATGAGCCTGGTCTGCAAGGCCATGGAACATATAATCATGGAACTTATAAACAAAGACATTGGTAATCTCCAAACTCTGGATCCCACCCAGTTTGGGTTTGTAAAAGGCAGATCATGTCTCCTAAACCTGATAGACTTCTTTGAAGCAGTCACCAAAGCCGTAGACAAGGGTAAGGTGGTTCACACAGCCTATCTAGATCTTGCCAAGGCTTTCGACACCATCCACCACTCTGGAATTATAGATAAACTCACTAAACTAGATATAAATCCCTATGTCACAAGATGGGTTGCCAAATGACTCACTGACAGAACCCACATTGTGAAAGTAGCAGACTCCAAATCCGACTTCAGACCAGTGACAAGTGGAGTGCCACAGTGTTCAGTCCTGGGTCCTCTCCTGTTTGGTATCTACTTCTCTGAAGTACAGGCTAACACAGAAGGTCTTTGGCTAATGAAGTTCGCAGATGACTGCAAACTAGGAGCCGTAATTGAAACTCCTAACGATGTGGACATCCTACAAAAGGGCCTCACTGAGACAGGTGCCTGGTGTCAAAGCCAAGGCCTCAAGCTCAATGCCATAAAGTGCATTGTCATCCCCTTTGGTAAAGACTCTGTACCCATGAACTACAAGATAGGCGGTAGTATACTTAACACCAAAAGTGTGATAAGAGACCTTAGGACACAGGTGAACAGTAGTCTCTCCTTTGATAATCACATCACCACAGTAGTCAGGAAATCCTTCTATGTGGCACACCTCATCACAAAAGGTTTCTCATCCAGAAAAAAGAGGTCATTGTTCCCCTCTACTCATCACTCATTAGACCCATTATAGAGTACAACGCCCCTTTTGGTATGTACCTCACAAGGTATCTACAACAACTGGAAAGGCCGCAGAAATAACTCACAGAGAGGATTACCAGCCTCAAACAGATGCCCTACGCAGACCGTCTCAAAAAATTCCAGCTTTACTCCATCACATATTGCCTACTCAGAGGTGATCTCTGCCTAACATACAAAGCTATGTCAAACCCAGAGCTGTTGGACATGCTCCACTTAAAGAAATCCCAATCCCTCCGAGCTACACGCTCCAGGGACCTAAACCTTGTCACCACAATAAACAGAACATGCCGGAAGGATAGATTCCTGTCCCAGAGACTTCCCATACTCTGGAATAAACTACTTATCTATATCAAACAAAGCTCCTCATTAGCACTCTTCAAGAAAAAAACTTGATGATTGGATGGGAAATAGGAAATTTACCTCTGTGGCTCTGCTCGACAGTGGCACAGGAAAATAATTTTCTTGGGTGGCAAAAGCCAGGGTACCTTTTTGGCTGGGCTTGTATAGGCCCGAGGGCCGATAGCCTAGTACCTACCTATGAACCTATGAGGGGTTGCCACAGCAGAACTCCGGTCCACTAATGATTGGCAGTAGATTTTTACAGTGCCAAGGTGCCAGCTCAACACCCAACTTTCAACAAAGGCACACCCTACGCATGTCTTTTGAACACCACTCGACCACAGGGAGGACATGCAGATTCCACACAGAAGGCGCTCCAGCCAAGAATCAAATGGGAGAACCTCTTGCTGTGAGGCGACAATGCTACCACTGCACCACTGCGGCTTCAGGTATCGATAAATAAAGACAAAAAATACAAAATAAATAAATGCATGCATAAGAGCATTTGATTATGACACATATTTGGTTGAGTGTTTTGGAAATTAACCCTACTACCTTTGTTTAACACTCTTGAACTAAACTACTTTAACAACTTTCTAAACAAGTGATTATTAAAAAATGTAGCAGTGTTATGCAGTACTGACAGAAATTCAAACCTTAATTATATGTATTTGTTAAATGGAGTTGTGTACTGATCCACGTGAACCTTTTTCACACAATCAGGGAGCACTGTTTTTTAAATAACTTGCTTAGGGTCAGAAATCTGGCAAATGGAAACAAAGTGAATTACTTCTAGACCAAAGAAACAGCTCTTTAAGCTTTAATCCTCTACCCCAACTACCAGACATTCTGAGCAAATTGTCTGTATATTTAATTATCTTAATACTATTGAAATCAAAGCACACTAGTTTTCAGACCACTGCACAAAATTCTACCTTTTAAAGCAGCAAAGCTCCCATTGCATTACCTTCACTAAATTAATAAAAAATGCATTTCACAAGTGAACATTTTGTGTTGACATTAGTATCTATCTCAGATTCATATGGCAAAGGTCTGAGCAATTGTAAATGTACGAGTGTGTTTCCAGTGAAGAAATTACCCCTATACCACTGTAATGATCGAAGGTGACTGTACAACATCATTTGGTTTATCACTGCGTGGTTGAGGGGCTTAGTTCTGTGTTTTCTTATATGACATATAAATATGTTACCCTGTCCAATCTGAACATTTATCCCCTAGTGTCTTTCTGTCTTATTTGTTCTTCTGGTTTACTCAGCAGAGCACTCAGCAACATAATGAGAATTATATACACTTTTGAATAAAAAATATCAAACATTTCAGAACTGAATAAGTGAGGCAGAACACAGTATTAACAAGTCAGATCAGATATATCTGACACAGGTGCATGTTTTACTGCATCAGCCCACCTGTACCCCTTGCTTACTTCTGAATAAAGACCAGAAACTGCTAAAACAGATACTATATTAAACTAGATTCCAAATGAATGTGAACATATTTTAAAGCATATTTTTATGTCAGATCATATTCTAGTGTAATTGCTGTTGGTGTTAAAGTTCATTAAAAATAGTCAAATCATTTTGGGTGCTAATGTGCATAGACACCAAAGATAGCAGTGCTCATTAAAATATTGGTAGCTGTTTCAAATATCAAGATGGTACAATACATGAAAGCTGCTTACTTACCATAATAATAGATCTGGTAAAAAAAAGTTTATCTTTTGCAATCTTTAGGACAGATGCTGCAAGTATTAGGACCACACAACAGATAAAATTCTCCCAGGCTGCCAGGTATCTTCTTGTTTCCCATCATGCACCATAGATCCTTAACTGTACATTTCTGAAGTCAGCACTAAGCTGAGGATGAGAAGATGCAGACAGAAGAAGGAAGGCAAGGGTGGAAAAAATCACCAAAGATGTAAGATGGAGGGAAGAAATGTTATAAGATGGCAATCATTACTGAAATTTTGGGATTTACAATGCTGACTCCTGATATTCCAAAAAACAAAAACTAAAACAAAAACAAAACAAAAGACAAAAGATGCAAGAGAAAAACAAATATTGAAAATTACTCTTCTCCACTAAACTTCTTCTTTTTTTTTAATTGGAACAAGCCTCCCCTACACCCCAGATATGGGAAGGAAACCCCCCATAACCCCTGACTTATATATACCAATTCCGAGAGTGACACACTTCAGAGAAATGTGAATATTCTGAGAAACTGCAATCTCAGACTTAACGTATGTAAGTCTGGATTTTTGGCCATTCAGTCTCTACATGACAGGACTCAGCATTCTGAATCCTGATCTGTCGAATGGTTACCATAAGATGGTCCTTCGTTTTACTGATCTTATCATTGTGGTAAGGATATAACTTTCACATCTGCTATGAAGAGAGCCTTCTTTGGTCATCTTTAGGACAAATTCTGTAGCGAATCTTCCTGGTTGATCAATTTCATGGCAAATGCAAATGATGATAGTATCCCCAAAAGGAGATTTAGTCCTGTGAACAATGTCCAGCTTATCATTCTTCCTGAAAGTGTTCAGGGAAAATTGCTGTGACTGCAATTTTGTCTTCTAAGTGGCATTGCAGGAAATGACTACAAAATAACTACTATTGTAGTAGACTGAGTCTTAGGACTTGAAAGAAAATGTTATCAATGGTGTTTATAACAATATTCAATGCCATTGAAAGGCCAGCTGAAATGGGAATTATTGGAAAGTTATTTTTCAATTTAGGACACAAAATTGGTCATCCTTGCAAGTATATTTGGTTATGTCCATATACCATCTAAGCTATCTGTGCATGGTTCATAGGTTCATACTAGGCTATCTGCCCTAGGGCATTTATAAGCCTAGCCAGAGTGTGTTTGGCTTTCGACACCCATTTTAAATTAATTTTGCTATGCCCTTTTTCGAGGTTAGTATACTGTGCCTCTGTCTAACAGTGACACAGAAGTGATACCCGGGGTAAACCTATGATCTCCCATCCACTCATCAAGATTCCTCTTGAAGAGAGTCAATGAGGGACTCTGCCTAACCTGGACTGGGATTTTATTCCAGAGTGAAGGGAGCCTCTGGGTTATGAATCTGTCCCTCCACCATGTCCTATTTATTTCAGTGCTGAGGTTCAAGTCTCTCGAGCGCGTAGCTCGATGGGATTTGGATTTTCTGAAGTGCAGCATGTCCATTAATCCCGGGTTGGACATGGCTTTATATGTCAGGCACAGATTGCCTCTGAGCAGGCGGTATGCCACTGAGTAGAGCTGGAGTTTCTTTAACCAGGCAGCATATGGCATCTGTTTGAGCCCTTTGATCCTCTTGGTGAGGTACCTTTGAGGTCTTTCCAGTTGCTGCAAGTGTCTGGAAAGGTACATCCCAAAAGGGGCATTGTACTCAATTATGGGCCTGATGAGGGATGAGTAAAGAGGCACGATGACCTCCCCTGATCTAGATGTGAATCCCTTCATGATTAGGTGGGCTATATAAAATGTTTTTCTAACCACGTTGGCCACGTGGTTGTCAAATGAGAGATTGCTATCAACTTGGGTCCCCAGGTCCCTAATTACTTCTTCTGTACTTAATGGATTACCACCTATGTGGTAATTTGTGGGCACTTTGTTTTTGCCAAAGGGGATGACTATACACTTTTTGGCGTTTAGCTTGAGGCCATGGCTCTGGCACCAGTTGTCTGTTTCTATGAGGCCCTTTTGGAGGATTATTGGTAATGCAATAAACAATATTTTTATCACAATTAGAGTACTTGTGGAGGGAGGGGGCACAGGGATATTGCAGGATCCAGGTTAAATGATGTTTTTTTTTCTAAGTTAAGTAAGGTTTTACAGGCAGAGTTATCTATACATGTAAGACAGATGTCTAAGTACTAGTGGTGCATGTCATAAAAATAAATTGGATGTGATACAGACACAGACAGACAGATTTGGGTAAGTGTGTGTGTGTGTTAATTTTGTTCTAACACTTTTTTAATTTACTTATGCAATATTTAAACTTTTGATTTAAAATGCATCTAATTTAAACAGGTTTAACTGCATTCCATTCCATCTAAAATTTCATATACAGCAAATACTCCTCCAAAAATTTTTTTTTTTTTAGGAAGACTTCACTTCCCCTTACTTAAGTATACCATCTCCATGAGCATTCACCCTCTGACAAAAGAGAAGAACACACACACACAGGGAATGATCGCTGATGCAGCAACACAAATTGTAGACATGGAGATACTGCATGTGGTAGGCATTACCAAAGTCTTAATGGCACACTAGACTAATTTGCCTTATAATGCCTGCTTCCCAAACACCCTAAACCACACCACCAGCATTAATCCTCTATAGCCAGCTACACTCTTCTATCAAATGTATTTATTTTTTGTTAATTAAATGTGCTTTAGATTAAATTTTTAGATATTTGTGTCTTAAATCAAATGTATCACATTCATAGCTATGTATATCTCTGTATCTATATATATATCTATATGATTGTTTTATATATATATATATATATATATATATATATATATATATATATATACACACACACACACACACACACACACACACACACACACACACACACACACACATATATATATATATATATATCCATACAAATATATATATATCCATACAAATATATATATATCTAGTGGGGTTCCGTTCAGAAGCTCGAAATACTGAAATCTCGAATTTCAGTATTTCGAGCCCAAGAAGCCGAATCTACATAATAGCGAAAGTTTAAAAGTGCGAAATTCAAAAACTCGAATACCGGAGTTTTTGAATTTCATGCTTCTAAAGTTCCGCTATGGTTATGTATTCAGGTAAGTGTGTGTGTGTGTGTGTGTGTGTGTGTGTGTGTTAAGGGGTTTGGGTAGGAGCTGTGGTGTGTATCAGTGTGTTTTGTTGCTGTGATGTGTCTGTGAGAAGAGAAAGTAGCTTGTGTGGTGGTGTTTGTGTGTGTTTGTATGTAATGCGACCTCGGAGTGACAATATTTAGTAGGTGTGGGGCACAGCCCCCACATGGATGCAGGGGCTTGCCCTGCTTTCATGTAGTAAAGTGATTGTGTGTGTTTGTGTGGTGGATGGGGTGTGTGTGTGTGTGTGTGTGTGTGTGTGTGTGTGTGTGTAGTAAAACTATGAAATTCAAAACTTCCGGTATTCGAGGTTTTGAATTTAGCAGTTTTTAGTTTTCGTTGTTATGTGGATTCCACTTCTTGGGCTCGGGATACTGAAATTCGAGATTTTAGTATTTCAAACTTCTGAAATGAATCCATCTAGTGATATATATAGCTAGAGATATATGTATGTATGTGTTTGGGTGTACATGCATATGGTCAACCGGTGAATGGTCGACCGGGTATGGCTGAAAGGAGTGTGGCAACATCACAAAAATGCAATTGCAAGTGTTGTGAATCGCAAAATCCCGTCCCATTTTTGACCCATGTTAGCACTCGTTTTAGGCTGTAGAGCGGTTGGAAATGTTGAATTCGGTGTTTTTATGGCATTCCGACCGTTCGGCATTACAAGATTTGCTTTGAAATGTCAGTTAAATGTATTGTTCAGCAATGTGCACTCAACCATATGAATGTAAACCGTGTGTTTGTGTGTGTGTCCCTTTCAAGGTAACTTTTAAAATAATGCTAAGATTTTGTCAAATTACCTTCCCCAGTTGTCATATCCCAAGAAGCAGTATAAGTATCTGAAACCCCTTGCATACCTTCCCCCTTGTTATTGACAGGTGATGGCAATACAATATAAAACTAACTTCATCTTCAACCAGTCTTCCTGGTATAATTTTAAAATAGGTCTTGCTTCTAGAGTAGATCACCCCTTCCACCTTTCCTGAAAATGTATTGCTAAAATGGCTAATGGCTCTGCTGGACAGAGGCACAGGGAACTAATCTAACGGGGCGGCGAAAGCCAACACATTCTGGCTAGGCTTATAAATGCCTTTGGGCAGATAGCCTAGTACCTACCTATGTACCTATGAACCTATAAATAGTCCTGTATCCAAATCCCAACAGTAATATTAAAATAGTAATCATGTCTAGAGGCAAACCACTTTCCAGGGTGACAAATCTCAGATATGTGCGCTTTCAGCATTGCTCGTGTCTAGGCTAAATCCTCTCCCCATATAAAAGACCCCTGGTAAGTTCTTCAAAAATGATTTTGTGTAGGGAGGAGCTCATCTTTTGCTCCAAACTCAGGTATTACCTTAAAATACACCGTTCATGTCTCGGGTAGGACACTTACAGCACTAAGATGATTCATGTGGTAATATTTTACATTAAGAATGTTTGTGGTCTACACTCTTGTGGGAGTCATTCATTGCTAGAGCCCTTCCTGTGTCCTGAAAGAGTGCTCTTCAAACTATCTGGAGATATACAGAGCTGAGTATATTGTTCTGGCACTTCAGAGTTGTGTACTGGTAATTGTTGTTTGACTAATTTTATATCATTGCTGGCTGACTTCAGAGTTGTGCACTGTTATTTTTGCTTCACTGTATAGTTTTTCAGATCTCTGCTGAAGGTGTTGGTTTTCCCATATCCACCATCCCTATTCCTGTGTTGTTTAAATTTGGAGGTTTTTGCAGTTGCCCGCCTCCACTGTAGATTTGATCTGGGGAACTCCCCCCAGTCACATCTCTTTACCTCATTCTACCTAATAGACTCCTTCTGCATTGTTTTTAGTCATTTTTAATTTAATTGCATTTTTTAAACTGTTTGGTCTAACATTGCTACATACTCAAGTGTGCTAGCTTGCACTGCATTTGAATTATTTTGACTGCTGGTTTAGCTACTTTTTTGTATATATATATATATATATATATATATATATATATATATATATATAAAAAATTCCTTTCCTGTAACTAGTGTAGACCAGATTCAGATTTGCTGTATCCAGGACTGTATGTAAGCTTCTGAGCCCCCCCAAGCTTTCTGTGTTGGAGGGAAGCCTTCTAGCTTATCAGTGGAAGTGGTAAGCACTAGGTAACTATCTACAACATAAGGAATGGTTCTGGCCCAGAAATTGTAGTTATTGGCCGTTTGGGCAGTTTTTCCATCTCTCTCAACTTTCTGATTAAAAAGCTCCATTTGCACTTGTTTCCCCCCTTTTCGGTAACTAGTTTAGTCCAGATACAGATTCTTACTTTTAGCACTTGAATTTGCTTATTCGTGATCAGCACTTGTTCAGAACTTGTAAGCACTAAATAACCTACTAATTACTACAGCACTCAACCTTCCTCATTACCTAGAGGAAAACAGTTTTGGTACTTACTTTCCTCACTTTCTTAGAGAAAAGCAGCTCTTGTACTCACTTTCCTCACTTATCTAGAGGAAAATAATTTTTTTTATTCAGGCATGTCCAAGGGTCAGCTCCCAGTGTTCTCTCCTGTCTATTTGATGAATCTGGGCATCTTGGGGCAATGTAGAAATTGCCTCATGTACACAGACAACCCTCTCCTCCTACCACCTAACACTACAACCTGTGAGAGATGCACTTACGTAGCCAAACTGGAGATAAAGCTCTCTCCAGTCAAGACTGAACTTGACAGTCAAGAGGAGAAGGTAAACACTTGCACCACACCACACTCATCACATAGTCTCACTAAATCTACACCACCAAAATCCACACATAGAAACACAAAAACATTCGCAGAGGCTCTCAATAATAATCTGCTCAAGCAACAGAGGCCTCCAAAGCAGAAATGCAAGCAACCTCCACCCCCCAACACAACCTAAATGACACATAGCCCACAGACTCAGTGTGCCACTCAACCACAGCCAATAAGGCAAAACAACGTACCCAACACACTACTCATAGGCGTCTCTATAATCAGGCACACTGATGTCCCACTCACCAGGCTAAGCAAGGAGAAGGTTACTGTCATCTGCCTGTCAGGTGCCAGGATCTGCCACATAACCCATGCACTCAGGTCACTCCACAACAAGTACAAATATGACTCTGTCATTGTCCATGTTGGTGTGAACGACCTGAGATGTACCTCCCTGGACTACATGAAAAGAGACATGGAAGAGCTCTCCAATCTTGTAGCCCAGGCAGGTATGACCCTAGCCCTGAGTAGCATTCTGCCATCACCCAGAATGATGCCGCAGTACAAGGGCAAAATGATTGACTTCAACAATTGGCTAAGCTTCTGGTGCCATTCTAAAGGGATCCAGTATCTGCCTGCCTGGGATGACATGGTCGACAGACCACAATGCTTTGCCAGAGATGGCCTGCACCTGTCACCCCTGGGATTCCGGATACTGGCTAAGGTTCTTGCCACCCCTATAGTGCCTTTTTTAGGCAAGTTCAAATGACAAATTCACCACTGTAACAGGAACCGGCAAGCAAAAACTGAGGGTGATGCTACTCAATGCTAGAAGTCTAAATCTCAAAATGCACTCACTCGAGGCACTCCTTAAAATGGAGAACATCGATATCTGTGCGGTGACTGAGACCTGGTTCAAGGCTCCAGAGAGCACCCCTGCACTACCAGGCTATAACTCATACCACACTTTTCGGCCATGTAACCTGGACCGGAACACCAAAGGCGGAGGTGTGTCCATATTCATTAAGGATATCCACACCTCCAGGCTAGTTGCTCAGCATAATGCAGCCGAGGTTATCCAAGTGCAACTAACTCTGGGCAAAACTGCAATCCAAATTGTAGCTTGCTACAGATCACCCACCATGTCCCAGGATTTCCACTCCTCTTTTCTTGATGTACTGGAAAATATTAGGGTTCAACCAAACACCCTAATAATGGGCGATTTCAACTACCCCACCATTAACTGGGAAAACTACTCATGTACCAACTCCTTCGCTCAACGCTTTTTGGAATTCATAAACTCCAATGCCCTGGATCAACTTATCCACACCCCCACCAGGGGCAACAATATCCTGGATCTAGTCATTACCAATATGAGTGACCGGTGTTCCACACCTGAAATCAATGCCTCATTGGTCCGCTCCGACCATAAGCTAATTACTCTAGATATCCACATCCTGCCTCCACCCCCCATTCAGGAAACCATGGTAAAAAATTTCTCCAAAGCCAACTTCATGCTTCTTAAGACAGAAGTGGTGAAGTTCATGACACCCATGCAGATGGACAATACAGTTACGACTACTGAATCCTACACAATTGCACTTTATAAGCACTTACATGAGTGCATAGATTGTACTATCCCAAACAGAACCAAGACACTATCCTCCAAAAAAAGGAAGCCAATCTGGTGGTCCCCTGCCATAAACAAACTGTACAACAGAAGGAATAAACTCTTGCAAAAGAGAGTAAAATCCCACGAGTGGAGGGGCTCCCTGGTCAGCCTCAGTAAGAAGCTGCGATCCCTGATAAAATCCTCCAAAGCTAGTTACGAAAACAAAATTGCCACTGATTCTAAAGACAACCACAAAGCATTCTATAGCTATGTCAAGAATCTCAATGGCAACACTCAGATCTGCTCTGAGTAACAGCACAATGGCACTAAATATACAGACCCAACTGATATTGCCAACATCCTGGCAGATAGGTTAATTGCTAACTTTACCCCATCTCACCCTCTAAAGAGCCCAACTCTATACTGGAAGAATGCAAAGTTCCTGTAATCATGGCTGCACAGGTAAAAACCACACTCTCCAAAGCCAAGAACACAGCATCCATGGGACCAGGCAACATCCCAGGCTGCATTTTACATGAACTACAGAACGAACTGGCACCCCACCTAAGTACCATGTTCAATCATAGCCTCACCTCAAGCTTTGTGACTGCTGAATGGTGCACAGCAACGTTATCCCACTTCACAAGGGGGGAGCCACCACGGACCCTGGGAACTACTGCCCCATTAGCCTGACGAGCCTGGTCTGAAAGGCCATGGAACGTATCATCATGGAACTTATAAACAAAGATATTGGTAATCTCCAAACTCTGGATCCCATGCAGTTTGGGTTTGTAAAAGGCAGATCATGTCTCCTAAACCTGATAGGCTTCTTTGAAGCAGTCACCAAAGCCGTAGACAAGGGTAAGGTGGTTCACACAGCCTATCTAGATCTTGCCAAGGCTTTTGACACCATCCCCCACTCTGTAATTATAGATAAACTCACTAAACTAGGTATAAATCCCTATGTCACAAGATGGGTTGCCAACTGGCTCACTGAAAGAACCCACACTGTGAAAGTAGCAGACTCCAAATCCGACTTCAGACCAGTGACAAGTGGAGTACCACAGGGTTCAGTCCTGGGTCCTCTCCTGTTTGGTATCTACTTCTCTGAAGTACAGGCTAACACAGAAGGTCTTTGGCTAACGAAGTTCACAGATGACTGCAAACTAGGAGCCATAATCGAAACTCCTAACGATGTGGACATCCTACAAAAGGGCCTCACTGAGACAGATGCCTGGTGTCAAACCCAAGGCCTCAAGCTCAATGCCAAAAAGTGCATTGTCATCCTCTTTGGTAAAAACTCTGTACCCATGAATACAACATAGGTGGTAGTATACTTAACACTGAAAGTGTGATAAGAGACCTTGGGACACAGGTGGACAGTAGTCTCTCCTTTGATAATCACATTGCCACAGTAGTCAGGAAATCCTTCTACATGGCACACCTCGTCACAAAAGGTTTCTCATCCAGAAAAAAAGAGGTCATTGTTCCCCTCTACTCATCACTCATTAGACCCATTATAGAGTACAATGCCTCTTTTGGTATGTACCTCACAAGACATCTACAACAACTGGAAAGACCGCAGAAATTCCTCACAAAGACGATTACCGGCCTAAAACATATGCCCTATGCAGACCGTCTCAAAAAACTCCAGCTTTACTCCATCGCATATCGCCTACTCAGAGGTGATCTCTGCCTAACATACAAAGCTATGTCAAACCCAGAGCTGTTGGACATGCTCCACTTAAAGAAATCCCAATCCCTCTGAGCTACACGCTCTAGGGACCTAAACCTTGTCACCACATTAAACAGAACATGCTGGAGGGATAGATTCCTGTCCCAGAGACTTCCCATACTCTGGAATAAACTACCTATTTATATCAAACAAAGCTCCTCATTAGCACTCTTCAAGAAAAATCTTGATGATTGGATGGGAAATAGGAAATTCACCCCGGGATCACCTCTGTGGCTCTGCTCGACAGTGGCACAGGAAAATAATTTTCTTGGGTGGCAAAAGCCAGGGTACCTTTTTGGTTGGGCTTGTATAGGCCCCAGGTTCAATAGCCTGGTACCTACCTATGAACCTCTGAACCTAAGAGGGCCGCCTCCACCCTTCTGAGTTAGGATTAGCTTGTTGAAGGTTTATTGTGTCTGTTATTCTAAAAGTGTCTTAGTTCTGGTTAAAGCACCTGGGATTCAAACCAGTTATTTTACATTAAGACAGTTTGTGGTCTACACTCTTGTAGGAGGAGAAGGTATCCTTCACCCTTCTTAGCTTGGAATTCTGGTGAAGGTTTATTGTCCCTGTTATTCAATATGTCTTTGTTCTGGTTTAAGCACTTGGGCTCCAAACCAGTTATTTTACATTAGGAAGGTTTGTGGTCTACACTTTTGTGACAGGAGACGATAGCCTACACCCTTCTAAATTGCTGTTGTAAATCTTATTGTGCCTTTATTTGATTGGCTAAAGGGCTAACTTGTTTCAAAATTTGAATCTCTGTGACTGAGCTGTTTGGCAACATTTGGCGACAATGCTACTTCAGAAGAAGAATGCTGGTTTCTGCTAAACTCTAGAAAAGCAAAGACTTACATTACCATATCCACTGTTTCAGCACTTATTTTTTGCTGCATTAATTGAGTGTATCTGTGTTGAACATCTACAGTCTTTAGTTAGAACTGCTTTGGTTTTACTTTAGTGAAAGTAGAGGAAACCAGAGTTATTTTCTGGCCCAGCACTGAGAAAAGGAAATAATAATAATACACTGTTTTTTATTGGCCACAGGACCTTGTTTGTTTTTTTTAATCATATCTCTGCTGCTATTTAAGTGTTGCAGTTGTACAATGCTTGGCTCATGACCTACGAGCTCCAAGGCATTTGGCGACCTTATTACTTGAGAAGAAGAGTGTTGCTAGTTCCTGGTAAAGCGTCTTTAATAAAATAAACAAAAGAAAACAGTGGTAAGCGCTTTCGCAACACTCAGTTGCTTCTTCAGAGAAAATGTTAAAACAGCTCATTTCTTAAATACTCTTGAAACCAATTAGCATAATTAGTGATGTCATACCTGAAGGAGCATTTAAAGGCACAGACAAAAACTAAACATAAATCAGATAAAATACATAACATAAGCTTCTACTAAGCATAAAAAAACTTTTTAAAAAATCAATTATGTAAAATTCATTCATAAGTAAGAGGCAATAATATTTTGCTTAAAATTATTTGTGTTTAAGGCGTCTGGCTTTCAAAAAAGGGACCAGAGATGTGGTACCATTAAGACCTGGACATTTGTCTGCATTAAGTTTCATTATCCATTTTTGTTCACAACCTTCAGTAATATTTTCTATATCCCCTCCTCTCAAATTTTTATGTATCTGTTGTAAGACAAAAAACAGGAAGGAATGTGAGGGATCAGTGTTCATTACATGATTAGCTAATGCATTTGTATGTTTTCTATTCCTGATATCACGAAGATGTTCCAAAATTCTATCTTTAAAAGATCTATTAGTCTTGCCAACATAGAAAACAGGACATCTCTTGCAGAAACCATAATAAACCACATCAGTACTTTTACAATCAGCATATGTATGGGAATACAGATGGAACCGTTTTGTTGGATGAGTATATGTATTTGTGCTATAAATGTAAGGACATGCACTACATGACCTGCATGGATAGGTACCCTGACGTGTGGAAAGAGAATTTGGCTTGTGTGTCTCTCTATAACAAAGATGCTGTTTGAGTGATTTATTATTCTTAAAGCTAAACTGTGGAATGCTAGTGGTAATAGCATTTAGATTAAGTACTTCTTGCAAAAGGTGCCAGTGTTTCTTAACAACATCTGTATATTGGTTTATGTTGCTGGCAAACTGAAACACTACTCTAAACTCATTAATAGGCAAGGTACCATTGCTATTAGTAGCAGGATTATCCATGGCTGGATTAAAATAGGGTCTGCATTTTGTGTGCCTCAATTTCCAGGCATCAGAGACTGTTTTATCAATCTCAGTAGTATTATAGCCTCTTTGGAGAAAATCACATTTGAGATTACTAAGTGCTGCATGTGCATCCTCATCATTGTTGTGTAATCTCAGGGTCCTGAATACTTGCCCTTTTAATACATTTCTTGGAATATGTCTGGGGTGCATGCTTGTTTTATGCAGGTATGTATTTTTTCTAGTAGGTTTGTGGTAAACTTGACTCCTTAGATTATTTAGATCAGATTTAGTCAAATGTACATCAAGAAAATCAATATTTTCAGCAGAGATCTGATATGAAAATCTTAAAAAATCAGTAGTAGTATCTAAGTAAGTCACAAAGGATGCAAAATTCAAACCATCACCTTTCCATAACATAAAAACGTCATCCACAAACCATACATACCATAATACATGTTCTATAAAGGGATTTTGGCTGGAAAGAACAAATATTTCTTCCCAACAAACTAAAGCTAGGTTGACGTAGCTATTGGCACAGGGGGTATCCATGGCCACGCCAACTTTTTGCAAAAAGAACTGTTCCTGAAATGTCATAACATTATTTTCCAATATGATTTCTAGCAAGCTGCATGTTAATTGAACTTTATTGTTCATAAAACACCTGTTAGTTGTAAGAAATTCTCTAATCATCTCAATACCCCATAAGTTGGGAATGCTGGTGAACAAAGACTCTATATCCATAGTAATCAATGCAAAGTCCATATCTATTTCAATACTGGCCATTATGTTATGTAATCTTTTGAGAAACATCTTGGTGTCTCTTAAAATGGTATGACAGTTATCTAGCAGACCATGTAAAGTGTACTCAACAAAAATCGAAAGGGGCTCGGTACACCAACCAGCCCCAGACACTATAGGTCGCATAGGTGGCAAAGTCAGGTCTTTATGGACCTTCGGTAAGCCATAAATTTTAGGGACAATTGGTTTTAAAACATTAAAATATTTAAACAATGACTCATCTATTAATCCTGTAATAAGTAAATCAAAAAGTAAAAATGAAATTTTATCAATAATAGCATTAACTGTGATTTTAGAGATAAGTAGATATGTATCATTATTTAATAATAATTTATGCATTTGCTGTATATATAACTGTTTGTCTAAGAGGAAAACACCACCTCCCTTGTTAGCCTGTTTAATAACCAGGGAGTGTAAGTTCTTCAGTTCATATAATGCTCTTTGCTCATCAACAGTTAAATTGCTGAAATGATAATTACTGAAATCTTGCTCATTTATATCTCTGAAAGCCATCTCACACATATCAGTAAACCTCTGAATACTAGGTGGAATATTTGGAATAAAACTGCTAGGGTGTTTGTATATATTATTTACATTCACTGTGTTGTTGGGAAACAAAGATTTTAAGGCTAAATTTCTTCCCAACAACTTTAAGTCCTTAATCATTTCTGTTAAATCAGCCTTTTTCACTGGTATAAAAGACAGGCCTTTGCTAAGCAAATTTATCTAATCATCACTCAGTTTAAATGAAGAAATATTAACAAGACCTGTATTTATGTTTGTCTCCTTTTCGGTGACTGTATGGTCCTTTCTGTTTGATTTATCCTGGATAAGTGTCCCTTGTAGTTCTGGCTTCTTGTATGATTCCTGAATGGTAGATGTGCCTTCAGGGAGAAGTCGTTTGTGTTGTTGGTGTCTAAAAAAACACTGTCAGTGCTCCTGGATGCGTGAATATCTTGGCCAGCTGTTGTGGATGTCATATGAGCCTGCGATATTGTCGAGGATGGCAAAAGGCGTGTTTTTTTAGGAATGGCTCCTGTGTTAGCTTTATTTTGGTGTAAATTGATCGTTTCAATAGATTCAGCCACTAAAGGCTGTGAAACGAAAGCTACAGGAGCAATATTCGCGTTAGCTTGTGTACCAGGTAGCTCTGTATGCGTAGAACCGGAAGTGCTATCAGTAACAGTCTCAGGTCGACTGCACTCACTTAAAGTGGTAGAGCGTGCATTTTTTGAAGTATCTAACACATTTGAAGCAGAAATGCCCTGAAGCTGTCTGCTTATGTTCTCTCTGGGCCAAGAAAAAACATTGTTGCTAGCAAAATCACATTTATCTCTGTTTAGTTTGGAGGGTTTAGTATTTTGAAGCCTTTTCTCATATATAATAATGTTCTCCTGAAGTTCACTCATTTTATTAAATGTAATGTCATTAGGAAAGTTTTCATTAATCTTTGATTCCAAAGCAATAATCTCTTGCTTAAGTTCAAGTTCAATAGGGGAATAAAAGTCCAGTAGTAGTTCCATGTATTTTGAACTAAATTGTAGATTCAGTTCCTGCCATTTGCGTAAAAGAACTGGATAAGCATCCCCATAAGTAGGCATGTTTAGAACTCTAAGTCTACGAGGGATAATCTTAGATTCTAATGAGGCTTGTAGATGTAAGCGCTGCCACTGCAGCCTCTTATACTTGTACATCAAGTTTTCCAGGTTCTTATACTGAGCAAGAAATTCAGGTAAAAGTTGAGGATTGATATTTTCTTGCTGATTTACATGTATATCCACATTCAGAAGTGGATTTACTGGTACATCCAAAATTCTTAAGAAACGCTGGTGGTAACCATTGGTAGGTATTCCTGAAGTATTTCCAGTAGACATATCCTCCATGGACACATGTGCCCTTAAGCCGAATAAAAAACAAATAGTACTATCAAACAAAAACGGCTGTAGGTAAAACCAATTCTGTTATGTAAACTTTCGAGAAACATCTTGGTGTCTCTTAAAATGGTATGACAGTTATCCAGCAGACCATGTAAAGTGTCCTCAACAAAAATCGAAAGGGGCTCGGTACGCCAACCGGCCCCAGACACTATAGGTCGCATAGGTGGCAAAGTCAGGTCTTTATGGATCTTCGGTAAGCCATCAATTTTAGGGACAATTGGTTTTAAAACATTAAAATATTTAAACAATGACTCATCTATTAATCCTGTAATAAGTAAATCAAAAAGTAAAAATGAAATTTTATCAATAATAGCATTAACTGTGATTTTAGAGATCGGTAGATATGTATCATTATTTAATAATAATTTATGCATTTGCTGTATATATAACTGTTTGTCTAAGAGGACAACACCACCTCCCTTGTCAGCCTGTTTAATAACCAGGGAGTGTAAGTTCTTCAGTTCATACAATGCTCTTTGCTCATCAACAGTTAAATTGCTGAAATGATAATTACTGAAATCTTGCTCATTTATACCTCTGAAAGCCATCTCACACATATCAGTAAACCTCTGAATACTAGGTGGAATATTTGGAATAAAACTGCTAGGGTGTTTGTATATATTATTTACATTCACTGTGTTGTTAGGAAACAAAGATTTTAAGGCTAAATTTCTTCCCAACAACTTTAAGTCCTTAATCATTTCTGTTAAATCAGCCTTTTTCGCTGGTATAAAAGACAGGCCTTTGCTACAAATTTATCTGATCATCACTCAGTTTAAATGAAGAAATATTAACAAGACCTGTATTTATGTTTGTCTTCTTTTCGGTGACTGTATGGTCCTTTCTGTTTGATTTATCCTGGATAAGTGTCCCTTGTAGACAAATATCCAGGTCTTACTGGTACCACATCTCTGGTCCCTTTTTTGAATGCCAGACGCCTTAAACACAAATAATTTTAAGCAAAATATTTATTGCCTCTTACTTATGAATGAATTTTACATAACTGATTTTTTAAAAAGATTTTTTATGCTTAGTAGAAGCTTATGTTATGTATTTTATCTGATTTATGTTTAGTTTTTGTCTGTGCCTTTAAATGCTCCTTCAGGTATGACATCACTAATTATGCTAATTGGTTTCAAGAGTATTTAATAAATGAGCTGTTTTAACATTTTGTCTGAAGAAGCAACTGAGTGTTGCGAAAGCGCTTACCACTGTTTTCTTTTGTTTATTTTATTAAAGATGCTATTGTGTGCTACCTTGGTGCATTGTTCTTTTGTTCTTACTTCATGTTTTTATGCACCTTGGTTTTACCTACAGCCGTTTTTGTTTGATAGTACTAGTTTCTGGTAAACTCTACACAAGCTAAGACATATTACTATATCCACTGTTTTGGGATTTGTTTCTTGTTTTGTTTTCACTCACAACTGTATTAACTGACTGTTTCTGTTTTGAATATCTGCAGCTTTTGATCTTTTTTTTACAGTCTTTAGTTAGAACTGTCTTGGGCCATAGGGCTTTGATTATGTTTTTTATTGAATGAATTCTCTCTATTTAAATGATGCAGTTGCATAACACTTGGGTGATAACCTATAAGCAAGCTAAGACTTATATTACCATATCCACTGTTTTTGCTTTGCCTTTCACATTGTTTTTGTCACAGTTGCATTTATTGGGTGTTTCCCCATGCAATATCTGCCCTTTTAACCATTTTTACAGTATTTAGTTAGAACTGCTGCTCTCCACTCAGCAGTACCTAGCAGTGGATCAGTATAGTCATCGATATCTCCACAGCTTAATTCCCCCCTGCAATCTGTGTAGACACTGATCTCTTACAGTGTAAGTTCCCTTCAAAGACCCTTACTGTCTTGACAGAGTTTTAACTACTAGAGTGTCTAGTTTGTGCATAGCTTAGCAAAGCTCATCAAGTTCCTTGTCTCATTGACCTAGTCAAAATTTAAATTTTGTTCACTCGTCCCTAGTAGATAGTAGCTATGGATATACACTTCCCGACTCTCTCTCTCTGTGCCCAGTTTGGTTGAGATGGGTATTCTGAGGCATTGTAGCAATTGTCTTATGTACACTGACAGCCCACTTATTCTTAATAAAACAGATAAAGTATGCAAGAGGTATAAATACACTTTAACTATGGAGGTAAAACTCTCTCACACAACCAAATCTAATCCTATAGAGGTTGTCAGTGACACTAGCACCACACCTACTGCACAGGGTAAAGACCCTGCACATAAAACTACTTATACCAAAGCACTTACAGATAACCTTCCTAAAACAGGACCTCCTGCACATCACAATCAAAAAAAGGATTCTCAGCCATCATGTAAACATGCCATTGAAACACCACCCCAGCTACACACAGTAACACTGTATCCAATACCTCTACTACTAACCCTTAAGTCAAATCAGTGCACAGCCAAATTTCTTAGTCATTGGTGATTCTATAGTGAGGCACATCAGTGTCTCCCTCACCAGACTGAGTAAGGACAGAGTCATGGTTAGCTGCCTTTCTTGGGCTAGGCTCTATAAAATCACACAGGCACTCAGGTCATTGAACCACAGGTACCAATATGACTCTGTCACAGTCCATGTGGGTGTTAATGACTAGAGACATCCCTCCCTTGACTATATGAAGCAAGACATGATTGAGCTCACTGATTGTCTGTCTCAGACAGGTATGAGCCTAGCACTGACCAGCATACTACAGTGATTACCCTGCGCAATGGAGGTCCAACCACTGACTCAGGTAACTACAGGCCTGGCACGCATGTGCCTTATGGACAGAGGTGAGTTATAAATGCCTGTTCCTCAATGTTATATTTGGATGCAGGACATTACTATTCTTTTGGGAAAACTTGGCTAGGCTTATAAAGAACCCCCCCCCGGGGCCATTAGCCTAGTAACAATCTATGAATCTATGAATGCTATGAACAAGCCATTAATGCACCTCATAAAACTTCATTTGTATTCTACCAAGGCAGCATAGTATACACACTTTCTCTAAATGCTGAAAATGAATGCATGCATAGATATAGTGTAAGTAGGATAACCAGAGAGATAGGCATAATGTTTAAGGGAGAGGGACACAGGTAACATAAGCAACTAGAGGCCCTCCAGACTGCTCCTGTCTGTAAGATCTATGTAGGAACAACAAGGAAAATATGCCCTTAAAATGAAGGGGCTGGGAGGAGACTGCAGTGATGACAACAGTCTGCTATATGCCATAATATTATGACCTCTCACATCACAGCAGGACATTGAAGTTGTAAGTTCAAGCCCCTGGGAAAGAAAAAAAAAAACTTCCATAAAAGCCTGAGTTACAAAAAAAATGTTATTCTTTAACTGCCAGGGGCAGCCTGATATTCCTTATAGTTTTAGTTGAGATGTTGCTTATAGAGCTTTATTCATACATATTTTAATCATTCCATCTTTAAATATAAGGTGGCTAAATGGAGGCACTCTTCACATCTGATCATTTTACAAATAGGTCACTTCCTCAACCATTTTTGTTTTGAAATGTGTAAGCATGGATCTCATATACCTATTGTGTTAAATATGTAGATTAACTGTAGCAAAAAAGCTCTCTCTCTCTCTCTCTCTCTATATATATATATATATATATATATATATTTATATACATACATTTTATAGAGTATAGTCTGCGACAAATCCCTGCGACATGCAAACTTAAAAAGCAGTGTTTTTGTATTATGGCATTGAAGTCTGGCAAAGTGTCCTAAGCCCTTCTGGTCTGGTGAGACCTGTTGGATGGCTCTTTTCCTGAGGAGCTTTAACACTTCTTTTCCTGCTAATTGTTTTTACAAGGTGGGACATCTGGTTAAAGGAGTGACAGAACTCAGGGATCAGAGAAAAAAAGATATGTTATAACCAGTAGATATTATCTTTCTTATCTATGTGTCCTTTGGTATGTTTTCCCTTGCCTAGAAATGGAGTCAGAATCTTTTATTTATTTATTTTATTTTCAGTTTGATTACCGGGGAAGTCTACTGGGCCTAAAAGTGCCTGTTTTCAGTAGAGGCCCGGGGAGAAAAGCTCCGTAAGCAATACAAATACATTAAAGGTTACAAAATGTTGAAGAAAAATACAAGAATAAAATTCATTCAATCAGAAATGCAAATGCATAAGATGTAAATCAAACAATGCAGCTAATAGGTAATAGAGAACACCTTTTACAGGAGTTCCAAATTCAAAACAACATGATACTAATGTCTGTAGCAATAGCAATATGAATTTTTTTTTTTTTTTACATTGGTGGTACAGATATATACAGTATTTACAATATGTAGTATCGAGGAAGAAATTCCATAGTCAGAGAAAGACTGCTAAGTCTATTTTAGGAGAATAGTAGAGAAATGCAAGCGATGTAGAATAGTTGGTGGGTGTATTCACTAGAATTTATGTAGGGTGGAAGCAGGAGCAGTTCCATTTGGATGATAGATATAGGAATAGTTGGGTCTTGAAGGATTCTGAGTTGGGTGTAGTCCTGAGAGAAGGAGGAAGAGAGTTCTGTTTCTTACCTAGTGAGAAGGAGAGAAGTAGTTGGCCAGCTGGACGTTTTGGTTTGTGGATGGAGACTAAGTTTTGGTGTTTGGATCTCAGAGATCTATTTGGGATGTATGGAGGAAGGATATTTGTTAAGGCTGGGCATTTTTCAGGGTAGAATATTAATTTATGAGCTGTAGTTAGTTGGAGGTAGTCTAGGTGGTTAGAGAATTCTAGCCAGTTCAGAGATTATAGGGAAAGGCAGTGGTGAGTTGAGGTTTTAGAATTAGTGGCAAATTTAGAGATCTTATTATAGCAAGTTTCAAGTTTAGAGATGTTAGAAGAGGACAGATTAGTTAAGAGAGGGGCATCATAAAGTAGTGTAGGTAGAAGGTAGGTAGTTGCCAGGGTATGTCTAGAGGAGTTGGTGAGAAAGCGATTATTCCTATAGAGCATACCTAACTTTTGGTGGGTTTTCTTTATGTTTTGGTGAATGTGGATGTCAAATTTAAGATTTTCGTCTATAGTAATGTCAAGAAGTTTTGCAGAGGGGACAACTTCTATAGCAGTGTTGGTTTGACTTAGGACTATGAAAGTGTTTTTGTCAAAGGAGAAAGCCCTAGTGGGGGGAAGAGTAGAATTTTAGATTTGTTAGAGTTGAGGGAGAGATGATTTTGTTCCATCCATTTCTCTGTAGTGGAGAATGCTATTTGGGTTTGATTAGTAGTTCAGGTAGGTTAGAGGTGGCACAGACTAGGGAAGAGTCGTCAGCGTATTGGATGACTGTTGTATCAGGGATGGCAGAGTGGAGGTTATTAATAAAGATGTTGAAAAGTAAGGGTCTCCCCCTAAAATTGCTACTTCAATGGTCGAAGAGACATGCAGGGAATTGTGACTGCTGTGATCTTTTCTAGGACTTATCATAGCCTCCTGTGATGGCTGTGAACCCAGACCGGTGGGCCTCTGAACATGTTGCTGATATAGCTGTGGGAACACTGTTTGCTATGGCGAATTGTGGTCAACTTTATTCATTGTATGCTTTACTGCATCCTAGTAATGGTATGTTATGGAAGGTGGAATTTTGCATCCAGAGTAGTGAGGGTCTGTCCAGCTTCTTTCAAGTTCTTCAGCAGTACTTTGAAGTGATTATCTAAGAATGTCACCTTGGTGTCCTCTGAAAGCAATGTTAAATATAGACAGGAGTGCTGGGAAATGACAATGTCTGATCATGCCACTCTAGCATATCTTTCTACCATGTTATAACAGATATGCACCATGAGGCTGCCCAAACAGGAGGAAGAAGTTGGCTTGGGTACATATCCTTCAATGGACCCTCTGGCAACTCTGCTGCTCTATGTTATAGTTAATCAGCCATGTCTTTTTGAATATACAGTGTGAGAAACAGGCAGTTTGGTGTCCATAGGGACAAAGTGGTGGACGTGCAAACACACTTGCCAAACTTGTTCATAGCATAGACTCCTTGTTTAGGGTAGACTGTGGAGTATAAGTGTTTGCAGTACTATGGACGGTTGCTACAAACACAGGAATTTCTGGTTTGGGAGTCTCTGCCCAATCCACTCACTCCATTAGACAATGAAAATCAACTTCTTTAGAACATTGGACATTGTGTCCAGGTTCATCCATGCTAAAGAATATCAGTTAATGGAGGGACCACCCAGGGAGGTTAGAAGGAAGCTAGCAGGTTTATTGCTGTCTGAGCTGAGGAAAAGAAATGGGGCTGGAGGTTCAACTCTTCTCTTTGCTACATCTTTTGGACAAAGTCTACAATCTTAAGAATATTTGGAGAGAGTGAGAAGATAGTCTCCTCCTCATCATCATTTAGGTGCCCATGGGGTCCAAAACTGAGTACAAATGCTTAGTGTTAGATATGGATTTGCTAAGCCTCTTCTCACATGATTCTGAATGCGAGAATTCCACGGTGTTGTTGGCTGATGGACAACAGAGAACTCAAATACTGTTGGCTCTGGCACCAGTAACAGAAAAATGTGGTCCAGAACCGACAATATCAGGTAAATGGAGTGCACAAGTGCCTATGGTCGTGGTACCAGTAACTCTAACATTGACCTTGGCAATGGAGGGCCAAATGCTAAAGCTACCTACACTATGGATGCTGGCACCGAGAAAATAGTTGCCACAATGAAAAAAAAAGGCATTGGCATGACTGCACCAGAAAATTTGGCAATACCAGTGGGATAGACTCCTGGAGTGACCAATGGCATTTGAAGTACATCCAGAGCTGGTGGAATAAGTGAAGAACTTGCAAAAGTGTCACTGGCAATAGAGAAACTGGTGCTGGAAAGAAGAGGGTACTTGAAGGAAAATTAAATATGGATCTCCAGTGCTCCAAGTCTGAGATGTCAACGTTGAAGTTTTGGATCATTTAGGTGCCCATGGGTTCCAAAACTGAGTACAAATGCTTAGTGTTAGATATGGATTTGCTAAGCCTCTTCTCACATGATTCTGAATGTGAGAATTCCAGGGTCTTTTTGGCTGATGGACAACAGAGAACTCAAATACTGTTGGCTCTGGCACCAGTAACAGAAAAATGTGGTCCAGAACCGACAATATCAGGTAAATGGAGTGCACAAGTGCCTATGGTCGTGGTACCAGTAACTCTAACATTGACCTTGGCAATGGAGGGCCAAATGCTAAAGCTACCTACACTATGGATGCTGGCACCGAGAAAATAGTTGCCACAATGAAAAAAAAAAAGGCATTGGCATGACTGCACAAGAAAATTTGGCAATACCAGTGGGATAGACTCCTGGAGTGACCAATGGCATTTGAAGTACATCCAGAGCTGGTGGAATAAGTGAAGAACTTGCAAAAGTGTCACTGGCAATAGAGAAACTGGTGCTGGAAAGAAGAGGGTACTTGAAGGAAAATTAAATATGGATCTCCAGTGCTCCAAGTCTGAGATGTCAACGTTGAAGTTTTGGATCATCTGACATTCAGATGCTGTATAACTCCAGCAAGCTCCCTTGTAATGAATTCCTAGGCAGCTAAGTAGGCTGGGGATAGCCTAAGTGACATAGGAGTTAAAGGTCTCAACAAGAGAGAGAAGACTTGATCAAAAGCAAAAAGAAGAATCATGGACTCCACGAAAACAGAAGGGATTTTTACTGAATCTGCATATGCTTGGCTAGCATGTTTAATTTCCAGCTTAGGGCAAACAGACCAGAATAAATAGAAAAATGGAGTAAAATGCACAGGGGAAGAGGCGTGGTTTTGGATGGCATAGTCCTGGGGGATCCAGCTATTTATTTTTTAAGCACAATGTTTTTTTGAATTTCTTTTTTGAAGAAAAATAGTTTAGTGGAAGAAGTGGAATACAAGGGGAAAAAACAACGTCTGAGAAATATGGCACTTTGAATGAAGAGTGGAAAGGGCCTTAGATACTAAGAAAGCTAGATAGGCATTTCTTCACCTTTGCATACCTACATTGTTAAATCTGCAGTAAATCTTGCAGTGAAAAACATTGTACAGCTCAGACATATTTATTCAAGAGTGGCGGATGTCATGAGAGTAATGGGGATGGCCTAGGCCTACTACACAGAAGAAAATGAAACAAAACCTTGACAGAAAAAAATTAATCTTCAACTTAACTTGCTTTTAGTGAAATGGAAAGGATGAAAATGGTGTAATACTTTCATATTTAAGGTGGTAAAAACCACAACATATCAAAAAATTAGATAAGGAAGGCTTTGAACCATCTCTTCCAGCCAAACTGGATCTATCACAACTGATTGAAATGCTGAAATATTGAAACACAATTGATGCTAGCATGTTGAATAAATCTATCAAAAAATAAAACAACAACAAACGATTGAGAAAGGAGAAAAGCAGCTTCCTTTTCTGACCTGTAAATAAAACCTTACTACTAACCTCAGACATAATTCGCCTGAACAGTTGTATTGTTATGGAAAGGGTTTTTTCTAAGGTAAAATGTAAGGCTGAGGTTAGGGACAGGGGCAGGGTTAGGGTGAGATGCATCAGTAAGCTACATGCTAACCCTAACCCTTTCTCTCACCATAACCCTAACCCAACTCCTTACCTTAGAAAAAACTTTTCCATAACAACATCAGTACATAAGACACCCAGACACACATACATCATCACACATGCATGCAAAACACTAAATCTATCCCCTTAACTAGCCATTTCTCTACCTCTAATCCAGAAGTGCACACACACACACACACACACACACACACACACACACACACACACACACACACACACCACACATTCTGTCTCTCCTTTAATGCCTACATTTTGTCACATTTACCTTACACCCCTCCACATAGTCAATCTAACATAATTTCCTATCTCCAGCATTCAACAAAAAGCATATTTAACAAACAGCATGTTTGACAAGTCACAAATTCGACCATTAAACTCATTTGACAAAGTGAGTATTTGAGCAAACAAGGGAAGGAAGAAAGGTAATGCATATATAAATAAATGAATACATGCATGAATTCATATATATATATATATATATATATATATATATATATATATATATATATATATATATATATATATATATATATATATATATATATATATGTATATATATATATATATATATATATACATATACACATATATATATATGTGTGTGTATATATATATATATATATATATATGTATATATGTGTCTATGTGTGTGTGTATATATATATATATATATATACACATATATATATATATATATATATATATGTGTGTATATATATATATATATATATATATTTTTTTTTTTTTTATATGTATATATATATATATATATATATATATATATATATATATATATATATATCAATGTGTTCTGGTGTGGAATTAAATCAAAAGTGCTTTTTGTCAAGCTCTGTTTACTTTGAAAACAGGAAAGTCAAATGTTTACTTTTATGATACATGGGGTGGGGGTGTGTGTTTGTGGGTTAGGGTTAGACTAAAGGCTAGGGAAAGGGATAGACTTACTAGTAATGTCTTTCCGCTTTTCCCAGTTAGGGGTCACCACAGTGAAATTCTGGTCTACTTATGATTGGCAGTAGATTTTTACGGTGCCAAGGTGCCAGCCCGATGCCCAAACATCAACGAAGGCACACCCATTCATGCACTCACCTACCTGCATGTCTTTAAACTTCACTCAACCGCAGGGAGGGCATGCAGACTCCACACAGAAGGCACTCCAGCCGAGACTCAAACCTAGTGTGTGTAAATGTTTTGGTGTTTTGGAATGTGCATGCTAGTGTTTTCAGGTTAGGGTTAGAGTAAAGACTTATTAAGGGGATAATTTTAGAGTTCTGTGTGTTTGATGTTGTGTTTGTCTTTGTATGAGTGCCTTGTGTAGTGGTACTGTTATTGAAAGAGTTTTTCATAAGGTAATGTGTAGTAGTATGTTTAAGGGCAGGGTAAGAGTTAGCAGACATGAGTAAAGTTGGTCAACGGTGGGGGGGGGGGGGCTCTCTGTAGGTACATGTGTCAGCAAAAGGGCAATGTGTTTGTCTGTCCCAGAAGTAGCTCATACTACATTGGTCAGTATGTCCTTTATGGGCACAAGACTACACAAAACAATCATTCTGCTGTATAGATGACAGATGCTTGCTGTGGTAAATGGAATGTCTTGAATTAAACTACCTTTTAAGCTTTACTGTCATTAGGATTGTTGCTCTGTCATTAAATCATCTGCCTTTCAGTTGTAGGTTGTAAAATTAACAGTAGCTTCATTGTAACTTGCCTTTACCCTCTGAAGTATTCTTCTAAATAGTTTCTCCCCTAAAAGCTGTAATTTTCTGTATTTGTCAGAAAACAGCTGTCACAGTAAACTGGAATGCTGTTTTCTTTCAGTAAAGGTCACAACATGTCAGAGGTGAGTTTCTACTCATGCAACGTAATTGTACCATTGCTTGAGAAAGGATTTACAACATTACTGTAAAGGTAAATCTCAACCATTCATTTGATGTGCTGCACACTGGAATGTAATATCTAACAGTTTGAAATGCAGACCGCTGGACAATATTTAAAAGGATAGGAAACTGAAAATGTATGCTTTTAAAATACATTTTCTGTCAAAATATTTGTTGTGAAATGGGATAATATGGAAAATCCACTATTAATGTCTGAGCGATTATGAAGGGTCAGTATTAAGGCAAAGAAACTAATGATGAAAACACTAGGGCCTCATTTCTTAATATAAGGTTGTATGAAAAATAAGAATGAGCACTTTATAATCCAGGTGTTAACTGTCATACTTTGTTGGGTTATGACCTTGAGGTAGTTAATTTGTTGCTGTATGGAAGGTAGTATGTTTATTTTGTTAAATAGAAAATGATTTTTAATTCATATGTCCAAGCTGTACAAAGATTTTTTTTTTTAAGTAAGTAAGTATTGAAGTCTGGAGTGTTTCTTACCAAGCCTCCGTTGAAAATGGGCTCAGTCACAGTTAGACTTTCCCAGTAAGCAAATGCTAAATAAATAAATAATTTTTTGATATCCTCAAACTCCTCTTAGTTTTCTGTAATTCAATAAGCCAATGTCTGGTAAGTAATCCTCTGAAGATGAAGATGCAGTCCACTGGCATTCATATATTTAAAGCTTATATTCTTGTCTCTCCTGTGTTGTATTCAAAGTTCAAAGTGACTGCCCTCAGGGGTAATACTTGAGAAACACAAAAGCTATGCATTGTGAAATAGCACAAGAAAACAGTTCAGAACAACAAAAATACCTACTGTCAGCAGATAAAATAATTAATATTATACTCACAATAGAAGTAAGTTGTACTTAAAAGGTGATATATTATGAAAATATATGGTACTCAAGCCAACACTGACTGTAACTTGTTTTGGTGTGTAAGGCGAGAACAGAGATAGCAAGGTACTACAAACATTTATCAGTGCCAAATGTTGAATTACTCTACCAGGAGAGCACATAGATAACTGTTAAATGTGTGAATTAACAAAATTAGACAGTTTGACTCAGAAAAAAAAAAATAGAAGTGTAAGCAATAAATTTTTACTGCATTTGTTTTGAACATTTCGTTAGACAAAAATGACTTTGTTGACAGCAGAAACCACTTAGGATTCAAAACTGGAGGCTTTGCAGCATTTTTTTTTAATTAAAAGCAATTCTTTAATTCTTTATGATTTATATATATATATATATATATATATATATATATATATATATATATATATATACTAGAACATAGAGGATACTGGCTAAGGCTCTTGTCACCCCTATAGTGCCTTTTTTAGGCAAGGTTCAAATGACAAATTCACCACCTTAACTGGTACATGCAAGCAAAATCTGAGGGTAATACTACTCAATGCTAGAAGTGTAAACCTCAAAATGCATTCACTCGAGGCACTCCTTAAAATGGAGAACATCGACATCTGTGCAGTGACAGAGACCTGATTCAAGACTCCAGAGAGCACCCCTGCATTACCAGATTATAATTCATACCACACCTTTTGGCCACCTAACCTGGACCGAAACACTAAAGGCAGAGGCGTGTTCATATTCATTAAGGATATCCACACCTCCAGGCTAGTTGCTCAGCATAATGCATCCGAGATTATCCAAGTGAAACTAACTTTGGGCAAGACTGCAATCCAAATTATAACTTGCTACAGATCCCCCACCATGCCCCAGGATTCCCACTCCTCATTTCCTGATACACTGGAAAATATTAGGGTACAACCCAACACCCTAATAATGGGTGATTTCAACTACCCCACCATTAACTGGGAAAACTACTAATGTACCAACTCTTTTGCTCAACATTTTCTGGAATTCATAAATTCCAACATCTTGGATCAACTCATCCACACACCCACCAGGGGCAGCAATATCCTAGACCTGGTCATTACCAACATGGATGACCACTGTTCCACACCAGAGGTCAGTTCCTCTTTGGTCAGATCCGACCACAAGCTAATCACCCTAGACATCCATATCCCGTCCCCACCCCCATTAGGGAAACCACCGTAAAAACTTTCTCCAAAGTCAACTTCACCCTTCTTAAGACAGAAGTGGCAAACTTCACGACACCCATGCAGACGGACAATAGAGGTACGACTGCTGAATCCTACACAAATGCACTTTATAAGTACTTACACGAGTGCATGGATCGTGCTATCCCTAACAGAACCAAGATGCTATCCTCCAAAAAAGGAAGCCAATCTGGTGGTCCCCTGCCATAAACAAACTCTACAACAGAAGAAAGAAACTGTTGCAAAAAAGAGTAAAATTCCATGATTGGAGGAACTCCCTGGTCAGCCTCAGTAAGAAACTGAGATCTGGCATAAAATCCTGTAAAGCTAGTTACGAAAACAAAATCGCCACTGATTATAAAGACAGCCACAAAGCATTCTATAGCTATGTCAAGAATCTCAATGGCAACATTCAGATCTGCTCTGAGTTACAGCACAATGGCACTAAATATACAGAACCAACTGATATTGCCAACATCCTGACAGATAGGTTCAGTGCTAACTTTACCCTCCTCTCACCCCCTAAAGGGCCCATCTCTATACTGAAAGAATGCAAAGTTCCTGTAATCACGGCTGCATAGGTAAAAATCACACTCTCCAAAGCCAAGAACACAGCATCCATGGGACCAGGCAACATCTCAGGCTGTGTTCTACACAAACTGCAGAATGAACTGGCACCCCACCTAAGCACCATGTTCAGTCATAACCTCACCTCAGGCTTTGTGCCCACTGAATGGCACACAGCATCGGTTATCCCACTCCACAAAGGGGGAGCTACCACATATCCTGGGAACTACCGCCCCATTAGCCTAACGAGCCTGGTCTGCAAGGCCATGGAATGTATCATCATGGATCCTATAAATAAAGACATTGGTAATCTCCAAACCCTGGACTCCACCCCGTTCAGGTTTGTAAAAGGCAGATCATATCTCCTAAACCTTCTTTGAAGCAGTCACCAAAGCTGTAGACGAGGGTAAGGTGGTTCACACAGATTCTCTAGATCTCACCAAGGCTTTTGACACCATGCCTCACTCTGGAATTATAGATAAACTCACTAAACTAGATATAAATCCCTATATCGCAAGATGGGTTGTCAACTGGATCACTGAGAGAACCTACACTGTGAAAGTAGCAGACTCCAAATCCGACCAGACCAGTGACAAGTGGAGTACCACAGGGTTCAGTCCTGGGTCCTCTCCTGTTTGGTATCTACTTTTCTGAAGTACAGGCTAAGACAGAAGGTCTTTGGCTAATGAACTTCACAGATTACTGCAAACTAGGAGCCATAATTGAAACTCCTAATGATGTGGACATTCTACAAAAGGACCTCATGGAGACAGATGCCTGGTGTCAAAGCCATGGCCTCAAGCTCAATGCCAAAAAGTGCATTGTCATCCCCTTTGGTAAACTCTGTACCCATGAGCTACCACATAGGTGGCAGTCTACTTAACACTGAAAGTGTGATAAGAAACCTTGGGACACAGGTGGACAGTAGTCTCTCCTTTGATAATCACATTGCCACAGTAGTCAGGAAATCCTTCTACATGGCACACCTCATCACAAAAGGTTTCTCATCCAGGAAAAAAGAGGTCATTGTTCCCCTCTACTCATCACTCATTAGACCCATTATAAAGTACAATGCCCCTTTTGGTATGTACCTCACAAGACATCTACAACAACTGGAAAGGCCACAGAAATACCTCACAAAGAGGATTATAGACCTCAAACCGATGCCCTATGCAGACCGTCTCAAAAAACTCCAGCTTTACTCCGTTGCATATTTCTACTCAGAGTCAATCTCTGCCTAACATACAAAGCTATGTCAAACCCAGAGCTGTTGGACATGCTCTACTTTTAGAAATCCCAGTTCCTCCGAGCTACACGTTCTAGGGACCTAAACCTCCTAAACCTTGTCACCACAATAAACAGAACATGTTGGATGGATAGATTCCTGTTCCTGAGACTTCCCATACTCTGGAACAAACTACCTATCTATATCAAACAAAGCTCCTCATTAGCACTCTTCAAGAAAAATCTTGATGATTGGATGGGAAATAGGAAATTCACCCCGGGGATCACCTCTGTGGCTCTGCTCGACAGGGGCACAGGAAAATTGTTTTCTTGGGTGGCGAAAGCCAGGGTACTTTTTGGCTAGGCTTATATAGGCCCTAGGGCTGATAGCCTGGTACCTACCTATGAACCTATGAACATGATGGACTATGTAATCCAAAAGACTGAGCATGGTGCTCTGAAGTGACCTGTGTCTTGCTTTTCAAGCCATGAAAGACCCAGACCTATTTGACTGTCTATTCTTCTGCAAAACCAGTGGTTCTACAAACATCTGCACTAGAGACCTACATTTGCATCAGCAAATAAACAAGACTCTCTGAAGAGACAGGTTCCTAACACAACATATTTCCAGCCGATGGAATAAGTTAGCACTACATGTCAAGCAAAGTACTGCATTGCCTCATAAAGGATGGTAAAAACTTAAGTATGTCCCCTTAAATGTGTATATAGCTAGGCCTCTTATAGTCCCTGTGATCACTTGTCTAGTATTCTGCCTATGTTCCTAAAAGATGCTATAGCATCTCTATGTTTTTGTTTCTCTGTTCTGGGTCACCTCTAAATCTAGATAATCTTTCTTGACATTTTATTTTATGAGGCACAGTCGTAAGACAAATATCTGTAGAATTTAAGTCAAAATTATTGGAAGCCACCATACTTCTGAAAATACATTTATTTTAGACAGTGCAGTCTCAAAACTTAGACAATTTTAGCTAATGAATCCTATCACTAACCCAGGTGTTTCTTTGTAGTGTGATACCCACACTAACCCACGCTTACATTTAGAATTCTTTAAATACTGCATCTTCACGTTACTTTTCAATTTGAGGTGTTCCACCTGCATGAAGTAGTTGACAAACTGTCCTTTTAGGATGTAAGAAACTACTACTGATACATTTTGCATGGAAATACAGTGGCCTGTACATTAATTTAATTAGTAAAGTACGGCGGGCTCAGTCATTCATAATGTCATGGCAGGGATTTTCAGTTCCAAACCAAACCAATACATAAAAACAACTCTTTTGCATCAAGACTGTATAATTTGATATTGTATACATGATCAATAGACTTTAATCACTCTTGTGAGAAGGCATCATCTTGTAAGTACTGAGCTGCACCTAAAAATAAGTAACTTGAATATCTAATGTCTGTGCTCACCTGGTTAGCAACCACTAACTGTCACTCGTCTAGACAGGATAAAACAGACGATCATTTGTGGGTTCATTTCAAGCAACTTTATTACACACAAACACGTCAGGAATGAGGTTTTGTAACTTAAACTTAAATAAACTTATAAACAGGCAGACTACCATGCTCATACATGTTAACACTCTGGCTGTTCTCTCAAAATGGCACTGCTGCCTGCACGTGCTCAGTAATTATATGACAGTGCTACATCTGGAAATGCTTCTTAAAGGTACATACACACGCTTTCCTCTACATCCTCCCTTTTTGAAAAATATTGCATATACAAAATGACAGTATTTAATGACATGCATTTTACAGAAATGATCTTTTGACATGCAATTATACAGAACTAATCATTTGACATGCAATCATACAAAATTAGACACATATAAAACAATCATTTCCAAGTTGCTTTGTATTTTGCACTAGGTCTGGAAATACGACTTGATCATGTAACATAAAAGTCAGAATTGGATCTAGCAAAAGGGACTGTCTTGAAGGAATGTTCAACTTTGGGGACAACTGGAACATCATCAGGAATGGGAATGGATCCCAGACATGTTCTTCGGTATGAACATTGTCAGGGTTGCTCTGAGATCTAGAGTCTGTATCACAGTTACAATTCTGTGATATCATTTCTGACACAAGAAGAAGATGTCTGCAGTTTCCCCTGTATTCTATACCCTCAGATTCCACTAAGTAGGATCTTGGCTCGGTACATATACCTCTCACTTGACCAATTTGATCAAAGCCTTTTGCTGTTTGTATCCTTACCGTCTCTCCTTCTTTTAACGGACAAAGAAATCTGCTTGTTTTATCATAGCTGGACTTCTGAGAAGAACGCTTTTTAAAAAGTTGGGCTGTGATTGCTCTGTTCTTTTTTAGCATTAGGCACTACAAACAAACTAGAACTGGTAGGCAAGGTTGTTCTGGTTTGTCTAGATAGAAGTCTCTGAGCAGGTGAGCCAAGTAGATTGTCATGGGTTATATTTCTGAGATTGAGTAAATTCAAGAAGATATCGGTATTGTGACACTTTGACCTCTGTAGTAATTGCTTTGCACTCTGTACTGCACGTTCAGCAAGGCCGTTTGACTGTGGATATCCAGGACTACTAGTAACATGGATGAAGTCCCACTCTTTAGCAAATGTCTGAAACAACTGACTGGTAAACTGAGAACTGTTGTCAAAAATAACTGTGTGGATTACCATGGACTGAGAAATGATGTTTCATCTTAGTCATAAGAGCACTGTACATTAGGTTAGGTAGCAAATCAATCTCATACCAGTTCGAATAAAAGTCTACCAGTACTAAGTAATGTTGACTGTTCCACTCAAATATGACAGTTGCTACTGTTGACCAAGGTAGTTCAGGAATTTGGCTTAGCTAAAGTGGCTGTTTTGGCAAATGTGACTTAGTACTGATGCATACGGAACAAGAAGAAAGCACTTTATCAATGTCTTTCGATAGAGAAGGCCAAAATACTAGTCCTCTTTCCCTTCTTTTGGTAGAATCAGAACCTGGGTGGCCACAATGCAAAATCTGAATGTATTCATGTTGTAAGGAAGTAGGAACAATAACTTTTAGACCTTTGAAAATGATACTGTCTTCCATCAGCATCTCATCTCTGTATGGAAAATAAGGTTGTACTTCTGGCATTACACTAGATTGCTTTCACGGCCATCCTACATTGACGAAGTGGTTGAGCTTTTGCAAAACTGGATCAGTCTTTGTATGATCTCTCAGCTCATCAAGTCTTGTGGTAGAAAAATTACGCAGTTCCATGATGTCAAAGTCAAAATTCTCTGCACCAAGCTGTTCCATAATATTTCTGAGCGATCTGGATAAGGTATTAGCCAGATAAAGAAGTTTACCTTTTGTGTAGACCATTTTGAAATTATACTTTTGCAATTTGAGCATCATTCTTTGTAGTCTTGCTGGAGCAGAATGCATAGGCTTTTTTAAAATAGCGACTAGAGGTTGTTGATCAGTTTCTATCTGGATAGTTCGGCCATAAATATAATCATGGAACTTCGAACATGCAAACACAATTGCCAAAAGTTCCTTCTCAATTTGAGCATACTGCATCTCAGTTTGGATAAGAGTTCTAGATGCATATGCAACAGGTCTGCCATCTTGAAGAATAAAAGCACCAAGACTGAACTTAGAAACATCACAGGAAAGAACTACTGGTTTGTGGACATCATAGTATCTTAATGTTGGCGGGTTGGCAATTTGCTGTTTGAGGTTACCAAATGCTCTCTGGTGTTGTTCTAACTATGACCAGGCAACATTTTTTCATGTCAACTCTCTTAAAGGCACTGATAACTCACTAAAGTCAGGGATAAATTGCCCAAATAGTTAACCAAACCAAGAAAACACTGTAGACCTTGGACATTGTCTGGAACTGGCATCTCAAGAATGGCTGCTTGAAGGATCTGGTAATAAGCCTGTACTGGTAAATAAATAACCTACGTAAGTAACTTCTGGTAGTCTGAGTTTGCACTTCAGAGGATTGAGCTTTAAATTCACTTCATGCACTCTATCCAGAACTTTCCTGAGGTTTCTGTCATGCTCTGCTTCACCATCACCTCCAACCAGTAAATCATAAACTATTATTGCACATGGGTAGCCTGAAAAAAATTTGCTCCTTTGCATGCTGAAAGACTTCACTGGCAGAATTTATTTCAAAGGCATCCTGAGGAATCTGTATTTACCAAATGGGGTAGCAAAACACAAGCCTCTTAGCATCCCTTAAGGACTCCTCTCGAACCCCTTGTAGAAACAGAACCAAAAACAAATGAAACAGAGTCCAAACTGTCCGTAATTTTTTATTGTAAAATGTAAGTGCTTTCAGGTTAAAAAACCCTTCATCAGACACACTTCACATAATCATGACAATCTTTAAATATTAAAACAATTTTAAAACAACCAATCACTTTCTATAATTGACCTGACTTTTCTTTAAGGCTGGTTTTAAAGGTACAGAACTATTTAACCCGGGTGGCGTGTCAGCAGCCAACTGTATGAGTCATCTTAATTCTGCATACTCTGTGTCATTGACAATGTCTCCCATCCCCCTTTATTTCATCTCTGCAACATGCAGATCCATAAAAACAAAAGTATGATCTGGAAAGCTAGAAACATGCTAATATAATGCATTGTGTTTGTCCTTCTGTCTAATAGATGACAAGTGGTGCAGTATTCTTGTTTTCAACTTACAATTGTTTTTTCCAACATAAAAACTCGGACATGTTGTAAACCACATTCTCTGTATGGCAATCTGCATAAAACTCAAATGTGTATTTTTTATTTGTAACAGTATGTATAAAATAATTTAAACCATTCACATCTGAACATGCTTTACAATGCCTACAGGGAAAAGTCCCTGTTCTCATATGTGCAGAGGAAACACTGTTAACCTTCTTATTTTTTAGCCCAGGTTCTACGCATAAGATGTCTTTTATATTACAATTTCGCTTGAAGGTAAATCTAGGTTTCTCATCTAAAATATCCTTCAGGTGATTGTCACTTATTATTATCTTCCAGTTTTGCTTAATAATATCACATATCCCATACACATTATTACTATAACGTAGCATTACCTTGAGTTTTTTGGCCTATTTATTAGATGTCTTTAACTTGTCTCCCTGTTGTTCTTTATCATCAGAAAACCATGGTCTAGCCCTGGCTTCCCTGTTAGATATTATGCCGTCCTTAGTTTTTTTCTAAGTTTTCCTTTAGGTACCACTTTTCCTTAAGATGTTCATTTAACACATCAATTTCTTTGTGAAACTCATTATTATCAGTGCACAGCCGAGAAACTCTGTATCCTTGCCCTTGCATAATATTATGAAAAGTATGCCTAGGATGCATACTACTGGTGTTCAAAAATGATTTCTCCAGCATTGTTTCCTATGGAGGGTGGTGTCTAGCTTGCCAGTTACATTTATATTTAATGTGACATCTAAGAAGGCAATGGTCTCATTGCTGTGCTCTACTGAAAACCTGTTGGTATTCTCATCATATATGTTATCTGTATGCAGTACCTCTTTCACTGCCTTTAACCCAAATTAATTTGTGATGACCGTGAACAGACTATTCACGTCCATGGTTACCATCAACACATATGGCAAATCTAATGTTTGGCAAGCATCATACAATTTTGATAAGAATTGTGCAGTGTCTTTCAAAATCCTAGGAAAATGAGCAAGCTGATTTTTCAACTTTGCTTCTACCCTCATAGATAAATGTTCAGTAACCCATCACCTCCCTGAAACTATGGCTCTCATCGGTGGGGGTAGGGTATTTTATGCATTTTTGGTAGTGCTTTAAAAACAGGAATTACTGGATGTTCAATATGTAAAAATGCATACAAGTCATCATCTAATACTCCATTTATTCTTAAAGCCTTTAGCTTCTTACCAACAATACCTGTTAGAATTTATAAAGATTCAACCCTTTACCCTGATCCTGGGTGACATTAACTTCGCAAAAATAGAGTGGAAGAACTACTCATGCCAGAACACAAATGCCCAGAGATTCACTGATTTTGTCAATGCAAATGCCCCGGAACAGCTAGTTGATACTCCCACAAGAGGTGACAATATCTTGGACTTGGTATTAACCAACATGAGAAACCACTGCAGCATCTCTGTAGAATCATCCTCCCTGGTAAGATCCGACCATAAAGCGGTCACTTTTGAAGTCACCCCCCCCCCCAGCTAGAATCAAACATAAATACTTCTCCAAAGCTGATTACAGCCTCCTGAGGGATGGTATAAACAGCTTCACAGCCCCCTCTCCCTCTGTAGGAACTGGCACCAATATCCAAAACTACACTAAAGCACTATACGAGAATTTATATAGCTGCATGGAATCAGGAATACCCAGCATGAATAAATCATCCTCCGCAAGGAAGAGTAAACTTGTCTGGTGGACTTCTGCAATAAATAAACTCTATAACAAAAGGAAAAAATTGCTGTCCAAGACCAAGAAGGAGCAGGTGCCAAACTGGAAGCAATGTCTCCTTAGCCTGAACAAGCAAATAAGAGCACTAGTGAAATCCTCCAAAGCCAACTTCGAGTCCAAATTGGCCACATCTACTAGAGACAGTCATAAGGCCTTCTTCACATATGTCTATGGGTTCACTATATAATTTCGAAATACTGATATCTCGAATATCAGCATCTCAAAATTATAATCACGAACTGCCAAAATGCTGAAACTAAAGAATCCCGAAACCAAGAATCATGAACCTGTTAATTAAATGGAGTTGTGTAGAGCACGCTCCGAACCTTAAGCAAGAATCACTGACCTGTCAATGACAATCAGCTGTGTAGAACAAGCTCCGTACCTTGTACCACACTGAATATGGTGTCAGTAACCTATCCACCTCCGGGAACAATTGGCAGGATTTACAAATGTATTGAGTTGCAAAAGGAACGCAGTGTGTTAATAATAGATGGTTACATTTACCATCTAGAGAAAAAATCAGATGTGAGAAATTACTGGTGTTGTAAATGGAAGACTTCCATGCCTTGTAAAGGTAGGATCATCACAAAGTCAGTTAGCAATGGTGAAGAATTGTGCAAGACAGTACCTCACAGTCACACAGGAGACCCATCACAAATAGAGCGATATAGCATGTCTGCAGAATTAAAACATAGAGCAATTGTGTCTAGGGATCCACTGTGTCTGTTAGTGGAAGAAGCTCTGGGTTCTACATCAGTAGATGTGATAGCCGACATGCCATACAGAAGAGCATTACTGCAAACTATAGGTAGAGTTAGGCATAGCATGAAAAGAAAGCCAGGTACATGCAGTCTAACATTAGAAGCATTGAATGTGTGTGATTTTCCACTAAAAGATGGTAACTTCATTTACCGACATGTAGATGATCCTACCAACCAAAATACATTGGTAGTGTTTTCAACTGCGAAAAACATACATGATTTAAGCAGTGCTACAATTTGCCTTATGGATGGCACATTCTTTTACAAGGGTGCCATTTGCAGACAGCTATATACAATTCACGCTTTTCTGCAGTGTGGACATTACTCAAAGTTTGTACCTTTCATATATTGCCTAATGAGCAAGAAGTCTTTGAAAATGTACAACTCCATGTAGGAATGTATATTTATGCTCATGGAAGAACAAGAATGTGATATGCAACTTAAATTTATTCTCTGCAATTTTGAGATCGCAGCAATGAAGAGTATTGCAAGTAATTTTAGTTCTGTGAAGGGGAAAGGTTGTCTGTTTCACTTTGGTAGGAACCTGTGGAGAAAGGTTTAGCAGTTGGGACTAACCCACCTGTACAACACTAATATGAGGTTCCAAAACGCAGTGAAATGTCTTGTTGCTTTGGCATTCTTGCCAGAAGAAGACGTTACTGATGCTTACTTTCAGTTAAAAGCTACATTTCCTGCTGAAGGTGAAGCATTAGTAAAATACTTCGGTAATTGGTATGTTGTTGGACGGAATCTCACTTTAGTACAAGATCTGCATGTATATCATGATTCCCTCCTCTCTTTCCAGTTAAATTTTGGAACGTGTGCGAGCTTAATGAGATTGGGTTACCTCGTACCCAAAACACAGTGGTGGCATGGCACCGTAGACTTAAATGTCTTTTAGGAGCTAAGGCAACCAATCTGGCTGTTCTAATGAAAACTTTAGCTAAGGAGCAAGACAGAGTGAATGAGATGAGAGTGTCTCTCACTACTGGAAGCCCACCCAGTCCAAAATGAAGTCTGCTTGTGATTTGTCAAAGTAAGTTTGACACTGTGTTGCCTAACATCCACGAATATAGCACTCTGAACATTCTTAAAGCAATTGCGCGGCTACTGAAGTTTTGAGCATAATGGAGGGGAAGTTTCCAAATGTCTACATCTATATTTATTTTGGCAAAGGTCTACTACATTACATAATCCCATTCTGAGTGTGTAATGTAATGATGAAGAGTTTTAAACTGCAACTAATAAAGGCAAATGCAACCTTTTTGTGATTTCAAGTCTTCGATATTTTATACTTCATTCAAATAAGCTTTCAGCATTTTGGCGGTTCGTGATTATAATTTCGAGATACTGATATTTGAGATATCAGTATTTCAAAATTATATAGTGAACCCATGTCCGCAACCTTGAAGGAAGCATCCAAATCTGTTCAGAACTGGTGGTCAAGGACACCACATATACAAATGCCGTAGATATAGCAAACTTGCTGGCTGACAGATTCAGTGAAAACATTACCCCTATGTCCCCTCCATCAGTAAATCAGGACATCCCCAGTACCTGCCCCCTTCCCCTTATATCTAGGGAACAGGTTATCATTGGTCTCTCAAAGGCAAAAAATGCAGCCTCCATAGGACCTGATAACATCCCAGGCTGTATCCTATGTGAACTCAGGCAGGAACTTACAGCACCATTAGGCACCCTATTCAACCAAAGCCTAAGTACTGGCTTCATCCCAGCTGAGTGGAGGACAGCCACTGTCATCCCTTTACACAAAGGTGGACTGTCCACTGATCCAGGAAATTATAGACCCATCAGCCTAACTAGCCTGATCTGCAAGGCCATGGAACGGATTATCATGGACCTCATTAACAAGGACATTGGCAGCCTCCAAACACTTGATCCCACACAGTTTGTCTCATGTCTGCTAAATCTGGTCGACGTCTTTGAGACAGTCATCAAAGACATGGACAAGGGGAAGATGGTGCATAATGCCTCCCTTGACCTGGCCAAAGCCTTTGACACTATTCCCCACTTGGGCATAATAGATAAACTCTCTAAACTGGGCATCAATCCATATGTTACCAGATGGGTAGCAAATTGGCTCACTGATAGAACCTACCTAGTCAAAATAGGGGAAGCCATCTCAAGCAGTAGCCCTGTAACAAGTGGCGTACCCCAGCATTTGGTCTTGGGGCCTCTGTTATTTGGGATATACTTTTCTGAGGTGCAGGCCAAAACCAGTGGACTATGGCTGACCAAGTTTGCAGATGACTGCAAGCTGGGTGTGGTCAATTTCCCTAGTGATGTGGACATACTCCAAGAAGGTCTCACTCAGACAAATGACTGGTGCCAGAAACGTGACCTCAAGCTGAATAACGAAAAATGCATCATCATCCCCTTTGGGGAGAGTGACATCCCCACAAATTATCACATTAATAACAATTTCCTAAGCTTGCAATCACTTGTGAGGGATTTGGGCACCCAGGTTGATAGCAACCTGACTTTTGACCACCATGTTGCTTCCAATGTATGGAAAGCCTTCTACATGGCCCACCTCATAAGTAAGGGTATCTCATCCAGGGACAAGGAGGTCATAACACCCCTGTATTCTTCCCTTATACGGCCCATTATTGAGTACAATGCTCCTTTCAGCATGTACCTCGCAAAGCACATGCAGCAACTGGAGAGACCACAGAGGTTCCTCACCAGGAGAATCCATGGCCTCAAACATCTACCATATACAGATAGACTAAAAGCTCTATCTCTCTACTCAGTTTCATACAGACTTTTCAGAGATGACCTCTGTCTGGCATACAAGGCAATCATGGACCCCACCTTGATGGGACTGCTACATATCCACAAGTCAAGCTCCACTCGAGTAACCCACATGCGCAGCCTCAACCTAGACTGTGACATCAACAAGACTTGTTGGTGGGATAGATTTGTGTCCCAGAGACTCTATGGAATAGACTCCCTCTCCACATCAAGCAGAGTACCTCTTTACCCCTTTTTAAGCACAACCCGGACAACTGGATGGGAAACAGAAAATATACCCCTGAGATTCCACCTGTGTCCCTGCTTGACAGGGGCAATGGGTGCTGATTTGTTGAAACATGGGCTAAACTCTTGGCTAGGCTTATAAGGGCCTCAGGGCCAATAGCCTTGTAACCTCCTATGATCCTATGGAAAAGGTTGATGATACTATGAGCCTAGAAGTAATATTATCTAGGCCTTTATTGAGTAAAGGCAATATCATCCAGACCTTAAAGGTGTTATTTTCATTATTTATATTCATAATTTGTATTTGATCTGGAAGGGGAAAATAGTGAATTAGATAATTTTGTGAGTTATGTTAACACCACCACTAATTTTAAAGTTTTATTGCAAAGTTTCCGAGTAGACAGTATGATTCATGAATGCTGAAGTATGCAAAGATAATGTAATAAATAAACTATCAAAAATTATGAAAGGAAATGTCAAAATAACATCTATATACACGATAGCAGTGTGCTTCCTTTTTATGAAAAATGAATGTTTTATTGAGTCAGCTAGCTGGCGTATCTCATAATTATTCAGAGTTGTTTGCACATGAAATTAAAGAGCTGTACAGACAATTCATCTGGGGTGGGTGGGGGAGTACAAAATGTATTATGTATCTAATATATTTTGAAAGAGGTTGTATTACAAGTATTTCTATATATAAACCTATCACAGCTGGCCCATGATTAGAAAGTAATGTTCTAGTAAATAAAGGTGATGTATGTCATACTGTAGATGATGTATCTATGAATAAATATTGATGAGATAATGGTCAAAGACATTCTCAGTAGCAAATAGAAAACTTTGCTCTTGAACTGTCCCCCAAATACACCAAAATGAAACCGGTCGTAGATGAGAGACCATTGTTTTCATACAAGAGGGATACAACTGCAAATGGGTCTATACTAGATGAACGGATGCTTAAAATGTCGAGTACAATTTGCTCAACAGCTTTTAAGCAAAGGATCATCTAAGCGAAAACCCATAATGTCAAAACAAAGAGTTTCAAAAACTTATAGTTGGCCAGCCATCAGGAAGCCAATGGCTGATGGCTAAAATGTACTGTACACCATTAAACCCCCCCCCCCAAAAAAAAAACAAAAAACAAAAACAATTCAACAAACAAAATAAAGTGGGGGGCTTCGCCCCCACACCCCCAATGTAGGGGGCTGTGCCCCACCCCCCTACTTAAATATACCAACTCCGAGATCGCACCACAGTGGAGAACTGTCATAACATTACACAGGGTGAATGACGAGACCGCACCACAGTGGAGGACTGTAAGAACAGCTAGACAAGGTGAATGTTCTGATATCAGCCATTGGCTTCCTGATGGCTAGCCAGCTATAACATTTTGAAACTCCTTGTTTCGAAATTGTTAGGTTTTGCTTAGATGAACGTTCGCTTAAAAGCTGTTGAGCATGCCGTACTTGACATTTTAAGCGTTCTTTCATCTAATAGGGAACGTTGCAAACAGCATAAGCAAGAGGTAAGATTAACTTGTTAGGGGCAACACAACCTATTAAGAAGTGAGGCACATCCTTCTGTAGCATGTTGTCAGATTATAAATTTGTTAATATTAGTTGTTACCATTCAGATGTAGCTACTGGTAGAAGTTTCAACTGCATAGATTATTTTTAATTTAATTCTGAAAATGTCAAAAGTTAACTACATGCAATACCCACAGATCATTTTATGTAAGTAAAACTATTAGGAAAGGGAAGCAATGTATTATGGACCATATGAACTTAAAAATATTTAATTATTTTACACTTTGTACTGGCATAAAATCAATTATAGTAATTTTAAGAAACTCCGTTTATGTTTTCTTGGAAAAGATAACAAAGGGATTTGGGGTGGTAATTTAGAATTATTACTGAATCAGCATGTAGATTTTATTTTCTCCTAATGAACCTCCTGACCTAAATGGTATTCTAAGTATTAAACCATTATTTAGAGGGAGAATGGTTATGAAATGTGAATATAATTACCTATTGATATTTTAATGAGTTTTTACTGTTAATCAAGAGTGACTGGATAATTTTTATAATATGATTATTTTCAACGGTATATACATGGCTAGCAGTTGTATTTATGACTTGTCTGATGTAGTCCATGATTAATTCATTAAAATACATTGTGCCTCAGTTGTTTCTTTTACAAAGTCTTCATAAGTATTTATAATGAATAGCAGATTGACACTAGATTGACTATTCAATATAGCAAAACAAATCAAATGTCTCCCACCCACAGTCCACATAAAAAAAAAAAAAAAAAGACTGAGAATAATATTTCTTGCAGGAGTACAAAGAACTACAGCACTCTCAAACCTGTGCTACTTTAAATATACCAGATTGCACAACAATTGGGAATAGGTGAATTCCTTTATCCAGCTGTGTACAATCTCAGACATGACACCAGTAAAAATGCTAGCAGCGAAAGTTAATCCAGCACAGAGATTCACTTATATTGCCAACACAAAAATCAGTGCACATCTGATTAGCTTTATACATCAGTGTAGTAAACATTGATATCATTCATAATTTAGAATGTTTTACCATGTGCATCTTGGTGTAAAATTGCACTAGATAATAAAGAAGAAAATGCAACATTTAAATATTTAGTTGTCAGTGAGCTGTATTCTGATATTTATATGTATAATACTTAATATAGGCAAGTCTACTGAATAAGCAGTGGCTAAGAAATGTAGAAGAATTATGTGTGGACTGATTTATAAACAATTTCATGCAGCATTATGTTATACTTAGTCAGCAGAGGTCACTTTCTAATTAACAAAATAAACTAAATATTTTCCAGACAGTATGAAAATAAGTCTGACATGGCCTCAGCCCATCAAATTTAGTACAGCAGTTCTGACTAACAAGTGATAATGTTAATACTTCTGATTAGTTTCTATTATGTGAAGAAATCCCAGACATGTTGCCATCACTACACAAGCATTAATTCTGTCTTTCCATAACTAGACAGACTTTAATATGAATTCCTTATTCTATCTCACTATGAACAATTGAAGGAATATGGTATTATAATGAGGGCTCATAAAGTCTTAAGGCTTTAAAAGTCAGTGTCGCAAAATCTATGTTGGTCCAGTTGAAGGTATGACATCTTCTTACTACTGAGTTTTTAACAGGAGGGTAGCTTTACATCACCAGGTTTACAACTGACTCCTGATTCACTGATATAAAACCATCAACTCCCAGTTCATCAAGCATATCATTAATGTGCGGTGAGACCACTGAAGGATGAGCATGGGGAGTAGTCCCTTTATCTCCAAGGTTCAGTGACCGTAGCTTTAATATTTGCAGAGTTGTGGGGTGTGATTGGTAGACTTGGATCCTTTTCTAAATGCGAAGCAGCAAAGTAGTTCTCACTTTTCATTTTATAACATAAATAACCATGTATACATTTTCATACAAATGAAAGGAAAATCATTACAGTGAGCTTTTATAAGGAAAGGTGTATTACGACTTTCATTTTAATACTATTGTAGTACTTGGAGTGGGACGATTATGCTCAATATCTGAAAAATAATTAGTTAAGCTCTTATATAGCCCGAGCCCCAATCTTAATAAATGTTAAGCACCCCTTGCTTCATTTGTTAAGACTGAGTGGTGCACTAGGCAGTTAAATCTGCCAGTACTGACCAGCAAATGATAGTGGCAGAATAAAAAACAAATTTGTTTCTGCCTGCTGTCTGTGCTACTGAGTAACTAACTTTGTGTAACATAAGAGAGTATGTTACTGCCTTTCTGACAATGCTCGCTAAGTGCTTTATATCTGTGAAAGCTGGCTTCGCTCTGGAGGCAAACTTCTTGGCATCCATGTCTTTAACACATAATAAGCAGGCTATGATTGGTGACTCGGTCATAATCCTCTATGTTATCCACTGCTCATTTAAAACCATAGTTTTTTGGATTTAATATGTTCTTGTAGGCCATTTCACAAATTCCCCACCATCTCGCTTATTACTTTTTCTCTCCAATCACAGCAGTGTTGCACAGTTTTCAGTATAACTGGAAGATATACTCAATAAGTCCATGTTTTGAATGTGTATATAACAAGTCACTATAAGCAAATTAGTAAGTATCATCCTCTGCCTTGTGGGTCAAGATGTAACCATTGTGTACCCTTATCTAACAAAGGGAGAGGAATCAGAGTCATTTTTGTAATTGTTTGCACCTCATGTTGGACATTCTTTTTTAGCATTGAGAAGTATCTTTTTAAGCCTTGCATCTAAGAATTAAACATCTTACACAGGTTCCCAGGCTGCACAGTCCTCTCAAGCTCTTATTAAATTTGTAATGAAAAGAAAGAATGTCTTCTTTTACTGGTAATAAAACAAACAATACACTGTAACACAGCACCAGAGTTTGTGTACATTTTAGCTGTTTGATTTTGAAAGAAAATTTTTTATCAACAGTTACCCTTTATTTCATTAGACATTGTTTTAGTGGCAGTACACATGCCTAATGCTCACATTAAATTTGATTGTCCTAAACTTTATCAAGCTAACATCATGCAAGTGTGGTTTTAAGTAAACTTTTATCTCCCTTCCTATATGTGATCCATAACATTTTCAGTTTATTAATGTCATTATTATTCATAAGAGTAGCTAAGTCATCAGTATATCTGATATGCAATATTCTCTCTTGAGTCAAGGTAACCATGGTGTATAGAAAGAAAAGATAAGAATTCAGCACTGAATATTAGGTTATATAATGCATACATCATGCCATTAACATACAAGGACATGAATTCTTCCATTTTGTTCTTTGACCAGTTAATTGTTAAATTAACAAAACACTTATCACTTAAGAACCCCTTGACTTTTTGAAAAAGACTTGATGATTAGCTAAAATGGCTACCTTATTAAAATCAGGTATTATAGCATCTGTTTGCAGACCTTTGTTTATGGCTACATGTACGTGAACCATGAATAAGAACCTCTTGACACATGTAAATTTTGCACCACAGAAAACATTTAACGGGCATCTACTGCTTTTAAACCATTCATCTCAGACATTAAAATAATTAAGATACAGTAAATACAACGCTCTCTCAGGTAATACTTACTAATTTTTTAGGCCTGTAATTTAAATGTTGGCTTCAATGTGCCCTCAGCCTTCTAGAGTTACATACGAACAATAGTAATGGGTCATGATATCTTTCATTAGAGTTACTTTAAACTGTAATCAAGGGTTCTTCCAAAATACACTGAAAACGTTGTACATCTTAATTATTTATTTCATGTACTCCAACCTAATCATTGGTTCTGAGATAGTGCAAATATTTCAGATCTTGTCTGGATATTAAAAAAGTGCTTTGAATTTTGAAAGTTCTACCTTTGGGCAAAAGGCAAACCTCGTGCTTCCTTTTGTGAGAGTTAGGGGAGATTAATTGCTTGCGAATTTTGGGAGGAACTGGAAATTTTTTTGTTTTTTAATGTAATGAATATCAGAGAACAATGTTCTTGAGAGAGCTGCCAGCCAGAAAAGACTGCTGTGTGAGTAAATATGATTTCCCTACTTCAACCATTCTGTTCCTGTTGTTTACTTAAGTGCTGGCTCCTGGGGTGCTTACCATTTATGTTAATTTAAATTCAAAGTCCCCTTGCTCTCCTATCCCATCTTTTCCTACTACTGATCACTATAAAATAATATTATGAAGCCCCATCCCTTAAACTAATTAAAACATCAGTTACCCTTACAGTCATATGTTCATGCCCATTATTTGCATATTGCAGTACCCACCCACATCTTTAATCATATCACCAGCTTAATTCTAAAGCCTCTGTTTAATACCACTATCTACAATTATCTTATGAACTGGCTGTAAAGATGTAGAAGGGTCACCAAGGAGGCAAACTGTACTGTAAAAATGTACAGCCTATAGTTTAGCTGTTGTCTCATATGTCATTGCATATATTTTCTTGATACATACAATAAAGCCATTCTCCTTAATCTATTTACAAACTGCAACCATATGTCCATTACTTTTGGTGGACATGACTATCAGCATAACTGACTTTGTTATATTTGACAAGTCAAGTATAACTGTTTTATGTGTAGGTGTAAGTGCATGACAGCCAGGAGAAATGCCAGTCCACTGGCTACCACTTGAAACCTACTGCAGAAGGGAAAACTAGCAATTTGATGTTTTTCATAGAGATGTCCAACTTTGAAAAATTATTCAGGAGTAGCACTTGTCTTTCAGAGTAGTAATTTTTCACTATATTATTAAAGACAGTGCTGGTAAGCAGTCTTTCATATTGCAATTAATGCTGCTGGCCAGATAGGCCAAAACAATGAGTGCACTATATCTAGCCTGAAAGCCATGCTAAGCATAAACCTACAGAGAGTGCACTTGCATATGCTATCAGTTGCTGAGATACACATATATTTTTTTAAAGACTTTGGAGGTGATGGGAAAGTATAACACAGATCTGTAGTTTTTTATTTCCTGAATTACTTTCCCTTGGAAAAAAAACATCTTGTCCATTTTTCTTTGCACAGGGAATGGAAATCATCTTGGCTTTCTTTTCTAGTTGCAAGAAACAGCCTTTGCACATCTGAAGGGGACTATAGGTTAGGGTACAAAAGGTACAAAAGCTACTAATGCTGGGAGATAGAGCTCTGCGAAACATATAGGTGGTCTATCAAACCATCAAGCCTCTTCCTGGCAAGAGATGCCTCTCAACCATGTATCTCAGAACTTTGAAGAGGTATTGAGGAGCCAGGGAGTCCATTGGCACAGACATGGTCATACATGCTTCACTGTAAGAGGGAGTATTGGCTTTGCAGGGCCTAAAATATCTCAGGGATCTGAGCATTTCACTGGAGTCAGAAAACATCATGGACTGAGTGGCTCCTGACCCACAATAACAATGCAGAATATCTTAAAGATGGTCATATTATGTTGTTGTTAGGCATAGACTAATATAACTTTCTCTTAACATCTTTCTTTTATATGTTTTAGAGGTATTTATATTAGGGTTATATCAACCTCTAGTTCAGACTTTCATGTTTTGAACAATAACCTTAAAATATACTCCAAAATATGCACAGATTCACAAAGCCACATCAAACAGTATACTTGGAAGAGGGTTGTTGAGTAATATTTTGTCATCAAAAATGTAGTCTGAAGTGATTTTTAATGGTTTGTAAAATTAAACTGGATGATTTTTGACTGCAAAACATAGGTTATGAAGTTAATGCTCAAGTTAAAAAAAAAAATTTGTACTGTGCATATAGCAAACTGAAAGCTTAGTTTGGTATCCTAGATTCCAGGATGCATTATATTGTCACCAGCATATGCATATTTTCATCTAGATATAATATTATAGACAAATGTGCTTGGGGAATGTTGGAGGAATCAGTTTGCCATTTGTTCAGAGGAAGCAAATTGTTTGTGAATGCTACATATCATACTGGAATACCACACATATTTTACCTTACTATTTCCAGAGGAACAGACGGGCAAGGTACTAGAAATGAAAAGCAGGGCATGTACAAATAGTGACAAACAGACAAATGGAATAAAAACAAGGGAGGAATACAGAATGACAACAGAACACTTCATTATGTTAAGATGCAGGGTCCATATGTTCTGTCTGCCTATGAGACAGTGACAGTGGGTGATTAACGACTACCTAAACCATAGGGTTACCCGTTATGTGTGAATCATGAAACAGTGACTCCCAACATTTACAAAAATAAACTGTGATTCAAACAAAAACAACAGATTCTGAAACTCACTGTTACCCTTTAAATCATTATTGGCACACAGTTGTACCCATAAATGAAGCAGCTACACCCCAACATACTCATGCTGATTATATATACTATCTCTGAGATTGCTGTAAAGCATATTGGGGGAACAATCTGTGGTAATACAACCTCAGACAGTATTTGCAGTTGCATTTCTGCTGTTTTGAGGTTCACAATTGCAGTTCTTAGAATTTCAATGGGCATTAAAGCTATACACTTTCTCCTCAGAAACTGGAAGGGAGTTTCATAACAACAGGATACAAAGCTGAGTTCTGTTGTTCTGCTTGCTTAAGCATGGGTCAGGGAATGAACTATCTTTCTTTTATTTTGGTCTTGCTTTCATCTTAGGGAAGGAACAGAAGAGAATGTGCAGGGCAAGCTGGTGGAGTTTTCTCTTAATAATTTTCTTAAACCTGGCATTAGCATGGTTTCACACATCAGAGGTCTTGCCAGTCCTGTGTGATCCAGTTCTATGGCAAGGCAAAGATTTTGCCAGGGATTAATTTGTATACCATTTTCCCATACAACTACAACTCTCCCAACAGAATTATTCTTTTTTGGTAGCTATTTGAAATGTTGGGACCCACTTTAGCGAGTCCTTAAATATGGATACTGAATGGCCAAAAAATGGACTTACATATACTAAGTCTGAGACTGCTATTTCTTAGACTATTCCCTTTTCTCTGAGTTATGCCAGTCTGAAGAGTTAGTATATATAATTTCAGGGGATATGGGGAGCATCCAGGGTGCCCTTCTGCAAAAATAAACAAACAAACAAAAAGTTTAAAGAAAAAGAGTGATGTTTGATATTTGCATTTTCAGTCTTATTTTTCAGTGATGACATTTAAAAAAAACCTCTTTTTTCTAAGGTATATACCAATAACTCAAATAATATTTACAGGTTTACTTAAGTGTCATCATCATCATCTTCTTTCAGCTGTTCCCGTTAGGGGTCGCCACAGCGGATCACCTGTTTCCATTTCTTCCTATCCTCTGCATCTTGCTCTGTCACACCAACCACCTGTATGTCCTCTCTCACCACATCCATAAACCTTATCTTAGGCCTTCCCCTTTTCCTGTTACCTGGTAGCTTCATTCTTAGCATCTTTTTCCCAATATACTCAGTATCCCTCCTCAGCACATGTCCAAACCAACGTAATCTTGCCTCTCTGGCTTTGTCTCCAAAGCTTCCAACCTGGGCTGACCCTCTAATATACTTATTCCTAATCCTGTCCACCCTCATCACACCTAGAGCAAATCATAACATTTTTAACTCTGCCACATCCAGCTCAAACTCTTGCCTTTTTGTCAATGCCACTGTCTCCAACCCATATAACATAGCTGGTCTCACTACCCTCTTGTAGACCTTCCCTTTCACTCTTACAGGTACTCGTCTGTCACAAATCACTCCTGACACTCTCCTCCACCCACTCTATCCTGCCTGTACTCTCTTCTTCACCTCTCTTCAACACTCACCATTACTCTGAACTACTGACCCCAAGTATTTAAACTCATCCACCTTCACCACCTCTACTCCTTGCATCCTCACCATTCCTCTATCCTCCCTCTCATTCACACACATATATGCTGTCTTAGTCCTGCTGACCTTTATTCCTCTTCTCTCTCTAGAGCATATCTCCATCTCTCCAGGGTCTCTTCCACCTGTTCCCTACTCTCACTACAGATCACAATGTCATCTGCAAACATCATAGTCCACGGGGACTCCTGTCTGATCTCGTCTGTCAACCTGTCCATGACCATTGCAAATAAGAAAGGGTTCATAGCTGATCCTTGATGTAAACCCACCTCCACCTTAAACACATCCACCACTCCCACCGCAGACCTCACCGCTGTCACACTACCCTCGTACATATCCTGTACCACTCTTACATACAAGGGAGCCCGCAGGATTTTTTGCAGGGGGTGCAAACCCAAGCCCCACCCACACAGCTCCACCCCCTCTGCTGCCCCCGCCCACTCAGCCCCACCCCCGCCCCTGCCCACACAGCCATTCCAGTGTCCCAATACTTGGCTATTTTTCCCCCATTTGTCATAGACACTGTTCAAATCTCTCAGTGTGCATACTGTTTTATGCTTTACTTCTACAATGATTACAGATATTTGGATTTCATTTACAACTTTTACTTCAAATTTTATAGCACAAACACTGATAGACATTTACTAAACCTAAACAAAGCAATAGTCTTACAATGAAAAGAGACTTAGCATTAAAACTTCTCTACCTTTGAAACCCACACTCACCGAAACAACATTGAAACCCGCATTTAAAGAAAATGCATCTGGCCAGTGGCAGGGTAAGTTTACCTTTGGGCTGTTTTCAAATCATAGACTCCTTGCACACATTTTTAGAACCATGCAAAAGTTATTTGATTCACCTTCCTGACTGTATTAATTATACTATATAATAACTGAATTATATCACTCGTATAATACAGCACCACGTGTTAGAGTGTGTTTTAAATTTATAGTTCTGAACATTTTTCCTTTAAGTAATGAAACAAATTATATGAACCAATAATGACAACCTGCCCAATTCAGAACATTTCAACCATAAAGGGCCACTCTACTCAAACTTCTGTCATACAATCCACCAATATCAATCAATATGCAGAATCTTTGCAGAAGTAAAACTCATCTGAATAATTCCACATTAAAGAGATCTGAAACCACTGAAGAGGTTGTTGCTAGAAAACAACTTTATATTTCAGTGTTTCTTCTACAAATTCACTGCCTGCTGCCCTTGAAAAATAAATTGCCTATGTTATATTAAAAAAATGGTAAGCTGGTATATTGCAATAGGGAATGGGTGGCAAGCTGAAAAACAAGTTAATAGTTATTAGGCATCTCATCCAAAGGAGGACATACACCCCCTTAAAATACAAATCTACATGTTGTGGGAGTAGAACCTACAGCCCTCTGTATCAAGATGCAAGTATGCTACCTGCTGTGCTGCTTTAAAAATTCTATACCACAATAGTGATACTATTTGCTAAACAAAACAGTTGCACATTTTAAGCAGGCTTAGCATGAACAGCAGTAAAACTCTCTTCCCTTGAAGCTCACAATTCCTTGAAAATGCACTTGAAAATAAATTCCACCTGCTAGCTCTAGGGCATTTCACTCTCTTTAACACACACCTCAACCTCTAAATGCAAGAAATCTGGACAAAGCCTAAAGTAAATAGGAGCAGATTATAAATATTGCTCTCATGAACTTAGAACATTGCTAGAATAACAGGATTTATGTTAGTATGTATTTTTTTAAAGGATATGACATCTAAAACTCAAATGTCTGTCATTATTTAGCAACTTCAATGCTTTTTATGAGGAATATGGGGCAAAATCTGGACATTCTAAAAAAACCTGGACAGCTGAGGGGTATGCTTCCTCCTTCTTATACATACATACAGACACACATGCAAACCATACCTCTCAATCTGTTAACACAAGAAATATGGACAAAGCCTGTTATAATGTTGGGAATAAAGGCCCAAAACAAGGGACACATTAGAAAGTTGATAGAATAAAAGGATTTATGTTAAAATTAATTTTTCTGAATAATATGAAGTCTGAAACTGAAATGCATGTCATTATTTATTAACAACTATATTCAGATATAGTTGGTTGTCTCAGTACTCACCGTGGCTTGCATTTTCTCCTCTCTTGAAAGGCCCACTCTGCTTAACTTGTGTATTATTTCCTCAGTCACTTCACCGTGGGTTGCAAGGCAGCTTCATCACTAGTGTGTGCACAAAATATAATGCCTTCAATGAGTCTTGCAAGAAATCACATGCAATCATCATGGCACAAAGGTTCTACTGAAGATGCTTCCAATTTTTCTTGTACACGAACACGACAGAAGCCAGAAACAGCTGTTATTCCGCAGCTAGATGCAGCAGTAGCAAAACAAATTGTAAAGAACCAAAATAAATTGGAACCAATTGTATCTATCATTATTTACTGTGCAACCCATGACATTCCTCTCTGTGGAAAAGAAGGCTCTGGTGGAAATTTGTGTTACTTGTTAGATTTTCGTATTGAAGCTGGTGACACAATACTGAAACAGCACAGTGAAACAGCTGCAGGAAATGCTTGGTACACATCCCATAGGGTGCAAAATGAGCTGTTGGCAGAATTTGAACATGTACTTCAAAAGGAGATTGTTTGTGCAGCAAACAGTGCAGTTGGATTTAGTGTATTGTCAGATGAAACTGCAGATATCTCAGACATTGAGCAGTTGTCATTGGGCATTTGGTTTGTTGATGATGATTGTATTCGAGAAGAGTTTGCGGTTTTTGTTCCCATTGTTGTGAGAGATGCACAGTCTGTATCAAATGTCATTGTCAGTGAATGAATAAAGTGTGATCTAGACCTGGAAAAATTACTCAGACAGGCTATGACGGCTGCTCCATAATGGCAAGCATCCAGAATGGTGGTCAGGCAAAGATTCGTGAAAAGTATCCAAAAACAGCCTTTATCCACTGCACGTCTCACAGACTAAACCTTGTAGTCAATGATCTGAATGATGTTCCTGAAATAAGTAGTGCTGTTGGTGTTATCAAGAAGATTATTATTTATTTTTGTGACAGTCCAAAACGATGAGCATTGGCACCAAATATACCTCTTCTGTGTGAGACATGATGGACTGAGAAATATAAATCCATTCGTGTGTTTAGTCAGAACTTTGAGAAAATATTTGACTGGCTGATCTTCAGAAGAGCACTGCTGGTGAAACCAGACAAAATCACATATGTTACTCAGCGCTTGCTCTTCGTGTACGTTTCTTATTTTTCTCTTCATTATTGCAAATCACTCATCAGTTCTTGAGCCTGTTGCCCAGATGTTGCAGTCTGTTCAACTTGATATAGCAGAGGCTCAACAACACATCAACAGACTCATTGAAATATTCAAGGAGCTTGCTGAAGAACGCTTTAGGAATGACATTCTCAGTAAGGCAAGATCACTAGCAGATAAATTTAGTATTGAGTTAGTGTTGCCAAGGATTTGCAGTCGACACACGGAGCAAACACAGTAGGCGTGGATTTTGAGAGTTATTACAGAACAAGTATTTATATTCCCTATCTTGACTCATTAGTTTCTTCACTGACGTCTCACTTTTCCACCATTAACACTGCTCAGTTCAACTTATTTTATCTGCATCTTAAAATGATGCAAAACCTACAACGTGAATAATTCTGAAAACGAATTGCCATCAGTAATGAACTATATCATATTGCTACTATATCTGAATGATCGCTTCTTGTCTGATACATTGACTTTGAAGTTATAAGACAACCTAAAGAATCCAATGGGCTACTACTAACTTTGTAGTCAATGTCTTGCAGATCTTCTATCAATGATGTTACTGAACAAAAACAAACAAAAAAAAGTGTCAGGTATGGGATTTAAAAAAAAAACATTTTCTGATGTGTTTCAGCTACACTAATGATTAACATGTGCATCATGCTAACCTGGACAACAACAAAAAATAAATACATAAAACTAGTTGATTTTTGCTTTTGTACATGTTTATGCAAAGAAAACTTAATACTGCAGTAAGCACCATTATACCTCTCAACTGAACAGATTTTCGCAGAATGTCCAGATTTTTGCCTCATATTTTTTGTGTTCTTCCTAAAATCTGTACTTTTCTGGCAAATAGCTGAAGATTGAAGTCATTAAATAATGATAAACATTTGAATTGAAGAGTCCACATCCTTCAGAAATGTCATGCTAATACAAAACCTATTATTCTATCAACTTTCTAAGTTTGTAAGAGCGATATTTAAAATCTGTCCCTACTTGTTCCCCCATCATTTTAATCTTTGTCCAGATTTTTTGCTCTAAGAGGTTGAGACTGAGGTATGAATTATGGATAGGAATATATGTTTTATGCACAGTCTTCACAGTTTCCCTTAAAATGCCAATGAACCTCACATTAACTTGTTTATATTCTCCTGCTTTGACAATCTGGCTAGTGTTTTTTTAGTTTTTTCCTTTCTTGTCTTATCTTTAGTACATCTTCAACATTATCTCTACTAAACTTACTGTATGAACAATCATATGTTACTACCTACTATACTTTTAATTGCATGTCTAAACCATTATGCTTATGTAAATATCTTATGCAATCATATATCTGCTATATTTTATAACTGTGTAAACCACAATGCTCACGTAAATATCTTATGTATAGTATGTTAGCAATTGTTCTGGAGCTTTTCTTCCTGGGCCTCTGCTGAAAATGGACAGCTTTGTCCAGTCGGACCTCCCCGGTAAACAAATGTAAAATAAAAAAAAAATCTGACCTTTATGTGGATTCAAAAAAAAAGAAAAGTACATCATGTAACAGAAACCAAACAATGGCTGTCTGTGAATTTACTATACTATTCTGTAACTGAATGCACATTACTTAATGTTAACTGATAAAACAATTAAATAAAAATACAGTATGACAGGGGAAGAAGATAATGCTTTATGATTTGTAAACTGCTCATAACTTGTCACAATCCTTGAAGTGTATAAAACACCTCTTTCTAACCTTTAGAGTCTGGAAAACAGCTTTTCTCGATAAACAGCAATAAAGACTCCAGCATATAATAAAAATGCATACACACCAGAACATAACAGTTAAACATTAGAATATAATAAAAATGCTGGTTACTGCCACAGCACGCTTGCTTATAAACAGATAAATAAATAAGTAAATAACTCAGGCAAGCGTCGACAGAGTGAGAAATAACATCCAATGTGTAGAAAATCCAAGCAATCCAGTCTTCTGAAACAGATAAATCAGTTTATTGCACAGATGAACCACGATAAGCACTTTCACTAACTAGTAGCTTCTTCAGATCACAAACAGGAAGCACAATAGCCATGTGCTTTAAATATCTGCATGTTAATTAATCAACCAACTTTTAAAGCAGAAGCGCCATAAAACAAAACTTAAAAACTAAATATATAAACATAATATCATTGACATCTAAAGTAGACAATAGTGTATACATATTCTATTGAAAATTAAAAATTAAAAATTAAAATAACTTCATTCCATAAAGAATGTAAAACATATTATAAGCAGCATACTATCAAGTATAAAGGTATATGCAGCCTAATACATAAATGTATGTGATAGTCATATTAAATAAAACCTTAATACATGCAAGTAATAATGCAAGGCAACTTATAAACTAAGCAAGGTAGATACCATCAGAAACATGATAGCTAACAATAAAAAATAGTCATATGCAGATCGAGAGAACTATTATCAAACAAAGTGATACTTGTTATAGTAAAGTCAGTACATGAATGTATATCTGCATCTGTATAAAAATGTATATAAGTGTAGTGTCTAAATAAATATATATATCTAGATGTAAAATATGAGTGCATATGTACAAGAATAAATAAATAAATAAATAAATAAATAAATAAATAAATAAATAGAAGAATAAATTATCTAGAAGTATGGAGCTAAAACCTTAACGAAACTGCAATGTGAAATAAATAGGTTACTCAGAAAAAATGTATATGTGCAAGTATCAAAATACATTAAAATCTAAAATCTAAAAAATATCAGAACTTAGTATGCCTACGCTTCTTTAAATGTGGTCTGATAGATGCCCTTTCATTTAAACCATGACCTCTATCAGCTCTCAGCAAAATTATCCACCTACTTTCTCTGTCTTCAGTATGATTCATAATATCACCTCCTCTTACATTAGCATTCATTTTCTCCAGCACCCTAAACATAAACTTGTGTTCAGGACTTGTTTGTGTCACATGCTTGGCTAGTGCATTCTGCAGATTACCTTTCCTTATATTATAACAGTGTTCCCTTATTCTATCTCTTAGTACCCTATTCGTTTTACCAACATAGAAACATGAACACAGTTCACATACAGCAAGATATATGACATCAGGTGTCATACAGTTGGCATTAACTCGGGTGTATATTTCCCTCTGTGTATCCGGATGTACAAATACTATACTAGAATCTATTAAGGAACAAAATTGCATTGTCCACAAGGTGTTGTACCATAACTAAAGCTCGGGTGTATACCCTTGTTTGGTGGATAGCAAAGCAGTCTTTTAAGATTCTTCTTATTCCTGTAGGTAAAAGATGGAGAATCACCTACAATCTTTGTCAGTATGTCATCAGTATGTAGTATGTTCCAATTTTGGAGATAATCTCTCTGATTTGTTTATTATCTGCTGTATATGAAGTCAGAAACCTAACTTTTGCATTAGTGACTTCTTTGACATTATTCATTACTAAAGGCTTGGGCCCAAAATATGGGGTACCTAATGTTGAACGTAGACTTAAAGCATTATCAAATTGTAAATCTACCTCCGTAGAATGATAGCCCCTCTCAGCAAACTTCTCTCCTAAATCATATAAGTCTGCCATAAAGCCTTTGTCATTGGAATTCAATCTAGACATTCGTAGGGTCTGTCCTTTCACTATGTTACTGAAAACATACTTAGGGTGCATACTAGTTCTGAATAATAAAGTATTCCTATAACAGGGTTTCCTAAAAATTCCAGTGTTAAACATTCCACATTCAAGTTTTTCGATATATAGGTCTAAAAATTCTATTTTCAATAATGAGTATTTCATTGTAAATTTTAGACATGGTGTAATATTATTCAAAACCATATTGAAACTAAGCAGTTCTTCTGTATTACCATCCCATAAAATAAACACATCATCCACAAAACGTCTATAGAATCTTACATGTTTCTTAAACATATATTCTTTAAATAGAAACTGTTCTTCCCAGTAGGCTAGGAACATGTTGGCATAGCTATTGGCACAAGGAGTGCCCATAGCTACGCCATCTAATTGCTGATAAATATTATCAGTGAACATAAACACATTATTTTCCAGCACTAGCTCAAGGAAGTGTACCAATAAGTCAATTAAAACATTACCATAGGTACTATGTTCTGTGAGATAATTACTAACATAAGCTAGACCAAGGTCGTTGGGGATGACTGTGAACAATGATTGTATGTCAAAAGTTACTAAAATCAGATTATGGATGGTATCCATTTGATTATTAAAATAGTACAAATCTGTTAGAAACTGTTTAGAATCACGTAATACAAATTCATTATTATTTAAAATACACCTTAAATGTTTCTCAATAAAAACTGACAAGTGCTCCGTAACCCATCCTTGCCCTGAGACTATTGGTCTCATGGGTGGCTTAGTAATACTTTTGTGTATTTTGGGTATTCCATGTATAACTGGGATGGTAGGCATCTTAATATATAAATAATTAAACTCATTTCTATTTATTAAGTTACTTCTATAAATATCAGTTAAAATACCATGTACATACGCACACATTTCATAAACCTTAATAAAATCAATTCTTGTATAAAACACATCACTTAGCATAGTATACATTTCATTTTGATAATCTTTGGTATCAAGTACCACAACACCAGAGCCTTTATCTGCTGGCCTAATAGTTATATTTAAATCATTTCTTAAGTTATAGAGGCTCCTTCTCTCCTGGTATGACAGATTATTGTTAAAATTATTCGATCTCTTTTTATGAAAATACTTATAAATCTCATCTTCTGTAGTGCGTAAATATGCTTCAATTAATGGATGATTGACTGGTGTATAATCGCTTAGATTCTTAAACATAAATCTATCATTGCTAGTAGTTGATTCACTATCAATCTCATTGATAGAAGTGCCATTATAAATGTACTTGAGCATAACATTTCTGCAAAACATTCTAACATCTAAGCGTAGGCATTATAAGTTCTGATATTTTTTAGATTTTAGATTTTAATGTATTTTGATACTTGCACATATACATTTTTTCTGGGTAACCTATTTATTTCACATTGCAGTTTCATTAAGGTTTTTAGCTCTATACTTCTAGATAATTTATTCTTCTATCTATTTATTTATTTATTTATTTATTCTTGTACATATGCACTCATATTTTACATCTAGATATATATATTTATTTAGACACTACACTTATATACATTTTTTATACAGATGCAGATATACATTCATGTACTGACTTTACCATAACAAGTATCACTTTGTTTGATAATAGTTCTCTCGATCTGCATATGACTATTTTTTATTGTTAGCTATCATGTTTCTGATGGTATCTACCTTGCTTACTTTATAAGTTGCCTTGCATTATTACTTGCATGTATTAAGGTTTTATTTAATATGACTATCACATGCATTTATGTATTAGGCTGCATATACCTTTATACTTGATAGTATGCTGCTTATAATATGTTTTTACATTCTTTATGGAATGAAGTTATTTTAATTTTTAATTTTTAATTTTCAATAGAATATGTATACACTATTGTCTACTTTAGATGTCAATGATATTATGTTTATATATTTAGTTTTTAAGTTTTGTTTTATGGCGCTTCTGCTTTAAAAGTTGGTTGATTAATTAACATGCAGATATTTAAAGCACATGGCTATTGTGCTTCCTGTTTGTGATCTGAAGAAGCTACTAGTTAGTGAAAGCGCTTATCGTGGTTCATCTGTGCAATAAACTGATTTATCTGTTTCAGAAGACTGGATTGCTTGGATTTTCTACACATTGGATGTTATTTCTCACTCTGTCGATGCTTGCCTGAGTTATTTACTTATTTATTTATCTGTTTATAAGCAAGCGTGCTGTGGCAGTAACCAGTATTTTTATTATATTCTAACGTTGTCTATACATCTTTTACGTTGGTTACGAGACTACGAGTGAGCTTTTAGCTGCTGGACATTCTACTAAAGTCATGGCGGATATTGAGCTTCCCTATAAGCCCAGAAGTGAACACCGGGGCAAGGCAGCGATGGAAGCCAAGTTTAAACAGCACCTTGAAGGGACTCTTACTACATTATGGTTGCTAACAACTGAACAACTACCAGCTAATATGGGTGAGCGTGATGTGGATTTTCAGAGAGCTAATTTAATACTTAATGACATAGAGAAACATTTTTATAAACTGAAACGCTTACAAATGCAAAGGCAGCATTTTCAATTGTGTTTAGATAATGCCATTATACCACGTGGGCTTAGAGTGTTCTCTATGCCTAGTCAAGGCAATGAGTACCCAGAACTGCTGTCATTATGGCAGCAGATAAACATTGAGACTAGCCGTAAATATTTACAACTGTTGATTGATTTTTTCAAACCTGAAGAACAAGCTTTAACCAGTAAAGTCAATGATTTACAGCAACAGTTGTTTAAAGACTATACAGAGTTGGCTATACATGATTTGTTTGATAATATACTGGACTCTGTATCTTACTATGAGCGTAAATTATTTCAGCAGAAACAAAGCAAAGTTTCAAGGGATATACAAGATTTTAAAACAGGGCAAGTTTTTGTCTGGGAAAGGCGTGTCCCAGAACGTATGCCTGCATCTGCTATCAAGCAAGGCACGTTACCTTTCCAACAGCATAAGACTCTACAGAGCACTGGTAAAGTGGCTGCATCTCCTGCAGCTGTTTCTAATGTATCAGAAGTTGCAGGAGAGGCCCCAACCATTGCCAATGAACATGCTGATTCCAATACTATATCTGTTGACATTTGTCCTTCTATTAACTTAGCTGCTAGTAATGAAGAAATAGCAACTAGCAATGACTCTATAGATGTCATACATATAACGCATAACAGTATGAATGAAAATGCAAATTTATACCCTACTGTGAATGTAGTTAAGAATAGATTGTTGAATGGTCAAGAGCAGGTTGTTAGATCTAAAACAAATGAATTTAATAAAGGAGCAGCTTTAAATCTTTCCTTCCCTTTAGCTATACGCCAGGAGAAGAATTTAAGCAGAACACGCTCGAACAGTCGAGGGCGGCAAAAAAGGAAGTTTTCAGGGGAGTCACTCACCAACACAACGCTAAAGAAAATGTGGACAAACCACAACAAAATTTAGTTTTTAACTTGTCCAGTGTTCCGCTATCACAGCATGACATTAATTTATTAGTCAAAGGACTAAGTTTCATCCCTCATAGCAATAGTATGCTAGATGAAACCATCATAGATGTTAGAATGTTTTGCAGAAATGTTATGCTCAAGTACATTTATAATGGCACTTCTATCAATGAGATTGATAGTGAATCAACTACTAGCAATGATAGATTTATGTTTAAGAATCTAAGCGATTATACACCAGTCAATCATCCATTAATTGAAGCATATTTACGCACTACAGAAGATGAGATTTATAAGTATTTTCATAAAAAGAGATCGAATAATTTTAACAATAATCTGTCATACCAGGAGAGAAGGAGCCTCTATAACTTAAGAAATGATTTAAATATAACTATTAGGCCAGCAGATAAAGGCTCTGGTGTTGTGGTACTTGATACCATAGATCAGGAGTGTCCAAAGCTATGTCCGGCCGCCGCATGCCCCAGAGCTCTTCCATGCGGCCCGCGACACTTAAATTGAAATTTAACTTTTTTCTGTGTGTTTTCACATCCGCGTCCTTCAGATATTCTGCGCATGCGCAAAATTACTTTTTTCACATTTTTTTTTTTCTTGCCAGCGTCTTTTAGCTGGTATGCGCATGCGCCAAAACACCGTTTGGTCGTTTTTTTCATTTGCGGTGAAGGAAGGAGTGAGATCGCGGCGAAGAAAGTGGATTTATTATTTATTTTGCACACTGACAACAACTACATCTATATTCTACAACAGTAAAAGGTAAGCTAAGCTTTATAATTATAGTTGACTGAAGGATGAGTTTTTACAGTACTGCTGGCCCTGATTTTGGAATTACAATCTATTGGTGTACTTGCCAGCGATTTGTGTAATTTCAATGACTGTTTCTGTGGTATAGAACTCTGTCCTTTGAGTCTGAGTGAGTGATGCTATTTTGGATTAATTCAGATATCTGCTTGGTATGGTTTCTTAATTTTATGATATAAAGAAGCATTTAAAGTTGTACTACTTGGTTTCATATGCTAGTTTCACTTCATATTTAGCATGACCTTCCTGATGGTAGGTTTTAGTTCTTTGCTGGTCTCTTTGATAAAAGTCTTTAATGTGGGTAGATTTAAAGTTAGTTTTATAGGAATTTAGAAGAATTTTTATTTCTTTTATGCTTGAAGTAACGGTTTACTTGTATTGGTGGAGCATTAGAGCATTTTTTTTTTTTTTTTAGTTAATTTTCCAATATTGTTGGCTCTTGTGTTGGGATTGCCATATCTAAGCACCTTTCCAGGTGGAAGTAGAACTCCATTACATAGGTAGCAGCTGATGCTGCATGTGGGCTAGTGATAATATAGGTAGGTAACTTTTGAGAGGTCATCATAGACTTTGAGAAGATTTTCTTTTTCGAAGCCCTTAAATTCACATTTGATAATGGGGTGGGGGGTTCAGACTTTAAAGGAGGTCACAAGTTTATGGTTTGATTTTAATCAGGTAGGAGTGGTTCATAAGGGGCTGTATTTGTAAGGACAAGGTCGAATGTTTTGCTCCCTAACGAGCTGGTTAACTAAATGTACTAGGCTAGGGAATTATCATTTATTAAGTCAATGAGTTTTTGGGCATGCCAAACTTTTGAGGTATATGTGCACCGTTTTATCAATGGATTATTGAACACTTCTCCCATCAGAAGAGTACTTTTCATTATGGGCATTTCAGGAAACACATTTGGTAATTTCTTATGGTCATCTGAAGAGACAGACAGCATCCTATACCAGGCAAGAAGTTAATACTCTTTTTTGTTTAGGACGGTGAAGTTGGAGTTCAGTGAGTTCAGTTTGAAGGTCTCTTGGGAGTGTACCTAAAGGTGATCTAGTTACTGGCAAGTATGAAAATGTCCCCACAGTTTCTCTTTGGTCTAAATGCATGGTATGTGATAACCCCATGTAAAAAGAGAGTACTGTATTTACAATGAAACCAAGTGTCGTTCTTACACAGTTATGGGTGCGTTCAAGTTGCAGGAGAGTTTCAGGATCAGACAATTTATTTATATCTCTGGCATTGAGGAGAGTAACTTTAATATAGTTAGACTTTGAATTTGCTGTCATTTTGTCTACTGTATTGGGATGTGTAGTAATGGACTCTTTCTTAAAAAACTGAGGGTGTAGCAAAGGCTTTATCCAGTAAGAGAAAGCCATGGAACAAGAGCTGCAGGCTGTCCTTTGCAAAGCTAGTTAGTCTGCCTGCTACCTCATCCCATGCTGACACATACTGGACCCCCTGCTTCAGGCATGACATCCAACTACTTAGCCAGTTGTTGAAGCTAGTAATCCTTTCACTGTATTTAGGCCTCCAGGTAAAAGCAGAATTTCACTTTGAATTACAAGTAAGCTTTTGCATGGTCTCAAACAGCATTAATATTTAGAAGAGTATGAGGTCAGACTTCAAATTTAGCAAGTATTTACTGCTCACAGGTAGTATCAGTAAATGATAAAAGAAAGTGATTGTCATTAAGCATGAAGCATTTGTTACATGGCATCAGAGGCTGCATACATTTAAGTCAGTCTAACCTGGAATCTGATATTGCAATCATGTAATAGTGGGAGGTAATAAAGTGATTTGAACTAGTCTCTCAAGGTGCACAGTAATAACTCAAACAGACATACTTGAGATAGTCATGATGCAGATAGGCAGGTGGGAATGGAGCAAGTGTAAACCCATGTATTCAGTGCTGCACTTTAAGTCATCCTGAAGCTTAGTGGTGATTTTGAGGTTGTTCACATATGATAAAATGATGCCTAAGCCATCTGCATCTGCATATTAGATAAGATGACTTTTCTGTAGTATTTTGCATGTTAGTTAGGCGTTGCTCGATTCTCAGTTAGAGCGTCTTCCGTGTGGTGACATGTGTGAATGGGCATTCCTTCGTTGAAAACTTATTTCTAGTCACTTTTCTTAGAATGCAGCTGCTGTGGTTGTAGTGTTTTTAGAGATAGACTGAGGAATAATGACAATGATTAAAATGTCTACAATAATTAGGTTATGGGCAATACCTAGTTGTGAGTAGGTAGCTGGTAGGTAGGAGATTGTGAGGCTCGAGCCAGTACACAGTTAAGGCTTTGCAGTGTTGACTTTCTGTATGTAAACTGCTGCGAAATCTAGCAATTATAGTGTGTAGCAGCTGTCCAGTTTCATGTTGGGGGGTTGCTATGTAGGTTAGTCATGATGGGGGAGGCATACAAGAGAAATGGTAGTAAACAGGTTGATGCAAGTTTTTTTTCTAATGCTGTCAGGTAATGTTTACTTCTAAAAAACCTGTATATGTATTTTTCAAAGCGCATGAAAAAGTTAATGCATGAGCGGAATAAAATGTTGCATCTACAGAAGACTTTTAATAAACCAGTCCTGGATGTTTTGCAGTGCTTGATTTGCTGCATTAGTTTTGTTCACTTTTAAATGAAAATTATTTTGGTTCACGCTTGTACTTAAGTTGGTTGTTTGGCAGCTAGCGCTAGGCTAGATTTTCATCATTTTGCAACTCGTACCAAGCTGGAAACACAGGCCATTGTAAATGCACAGCACATCTGATTATTTTATTGAATTGCCCTATGAGCTTTGTGTGAAGGAAGTAGTTGTTATGCTCTGCTTTGTGAACTTTGAGGGAGCAGAAAGTTTTTTGCTTGATAGATTATTCCTTTTCTTAACAGCTACATCTCTGGCTTAATGTCATTCAGTCATTTTTATTTGATGGCCTCTACTAACATATTCAACAAACCAGTTTTGTGAACTGTAAAATATTGAACTTAGGGTTGCCATCTTTTCAAATGGCCAAAGTGGGACATTTTTGGTACAAACATCAGATTTTACAGGCCGACACATACCCGTGAGCAGTACAAAGGATAAAACTTAACTTTTTTGCCTAAAATAAAAGCTTATTCTTGTAGCATTTTAGTTGCTTATTCTATTTCTTATAACATTAGGTATTTTTAGATACAGAATAACTGTTTTATGCAACTATTACATAAAATATAGGAAAGAATTTTGTCCTAAAATCTCAGGACATTTGCCATTTTTTTAAATTTTTTGTCAGGACACAACTGCCCAAAGAGGGACTGTCACTCGCAAAGTGGGACAGGTGGTAACCCTAACTGTTTTTTTAATAATTAGTTAGTGAATTAGGGCAAATATTATGCATTTATTAATTTATTTATTGTTCAAATTCACCTACAATACATTCAGCCGACTTTGTATTAGGCCGCATATACCTTGGGTCTTAGAGTTTTTTTTTTTTGCTCTTCAGATTATGTGAGACCTTTTTTTTTTTTTTTTTTTTTTTTTTGGTCCTCACTTGCCGTTTGCCCCCAGACCACTTCTGTTGACTCAATGCGGCCCTTGCAACTGAAAAGGTTGGACACCCCTGCCATAGATTATCAAAATGAAATGTATACTATGCTAAGTGATGTGTTTTATACAAGAATTGATTTTATTAAGGTTTATGAAATGTGTGCGTATGTACATGGTATTTTAACTGATATTTATAGAAGTAACTTAATAAATAGAAATGAGTTTAATTATTTATATATTAAGATGCCTACCATCCCAGTTATACATGGAATACCCAAAATACACAAAAGTATTACTAAGCCACCCATGAGACCAATAGTCTCAGGGCAAGGATGGGTTACGGAGCACTTGTCAGTTTTTATTGAGAAACATTTAAGGTGTATTTTAAATAATAATGAATTTGTATTACGTGATTCTAAACAGTTTCTAACAGATTTGTACTATTTTAATAATCAAATGGATACCATCCATAATCTGATTTTAGTAACTTTTGACATACAATCATTGTTCACAGTCATCCCCAACGACCTTGGTCTAGCTTATGTTAGTAATTATCTCACAGAACATAGTACCTATGGTAATGTTTTAATTGACTTATTGGTACACTTCCTTGAGCTAGTGCTGGAAAATAATGTGTTTATGTTCACTGATAATATTTATCAGCAATTAGATGGCGTAGCTATGGGCACTCCTTGTGCCAATAGCTACGCCAACATGTTCCTAGCCTACTGGGAAGAACAGTTTCTATTTAAAGAATATATGTTTAAGAAACATGTAAGATTCTATAGATGTTTTGTGGATGACGTGTTTATTTTATGGGATGGTAATACAGAAGAACTGCTTAGTTTCAATATGGTTTTGAATAATATTACACCATGTCTAAAATTTACAATGAAATACTCATTATTGAAAATAGAATTTTTAGACCTATATATCGAAAAACTTGAATGTGGAATGTTTAACACTGGAATTTTTAGGAAACCCTGTTATAGGAATACTTTATTATTCAGAACTAGTATGCACCCTAAGTATGTTTTCAGTAACATAGTGAAAGGACAGACCCTACGAATGTCTAGATTGAATTCCAATGACAAAGGCTTTATGGCAGACTTATATGATTTAGGAGAGAAGTTTGCTGAGAGGGGCTATCATTCTACGGAGGTAGATTTACAATTTGATAATGCTTTAAGTCTACGTTCAACATTAGGTACCCCATATTTTGGGCCCAAACCTTTAGTAATGAATAATGTCAAAGAAGTCACTAATGCAAAAGTTAGGTTTCTGACTTCATATACAGCAGATAATAAACAAATCAGAGAGATTATCTCCAAAAATTGGAACATACTACATACTGATGACATACTGACAAAGATTGTAGGTGATTCTCCATCTTTTACCTACAGGAATAAGAAGAATCTTAAAAGACTGCTTTGCTATCCACCAAACAAGGGTATACACCCGAGCTTTAGTTATGGTACAACACCTTGTGGACAATGCAATTTTTGTTCCTTAATAGATTCTAGTATAGTATTTGTACATCCGGATACACAGAGGGAAATATACACCGAGTTAATGCCAACTGTATGACACCTGATGTCATATATCTTGCTGTATGTGAACTGTGTTCATGTTTCTATGTTGGTAAAACGAATAGGGTACTAAGAGATAGAATAAGGGAACACTGTTATAATATAAGGAAAGGTAATCTGCAGAATGCACTAGCCAAGCATGTGACACAAACAAGTCCTGAACACAAGTTTATGTTTAGGGTGCTGGAGAAAATGAATGCTAATGTAAGAGGAGGTGATATTATGAATCATACTGAAGACAGAGAAAGTAGGTGGATAATTTTGCTGAGAGCTGATAGAGGTCATGGTTTAAATGAAAGGGCATCTATCAGACCACATTTAAAGAAGCGTAGGCATACTAAGTTCTGATATTTTTTAGATTTTAGATTTTAATGTATTTTGATACTTGCACATATACATTTTTTCTGGGTAACCTATTTATTTCACATTGCAGTTTCGTTAAGGTTTTTAGCTCCATACTTCTAGATAATTTATTCTTCTATTTATTTATTTATTTATTTATTTATTCTTGTACATATGCACTCATATTTTACATCTAGATATATATATTTATTTAGACACTACACTTATATACATTTTTTATACAGATGCAGATATACATTCATGTACTGACTTTACTATAACAAGTATCACTTTGTTTGATAATAGTTCTCTCGATCTGCATATGACTATTTTTATTGTTAGCTATCATGTTTCTGATGGTATCTACCTTGCTTAGTTTATAAGTTGCCTTGCATTATTACTTGCATGTATTAAGGTTTTATTTAATATGACTATCACATGCATTTATGTATTAGGCTGCATATACCTTTATACTTGATAGTATGCTGCTTATAATATGTTTTTACATTCTTTATGGAATGAAGTTATTTTAATTTTTAACTTTTAATTTTCAATAGAATATGTATACACTATTGTCTACTTTAGATGTCAATGATATTATGTTTATATATTTAGTTTTTAAGTTTTGTTTTATGGCGCTTCTGCTTTAAAAGTTGGTTGATTAATTAACATGCAGATATTTAAAGCACATGGCTATTGTGCTTCCTGTTTGTGATCTGAAGAAGCTACTAGTTAGTGAAAGCACTTATCGTGGTTCATCTGTGCAATAAACTGATTTATCTGTTTCAGAAGACTGGATTGCTTGGATTTTCTACACATAACAGTTAAACATACTGTGCATGTCTCTCTGCATATCTGTAAATTAGTAAGCCATGTCTCTTTAAACCTGTAATAAATGTTATGTTCTCCATGATAACATTATATATGTAGTTCTTTTCATATTCATTTCTTTTCATACCTTAGTAAACATCCTGTAGTGACAAGAACACTGTCTCTTTGGGAGTTACTTTGCAATATGCTTAAATCAAAACTACTTGCAGAAGACAATGTTACTCTATCCTGAATGCGACCAATACAACACTTCATTAAAATATCTATTAATCTACTAAGAAAACAGACTTCTGCCTCAAAGTAAGAAGTAATTAAAAACAGTTAATAACAACAACAACTCCCCCTCTTTGGTCTGACGTCCTATGATTTGTAATGCTAGCCACTCTCCAAAAAAATATTTGTTTGGGACTTCCTTATCAGTTAAGGTAGATCACCAGCAAAAATCAGCACTCCTTGAAGATGTGACAACAATGCAAACAGCACAACATAATTCTCCTGATAAGTACTGCAAAATATTCTATTTGCCATTTCCTATTTAACCAACTGCATATGGGCAGAAGCTGGAACACAGAGGTGAAGCAATCAATACCTTTATTTGGCCAAGATGGGTTTTACAATGCACCTACTGGAGCTTCACCTTCAACAGGGTCAGGCAACAACTACTAAATAAACAAAACCCTATGTTTAATAAAAATAAACAGATCTAACGTCACCACATTTCATATTTTGAAAGTTTACTATTACAAATACTAACCCATCTCTAAACTTGAGTGCACCGTGGTATTCTAAGAAAATAAAATCTAAAATATATTTATTCAGAAAGAGCCGGTTCAAGCATCCTTGTCACATATTCAGCTACAACTCTGTAACAAAAACATGTGGCACATCCGGAGATATGCTCTGGCACTACTAGTACTGTGAATGCAACCTAAACCATAGTTTTGAAAATGCATTTTATGCACTTTGATGCAGGCAATCATTATGTTTCAGTACATGCTTGCAGTTATACTTCTGACATTCTTGCTGTGATGTTCAGGCAGCATGGGAGCGTAGTGGTTAATCACATTAGAAAATCAATTATGACATCATTCCATACCGTGACCAATTTAAAACGCATTTAATATTTACATTTTCATTCAACCCTGGAAATATGTCAGCTGTTAATCGCAGCTGCCATCTTAGTTCTTTGACTTCTAATAAATTATTATTATCGCCAATAAAATATGGCACTTGTTCAAGAACTAAAAATTTAAACTTTTTAAAATCTGAGCAAAGCAACCTATGCTTAGCTAAAGCAATTTTATTACCTTTATGCTTTATTGCTAAAACATGTTCTACAATTCTGTTTGCTAAAGATTTCATGGTTTTACCCACATAATAACTCAAACGTGGCATACACAGCTAAATATACATTACTTGAATTGCAATCAAGCCTGTTATTTACTATTATTAAAAAATCTAAATGCTCTACTTTAAATTGTTTGCATACTCAAATATATCTACACTTTCAACATTTACCACAATTATATATACCCTTTTCTACTCCTTTTATTACATTCTGTTTAATTTCTCCTTTTTCAAAAAAAAAACTTTTTTAAACACTTAGTTTTTTATAAAAATGAGGGTACCCGTAAATCTTCATATAAATCTCTATTTAATTGAAATTGAAGTATAATATATTTAAAAAAATAGTAGGTAGTGGGTGATTTGTGTTTGTATTTTCTGATAAAGTTGTAATATTAAATAAGAACTAAAGCACTTAAGATCATTGTGTCGGTTCTTACTTTCACCTCGAGATCAAGAAGTTGTGTGATTTATATTGTGTATGTATTGTATAAACACACACACGTGCACACACACACACACACACACACACACACACACACACACACACACACACACACACACACACATTATATACATACCTCTCAACCTCTTAGTGCAATAAATCTGGACAAAGCCAGAAAGAATGGGGGGGACAAAGGCCCAAAAATATGGACAGAATTTAAATATTGTTCCTATAAACTTAGAAAAGTTGCTAGAATAAAAGCTTTTGCATTATTACATATTTTCTGAAGGATATAAATCGGCATCTCAAATGCTTGTCTTTATTTAGTATTATGTAGTGACTTCAATATTCAATAATTTACCAGAAAAAAAACACAAATTTTATGAGGAACAGACCAAAAATATGAGGTAAAAATCTAGACATTCTGCAAAATTCTGTACAGTTGGGTGACATGAATATATATATATATATATACATACACACACACACACACACACACACTCACACACACACACACACACACACACACACACACACACACACACACACACACACACACACACACACACACACACACCACCTTTAGGGAGAGATGGACATGCCTTTAAGCTTGAAATTACTGAAATTAAATGTATGTATTCTGATGGATTTAATTTTTTTACTACTGTGAAGAAAACTGAAAGCTACACTACTATCTTAAACTGACTGCATTGCAGATGTTGCAGTTTGTTGATTTTAGAAGGTCATTATGGTCCAAACTGACAGTATATCTCTACTATTTCAGGAAACTCATAAAGATTCAGGATACGACTTGTGGATAGTTAGCCTTGTAATAATACCTGAGCTAATAGCAATTAGAAAAAGCATACAACAAAACCTCAAATACATGCATGAGTTTCTGAATCAGTAAAATGCACATATGTCATTATAATTTCTAAACGAACACTGAATTTGATTTTATGCAAACTAATGGTATGGTTCAGATATATAAGTTTGCCAACCTGAAAAATGTGAAATGTGCATGTTTGTTATGAAGTGAATATCAACAAAACAGAGCACCCGAATGTCTGTATAGGACTACTGGTATTACTTAACAGCTAAAACCTTATCTCTGACACTGCCTGAAATGTACTAGAACATTTCTCAGACTAATATGTCAAGACCCCAAGTCATGGAATGCACTTATCTAGTGATTTCAGGTATAACCACATACGCAACTTTATATTTATGTAATTCACTTCACTGCATACAAGTCTAAATTTGTGGGCGGCATTCAGAATTGCAGTGACAACAACTGTCATTATTTATTATATGAGAATTTCACTTCTTATATGATGAAAACTCAGAAAAGATATTTTCTGGATAAGTGCTGCAAAGATCAACCTGAGTAGAAGTCATATGCTTGAATGGAAGCCAAGTATAATATGTAATGTCATACTGTGACAGTGAATGTCTTGCATGTAATATCTATGTATAAAAAGCCACATGCCATTTGGGTCTATATCTTTTAATTGAAATATGTATTTGTCAAATACGTATTCATTTAACACTAAACAGCAAAAATCATTTTAGCGAACCTTGCGATTTTTATAATTTCAATGAAAGGAAACTATAAAGAGTGCAAATTGCTTTAGCAATTCAAGTGATGACGAAAAGCTATGTCTTAAACTGAGCTAGACCTCTGCATGGGCAGAAGTTCAGTTCTGACTTTTGGGGGGGGGTGTTATTTCTTGCGCATATCATAAAGCGTTAGAATTCCAGAGATTTGTTTAAATCTAAATACACCGCTCTACAAATAAATGCCCACATATTTCATCCATCATCGGACTGGTGGCAGGATGCAAACAATCAGTTATTGCAGGTGTTGAGATGCCCCCTCCAATCATAGCCTGATTTGATTAATGCGATAGTCGCATCCATCCTGCTAGCCGCAAGGAGCAGTCAATAAAGTGATAATTGCAGAAAAATTGCCGTCTGGAGACCGTGAGTTTTGTTTTGTGTGACACGCAGTGGCAGGTCTATTAAAAATGCTACAAGACACCTACCTTTCACTTCTACATTCATCTGCGCAGTCCGAACGTCCCCTTGAATTCAAATCTCCAGTAGGCGCAAAAGAAAAAGACTTAAACCATCAGTCGCGCACAGACACAGAAGACAAAAACAGGTTGCAAACACCTGTTGCATCTGTGCGACTGGACGGGATGCAAAGGGCATTCTTAAAGAAGAACGCCCTTTTAAAAAAAACTTTTTTTATTTAAATTAATTTCTCGGCCAGCCGGTTCCAGGGGGGTGCAAGTGCACCCCCTTGCACCTGCCTGTGGGCGCCCTTGCTTAAATACTTCTCTGACACTCCTGACTTCCTCATACAATACCACAACTCCTGTCATATGCTTTCTCTAAGTCTACAAAAACACAATGCAACTCCTTCTGACATTCTCTGTACTTCTCCATCAACACTCTTAGAGCAAACATTGCATCTGTAGTGCTCTTTCCTGGCATGAAACCATACTGTTGATCACTAATCATCACGTCCCTTCTTAACCTAGCTTCCACTACTCTTTCCCATAACTTCATGATGTAACTGATCAATTTAATCCCTCTGTAGTTACTACAGCTCTGCACATCACCCTTATTCTTAAAAATCAGTACCAAAACACTTTTTCTCCATTCCTCAGGCATCCTCTCACTTTTCAAGATTTCATTAAACAATCTGGTTAAAAATTCCACTGCCATTTCACCTAAACACCTCCATGCTTCCACAGGTATGTCGTCTGGGCCAACAGCCTTTCCATTCTTCATTCTCTTCATAGCTATCCTTACTTCCTCCTTGCTAATCCATTGTACTTCATGATTCACTATCCCTACATCATCTAACCTTCTCTCCCTCTCATTCTCTTCATTCATCAACCCCTCAAAGTACTCTTTCCATCTCTACACACTCTCCTCGCTTGTGAGTATGTTTCCCTCATTATCCTTTATCACCTTTACCTGCTGCACATCTTTTCTAGCTCGGTCCCTCTGTCTAGCCAATTGGTACAGGTCCTTTTCTCCCTCCTTAGTGTCCAACCTTTCATACAAATTGACTAGATATATACATAGCTACAGTATATCTATAATATGTATATATATATATATATATATATATATATATATATATATATATATATATATATATATATCTGTGTGTGTGGTTGTGTGTGTGTGTGTGTGTGTGTGTGTGTGTGTGTGTGTGTGTGTGTATGTGTGTGTATGTGTGTATATATATATATATATATATATATATATATATATATGTGTGTGTGTGTGTGTGTGTGTATGCGTGTGTGTGTATATATATATATATATATATATATATATATATATATATATATTAATTTTCTTAGCTGGATTGTTTAAGTGTGTTGTTTGCTTGTATTTATTACCCTCTCCAAATTGTAGCAATATGTGTTAGCACACTGCTTCAGTATTATTCTTTCTTCAAGACTGACATCCTGGAGAAAAAACAAGTGATGTTTTTTAATGAATGCTCTTTCTTCAAGTTGCAGTGACCTCAGAATGAGAATAACAAACCAAGAGGACTAGAGGGCAAAGCCTCAACATATAGTTACACTTATTTTACTACATATGGGTTGCAGATGTGAAAGCACTGTTCTTCTGGTACATGTGTAGTAATGTTTTACTTACTTAAGGACACAGATTTGCACTCCCATGTATAAACAAGTGCAGTGAATGTAGATGAGATTCATGGAGACATGGCAGACCCATAACTGCAGATGTACTAAACCAACTAACATTTGTGTGTTACAGGTCTTTATTTGGATAGCTATCAATGTAATAATTCTTTCTAACTTTGGACACATTTGCCTTTTTTGCTGTGTCATTTGCAGACTTTTAATTTCATTTAATTGTTTAAAAATTGGACATTTATTGTCCTTGTTTTGGATTAATGCTACTCTCTTATAATGAATTTATGTACCTCATATATACCATGTGACCTGATCATATTGAAGGACCCTTATACATATGTTATATTTGGACTTTGGCAGAACTTTTTTTCTCACAGGAAGTTAGTTGCAATGTTAAAGGCCACAGGGTAAAGTTCAAAAACATAAGAGATGGATAAGACACAGTTTTATTTTACCATGTTTGCTAAAAATAGGGATTTAGAGTAGTCCCAAGACCAACATTTACCTCAGAGTTGCATATATTAAGCTCAGTAATGCATGGGACAGAGAGCTTTGCAAGGGTGTGGTGTGGGTATGGGAGGTTCCCCTCACAAAAAAAGGCTGCCTTCTTTTTTCTCATTTATTACTTACTTATTGACCTTGTAGATAGCAAGCTGCTCTTCAGGAAAATTCTCAGTTTGTAGCCATGTATTCAATTTATAGAGGTAAATGGCTGACTAATAAAAATATGTAAGTGGAATTTGAGGAGGAGGAGGAGGAGGAGGAGGAGGAGGAGGAGGAGGAGATGACTGCAGATTAGCTGGTAAACAGTGGTTTGATAAATGGTTTGGCATTACGGCAAGTCCTGTTTAACCTATTTTTTCTAGGTGCCCCCCCCCCCCCCCCAGTCCTGATGACCATCAAGCCTGCCTTAGTCAGACTCTGCTCATTCATTCTTTCCATAGTAAAGAATTATCTGAGTATAGGATGGGAATGACAGTCTTCCAGAGGTTCATCATACCAGCAGCCATGAGGGTTGCTTGTGCCCTCACCAGCATCCTGGCAATGAGGGCATTTGTATGAGTTAAGCCCATCCCCTGCATGAAGGACAACATACCTGTATCACTGCAAGAGCCCACAGGGCCAGCCCACTGCCAGTGGTGGGTACACAGACAAATAAGGTCCTGACTACTACCAAAGTGACGTGAGTCTGACTAGTGGTATAGGTGCTGGTGATGGGTAGGCCCATCCTAATGGAAGGGAGAGGTGAAGTCAGTTACAGACACTATCACTATCCATCAGAGTAGGGATGGCAATGCAAAGGGCAGCCTGGGGGTGGGCATTAGGCTCATTAAAACACCAGTGAGTATTAGCCATCATAATGAGTGTACAGATATATGTGTTTGCAAGAGAAGGTATTGTGGGCCACCACAGCAACACTGACTGCTTGTTCCCTCAGCCAGGGAGATGGGGTTAGGCCATTAAAAAATGCTTTGAGTAGTGGGATGCTGATGAGATCACAAAGCAACTTCATGATGCCTCTGAACGGTGGTTCAACTTTAGACATTTCTCTCGTCAACACTAGATGGAATCCCTCCAACAGTATATATGTCTACAATGTTACCTACAGAGGGACAAGCAATAGTTTGCAGTCACCAGACACAAAGACCACAAAACAAGCACAGAGAAATCAGTCTTCTCATTTTATACAGGAGGTGTGGTTCTGCCAATCACCAATGCCTGCTCCTATATGGATTTTTCCATCTCCTTAACCTTTCATATTAATCTTTAGCTGGAGAATAACTGTGTTTCTGTTATCTCTAGAATATATTTCCTAATCAAAATTGTTAGTTTTTCAAAACTTTCTTGCAGGAAAATGGATATGCAGCAGGAGTTATAGCAAGTAGTTTCCTGTGGTCTAACAGAGCTTGCAGATTTCTAGCTGTCCCAGCTAAAGTCTTTTTATTAAAAGAAGCCTGATGCCCATGCTTATCAGTATTATAATTGTATCTTAAACAAAAAAAGATATTGTACATGGAAATCTTTAGGAAGGATTTGTGCTCCTGTTATGCACTTGGTACATTTCCATTCAAACATCGTTAGAAAAATGCAGAATATTAAAATAAGCACAAAATACCTGTTTAAAATACGAAATAAAATGTGCTTAAGATTGCCAGAGATTAAGCCCTTGGAACTTACTGTTGAATTTACAAGGCAAAGCAAGATGACCAGTGACCATTTGCTTGAAATGTCTAAAAGAACAGAGTGGTACATGCCATCCCTGCCCTTTTTTTCTACATCTGAACTATCCCTTATAGCTCACAACATGAAATTGCAGATATTATCTTCTGTGAATGTCCAGATTTTTTGAAAAAATCAGTGCACAGGGCTGATGTCCACCTGTTGCTAACCACTCTACGTGTGACCAATGATTTTTGAATTGAACACGCAGAATTACAATTTTACATCAGCATTATGGTCTTACCATGGGATCAGACAAGAATATCATTTTAACTTAAATGGACTCTGGATATTTGCACTGCATCAATTTCTTTTCTTGTAATATCAAGACAATTCAAATTCAGGAGCATAAACATATTTATTGTACACAAGTGAATCATAATAATGAAGTCATGTTTTGACGCATTAAACATGCAGAATTTGTAACATCTTAATAGTGGTTCTTCATTTAGCAATGAAGTAAATATAAAACAAAGTAAAAGGATCCATATGAGAACAAATGACGGAGATACTAGATTTATGTATAAACCAGCAGTCAAATGGTTGCTTAAGTATGAAGTTCTGAATGGAGGTTTGCATGGGATTATATTACATTGAATACAAAAGCTTATATATAATATTTTGGTGGACCTGAGACTTAGTAATATGGTTGATGAGTGCCGACTGGGTTCTTTTAAGGAAATATTAACTTAAAACTTGAAAAAAAGATGCTGGATGTGTGAGAAATGTAATTATTGCAACACATAACAAGAAACAACACTGATTTTAATGCATATATGAGAATTAAATTAAACAGAAGACATGACAACTGTCTTCTAATGAATCTGGCAAATATTCAGCTTAGATAAAATATAGCTAAAACTGACATTTGCCCCGGGATTCATGAACCTTGCGCCAGGCGCCCGCATAGCGTTGGCGTTATAACGCCAAATATGGCTGCTGAGCGATTCAGGTATGAATGAATTCCAAGTGCACTACCGGCGTGCGCCGGACCGCCTCGCCGGC